>NW_020884938.1:3501868-3636759 GCF_003945725.1 Corapipo altera | reverse complement strand
TTTTTTAGTCTCTTTTTTTCCAGCCAGGGGACAGAGCGCTGTTGATTTTGGCTTGCTTTTTCAACACCCAACTTCCAGTGCTGAGAGATGAAGGTCAAAAGCCACGTGCTATCAACTTGAGGAACCAAAAAGATGTCTTCTCCATCCCATCTCAACCTATTTTTCTTTTTGTCAGACTCACACCTCCTCACCACCCCCTCGCAGAAAGATGTTTTCATGCCTTGGTGCCCTTTGCCCTCCAGCAGCACCCAAGGTTAAAAAACTCAGTGGAGCAGGGGCTGAGCTGTGCCTGGGGCTCAGAGGAGCTCACAAGACAAGGATATTAGTGCCAGGGGAATAGAAACAACCCTAGGGTGGACTGGAGGGTTCCATGGATAAGGATAATATGACCATGGCTGATACTGAAGGGTATCCACCACATGTTTAAGCCAGTCAGGTTTACAGACTCTCCAATTTTACCCCATAAACTCTCTAAAAACTCAATATCTTCCAGAGAAGTAATTCTACTGAGATATTAGTTTTTGTTCAGAAAGAAAAGCATCATTAAGCCACATGGTTGCTGAAGGAAGTTTTGGGATCTACAAATGTCCTGAAAGTTTGAACACAGAAAGGTCCTTATTTGACATGAAACATAGTAAGGCATGGAAGGGAAGCAAGGTATGGGAAAGCAGGATCACCTCACTTGGGTTTTTTTTAAGTCTGCAACAGAGGAAAAAAAAAATCTCAGGCTGCTTAACTGTGTCACTTCCCTCAACCTACAGATCTAATGAAACTTTCAAAAACAATAAAAGTAATTTAATAATATTTTAATTGAAAGATGCTTTTATGACATAAAAAGACCAAAAGTAACCTCACTGTTGTTTCACAGTTGCATTGGGAAAAAGTAGTTCTTGTGTAACTTTATAGTTTTCTAACTTTCCAAAGTCCCACAGTAACAGATGATGGCAAGGGTGGAACAATATATGCAGGATTAAAAGCTCTGCCTAGCCCATTATTTATACATATCTAATTAGCCCCTCCTGTACACACACACACCCTTGAGCACTAGGAACTGCTGATATAATTCCTGCAATTAAAACCTTCGATGCCAGAATCCTTCTTTGCCAAAAGGAAAAACAACAACCCCCCTCCTCCAGCACAGCTGGGCATGCTTGTACAGGAGTGGATGCCCAACCCTAAAAAAGGCTCAGATTCAAGAGCTGAACTCTCCCAAAGTTCAAGATATTTATTAGAACTTGTAATGCAGCACCAAGGACCACCGTGGACTCAACTCCAGCAGAGTGACTGATGCCAAGCAGAAGTTTGGGCAGTTTAACACACTGCGGGTTTGTTCAGCCATATCCAGGGATTTCTGCTGCTCATGGGATAACGGTAAGGAACAAGTCTCACTCTGCAGCAGACTTTTGCTTTGGAGACTTACAGTGTCAGGGACACTGGCGGGGCAGACAGAAGGTGACGGATCACTTGCTTGCCATGGTGCGAAGCTAAAACTAGCACGGAACAGTTCAATGAATGCCAACACTCATCCTGGTTTGGATGAATTAATAACCCTCAGTATTTCCATATAAATCTTCCTCTGAACATATAATCTCAAGATAAAACTTCAAAAACCTCAAGGGATCAGATACACTTAAAACAGTTATATTTCTTTGAAGTACTTTCCCTTTGTATTTCAACCGCACTTCAAAGTTTTCCTACTTACACACAAACCAAATGAGACGTCTGATGCTAAAAGAAGCAGACATTTAAAGTGTTTCACACTTTCCCAACCTTTGGGGGGCAGGGGGGCAAGACTCAGTGTTGTAGAAAGGTATATGTTAACTAAACACCCATTTTCACTGTATCAGCTGGCCAAGGAGGAGTTCTTCATGTACCAAAGGTCAAACAGAAACAGGGCACCAGCTGAAAAAGGAAGGTCCTAGAACTTGTCCTCTATTACCATGCCAAAAAAACCCCACCAAAAAAACCCCAAAACACTCCACCCCAAATAACAGAGTTAAACAGAAATAATTAAACAAATCATTACATTTTCTAATCACCACCAGCTTCCTTCAAGCCACATGAACATCTGGGGCCAAATTCTTCATGGTATATATGGAGACCTGGAGATAAGTTTTACTTGTTCTCAAGCCCTAAAGAACTTTTAAAAATGTTGATTCTTGGTTCACATGTAAGAGAGCTATAAAAAAAAATATTTTAAAACCTATTGCCCCTGTATTTCCCTTTTTGGGGCTGACTATTTTTCACGTGCTTACAGACCATCACTGTTTCTGGGGAGTTATATTTATCTCTCAATGACTACAGATTTTGTTTCCCTGCCTAAAGTTGGGAAGGGATCCTCGCTCAGAGGAGGATCTTACTCTGGTGCACATGAAAAAGCACTGAGACAAGTCTAGTCTGGGCTTGCAGAAGACACTGGTGATGCCAAGGCCTCAACCATGATGATCCCGGCTTTTTAAAATGGGAAAAGTAAATCCCAAAATGGCACAAATGTTTACTTTACATATACAACAGAACCACAGCTTCAGCCCTGTTTAGGAAAAGAAACATTCCTTATTGCAGCATGTAAATCATCACACATCTGCACACATAGCACAGCTCCTCTGGGGGACAGCTCACCATTTATTTAGCACTATATGGAAACAGCCTGCAGCAGAGGTGTTTGAACAGCTATGTGAGGCTGCCACTTCAGTCCCTGGACAGAAATGGGGACAGCTCTGGATCACAAATGCACTGAACTGCTCATAGAAAAACCCACTGCTGCACCCACCACTCCAGCAGGGCTGCAAAAACCCTACAAGCCAGCACCCTCCTTACAGCACGAAACTGCCACTTAGGTAGGTGGATTCAGCCACTCCAAGGATTTGCTGGTAGGATACAGCTACCACTGGTATTTTACTTCAGAGAGGTTCAGGTCTTGCTGATAAACTGCTGGGTTTTTTCCAAATCAATTACTATCATAGAATCACAGAATGGATTGGGTTGGAAGGGACATTAAAGATCATCTCATTCCAACTCCCTGCCATGGGTAGGGACACCTTCCACTAGACCAGGTTGCTCAGAGCCCCATCCAACCTGGCCTTGGACACTTCCAGGGATGGGGCAGCCACAGCTTCTCTGGGCAACCTGTGCCAGGGCCTCCCCACCCTCCCAGGGAAGAATTTCTTCCCAATATCCCATCTAAACCTACTGTCTGTCAGTTTGAAGCCATTCCCCATGTCCTGTCACTCCAGATCCCTGGAAATAGTCTCTCTCCATCTTCCTTTTGGGCTCCCTTCAGGTCCTGGAAGGCCACAATTAGGTCACCCCAAAGCCTTCTCTTCTCCAGGCTGAACAATCCCAACTCTCTCAGCCTTTCCTCACAGGAGAGGTGCTCCATCCCTTTGATCATCTTGGCGGCCTCCCCTGGACTAGCCAGACTACAAGGAAGCTCCAAGTGCTCAAATGCTACAACACTAGGACTTCTCTGAGACAAACTTCGAAGATCAGACACTCCAACTGTGTGCTCAAGTTGGCACAGTTGGGTGTTCCTGTAATTCCCCCCACACTTCACACAATCACAGAATATTGTGAGTTGGAAGGGACCCACAAAGCTCATTGGGTCCAACTCCTCTATTTCATTAACCACAGTTTCCCCTCATTGGAAAATGCATTACCTCAAAAAGTTACTGAAGGTTAGAAATTTAAAACAAGGGTTTCTTTCTACTTGTCTGAGTGTAGGATTTATTGCAATACAATCTGAGTGGAAAATACAGGTGGATAATATTAAACTTGTTGCCTTAAAATACAAGTTTAATAGAAGTGTCAAAGTAGTGCTTTCCAAAATGAAACAGCAACATGCTCTACACAACTAATCCTGCTGTTAGAGACCTTACACAACAAATTATCTTTTGATCTCCCAACTTTTCTTACTCCATTTTTTAAGCTAAAGTAAAGAATCTTTGCAGAAGCTCAACTCCTTGATGTTGCGAGGTGAGAGAAAAAGAAAATACCCAGAATAATTTCAACTCTCTTGAAAAAAAATTAAAAAGCGTGGTCTACATGGTAGATCCTTGGGAAAGCCACCGTTTCCTCTTTTTTCATCAATTTTGGTACATTTTTGGACGAAAGTCCATCTGGCCATAAATATAACAATGTATAACAGTAATCATGACCCCAGTTTATCTAAATTCTGATTCAACATCCAACATTAAAACAAAAGGTTGCACAAGTACATTTAGAAAAAAGAAGGGAAAAAAACGCCAGGAATATCTCTCTATGTGGTAACAAGCACATCTCTGGCAGTGGAGGTATCATAGTTATGCAGTTAGCTTTTGGGGATTTGGTTTTTGCCCTTTATTCAAACTTCTGACAGTTCCAAATAGCAAGTTCTTGTTTCCTGCAAATGTCTCAAGGATCATAAATGCATTCAGGCCTCTCCTAATATTTTAATGAAATATCAGTTCCTGCTCTTGCACTTGACTTGCAGGCGAAATCTGCCGTTTTAAGGGGATAATCTTAAGCAGCTTTCTGAGAAATGTCAAGAATACTAAATTGCCATTTCTGTGCTCTGGTTTGGGGTTTTTTTGGGTTTTTTTCTCCTCTTCTCTCTCTTAATATCCTATTTAAATTATCTTTAAAAAGAAAGTGGAGCTCTACCCAAGATGAAGTAATGTGATGTGCTGTATTTTACAAGATGCAAGATCTGAAGCAGCACTGTCAGCTGATTAAATACTTCCAAACAGTAGGGGTTTAATTCCCTCTGCTGCATTATTGTGTCTCAGTATCAAACAGCTGATATTGTCACACTCTTGACCTTTCTGTGCCCATTTCAAAGCTTCTGCAGACCTACTTTTATGTTACTCAGGCAAAAGTTGCTTCTGATTTATGAAAATGTCTTTGTTTAAGGAAAAGAAACTTTACCTGCTGTTTCTACCCTGAAATACCAACCCTGTCCTCTGTCCTGGAGAGCATTCCCAGTTCTGGCCACCCTCTTCCAACTCAGCACTCTGGAGAACAGTCCCCAAATCCTGCATCCTGTGTTGATGCCACTGTGGTAATGGTGTGACTTTGGAAAGATACCACCGGCATTTGGGGCTTCTTTGCAGAGATTGACTTTGTCTATGTTCCCTTGTGGTTTATAATCAGGTAGGACTACAGTGCTTATGCTGCCTACACTACCTACCTCTCCTGGTACTCCAGCAGTGTGGTCCAAGGCAGGAAATTTCCATCTTAGGTGGGGTCAACAATTCTGGACCTCTACACAGCAGTCTGCCAACTCCATGCTGTGAGAGAGACACTATTTTCCTAATTCCAGCTGCCAAACTCGAGAACTCAATGAAGACAGACATAAAGGTGAAATAAACTGGGCATTAAATCAAAAGAGACAGCTTAGCTAAACCAGTCCCCCTTGAAGGGCTTAGGTTAAAAGCTGCTCACCTGAGCTGGGACTCCTGTTCCTCTGGGGCCTTCAGGGCTGTCTGAATGGGTTAGCAGAGCATGTGTTCAACTACCTGTGTGAAATTCTCATCTGTGGAAACGTCTCACTTGGGGGAACTTTGCACCAGGAGGGAAAAAGACAGTGCTCCATGTGGAGATAGCATCCAGGTTTCTCTAGGAGCAGTGTGGAGCTGCACTTAAACCGTGCTCAGTGCAGGTGGATATTCAACTTGTGACTGAGCAACTGTTATCAATAACCAATGCTACACCCCCCTGCAGATTTCAAACAACTGAACTGCAAATCCTTTACAACTGGGGGAGAGGAGAATCCAGTGTTTGTTCTCACCACACTAGAATATAATGGTGCTGTTCTGAAGTCAGAAAATACCAAGTAACAACAAAAATGGAGAAACACACTCAGCCTGCATGTCAGATCACACATGGCACCACAAGACAAGGACGTCTCTGGTATCTCTGCATCAGCAGCCTGTTCCTTGGAAGTTTCTTGTCCAAGAACTGTAACCCAGCCTGGTACTCCTTTGCTTGCAAGATCTGACAAGCTCCTGAGACAGCGGCGTGGCTGCAGGCCAGCAACTCTGTGCTCCAAAGAGCCCCATGCAAATGTCTGATGAGGGGAACATGACCACACACATCTCCTCTCCTGCTGTAACACCAGCAAGGCTCCAAACTCACTCTGGATAACACAGGAGATCAGAACTCAGCCGTGTGTCAGCGCTCCATGGCGCAGATCAGGGCTGTCTCAACACACAGTAAATTATACACAGCACACACCCTTAATAACACAACCCTCAGAAGTGCCTGCATGTTTTGTGGCAACAGGAATTAACAGATGTTGACAACTGATCAGATAGCAGAGGCATTCAGGGAGACAGACGCAGACCATAACTACTGTTTGCTGTGTACCTACACGGCTCCTTGCTGTCACAACTGACTGCACTCACAGTCCTTCTGATGCAACAATGTCGAGGGGCTTCTCTTCCCCATCCTCCCAACAGGCAGCTACTCCAGCAGCTCAAAGCAGAGCTGTCCTTGCCTTTAGTGACAGGGGATTATCACTGGCTGACAACACCCCATGGAATAGGGAAGCACACCTTAATATCACACCAAGAAACTGCCTGGCACCAGACATCTGACCTAGAGGAGCACTTGTAGGAGCCACCCAGGGCACACAATACCACAGCTGCAAATAAGGTCCCTACAGGAAATTCTAAGGCAGGCTATAAAGGAGCAGGAACACACAGGTGAAGGCAAGGCTGGCTACTCTAAATATTCACAGGATGCAAAAGTGTTACATTTATACACCACACACTCTTGATAAAACAAATATGAGAAGAGAAGGTCTCATGGAGACCTCAGAGCACCTTCCAGTATCTGAAGGGGCCTACAAGGAAGATGGAGAGGGACTGTTCATCAGGAACTGTGGTGACAGGACAAGGGGGAATGGCTTCACACTGACAGACAGTAGGTTTAGATTGGATATTAGGGAGAAATTCTTCCCTGGGAGGGTGGGGAGGCCCTGGCACAGGTTGCCCAGAGAAGCCGTGGCTGCCCCACCCCTGGAAGTGTCCAAGGCCAGGTTGGATGGGGCTCTGAGCAATCTGGTCTAGTGGAAGGTGTCCCTGCCCATGGCAGGGGGTTAGAACGAGATGATCTTTAATGTCCCTTCCAACCCAAACCATTCTATAATTCTATAAATTCCATCAGTGTCCAAATCCTCAAGGGAAGAATAAACACTATCCCATTGTTGTACCAAGAAGGACAGGGTGGGAAAGGGAAAAGGGAAACAGGAAAAGGAGTAATTGTGGAAATCTGTGCTGAGGTCTTGGACCAAAAGCAACCAAATTCATAAAGAGGCTCCTGTGAGCACTTGTAAGATGGGAGTTTGCTCCATTGCCAGACTATTCTGGGGCTGAAACACTGACAGACAACAATGCTCTTCCCCAGAAAGAGGTGTGGCATCTCCCACCTCTCAGATTTTCACCTCCTGCTGGGAGCTGGGAACAGACGCAAAGGGAACCAGAGCTGCCCTCAGCTCGGTTTTGGTTTTCCCAGCAACCTGATGGGGTACTCCACCCTATTTCCTGCCCCACATGGACAGAGAGGGCTGTTTGCTGCCCAGATGGCAGAACCAGGATGCTGCTTCACCGCTGCCCTCACCTGGAGTCCCTCAGGCACCGCAACAGCCAGGGCACACCAAGCCTCGGTCACTTGGCATCCAGCCAAGGGGGCACAGCAGCCAAAAAACCCCTGGCACTGGGCCCTGGGAGTGCAGCCAGCAATGGTTGCCCAGGTCCACAGCAGAGCCAAACTCTCCAAATATTTTGAACAGCTCCTTGTCAGCAAAGTAGCTTTACACCAGCTCAGCGTTTCACAGTGTTTATAATGTGGTCCCCTTAAATTGGACTGACAGCTGAGCAGAGCCACAGCCTGAAACAGAGACAGTCTCTGTCGGCACAGGAGCTTTGCAGCAAGACCCACCCAGCCTGAGATCAGCAAGTTGTACAAGCCCACATTTGATGTCAAGCATGCTTTTTTAATTCCTCTGAAACCAACGATACTGGGAACATGTTTAGTACTAACATAAGTGACCAAAACAGGACCTCAAAATACAGATCCTGCCAGGTTTGTGTGACCTGTGGGTGCTTTCAGTAGTATCAGCCCTCTGTGTAAGGTCCACAGTGAAACACCAGCTCTCCTTACCTTGACTGACTTCGGACCATCAGCAGCCAGACATTTCTGCCACAGACAGAACATGAGCAACTCTCCACAAACATCCTGATCCTTGTGGCTACAACTTTCCCTCCTTCTCCACTTAGAGGTAGTACCAGAACCCACTCCAGTGGCAGTGGGGGTGTAGGGGTGTGTTTGGGCCCGGGGAAACAGTGAAGTTCCAAAACTCACATCAAGTCTGCAACGAAGATGTGTTCTCTTCCAATATGGGTCTTGCTGCAGATCACTCTGGTTCAGTGTCACACCATCATCATGGTGACACCAACATCAACAGGACAAGCTGGGGAAAGCCTCCACCAAAGCAACGGGGAGTTTGGGACAAAGTTCACCCACCTGCCCAGCACACAAACAGCACCTCAGCTAAAAGTTAACAGCCTTTGCCACCCACGGTGAGAGGCAAAACAAACACTGGCCACTCAGTCACCAGCCTGCAGGGTCAGGCTGCAGTATTAGCATCGTTAGTTTATCATGTACTGACTAATATTAGCTACTGATGCTTTTATGACTATTAATTTCATTGCTGTTATTTAAGAACAGTTGTTAAGAAAAGGAACCTCTTCCAGGTGTGGGACTGTTGGCTTGGTTAAGCAAGGAAGCTGTTTCAGACTTCCAAGTTCTTGGATGATGCCCACCTGCCACAGCAAGGATGATTCTGCTCCCAAAATGCACATCTTGGCCTTGGCAGTGCTGCTCACTGGAGATCTCAAGAGGAACAACTTCATCTCCCTCAAACCAGGGGATGGGGCAGGGGGGATAAGCTGAAATTCCCACTGCTTTCTCTTCCTCCAATTGGTGTGTGCTGATCTACTCAGGGTGAGGAAAGAAGGGTGTTTCCCAGCTACCCCCTCATTACACACCTCAGTACAGGTATTCCAGAGGAGAATCAGGCATTGTGCTATCCCCTAAGGAAACAGATTGAATTCTCTGGCCTTACCATTACACTAAAAACTACATTGGATTTGCTCTCCTCTCATAAGGTAAGGCTATTTCCTATTTTCTTACAGTAACTCAGATTTGTCTATGTCCTATTTTTTGTTTCTAAATTGAGAATATTGCTCATTACCAGATTATATAGCATTTATTCTGAAGAGTAAGAGCTACTGACACAGTTAAAAATTCAATATAAATACCCTGTGGATGTAAGCCATGACATTTATATACCGGATTAATAACCACTAAGAAGAATTTCCGATGCAGAGCACATGACCCTCCCTTCATTTCAAAGGCAATTATTAATACCGTGATTTCCAAGTGTGACATGTTCTTGAAAACACTGGTAGACAGACAATTTTAGCAAAAAAGCTTCCAAATCCTGAAGGGACAATTGCAGGTGCATCTCTGGTTTTGAGATACGAGAACATCTAGAGTGTATGGGCTTGGCCAGCAGATAAGCAGATAAACATCAATTTAATGCAGTATGGATCTGAGCCTCCCTGGGACAAACAGGAAAGCTTGGGGAGATTGGACACAAAGCTCCTTGCCTTTCATACCTCGTCACCTAACTACTTGGTATTTTCCAGATACATCAATCTGGAAGCTACTGCCTTGTGAAGTTCAGAGGGCCAGCTTGCAGCTTTAATCACGCAGGAGAACCCAGCCAGGCTCCCTGGTTATCACTTGTCAAACTTGGTCAGGGTCATCTCAGCCTCTCAAAAACAGGAGAAAGGGGTAACCTGCCAATTTGAAGTGAGGAGAGCTGAAAAAACAACAGATGGTTTTCCACTCAAGACTGCACAAGTTCTCAGCAATGACAGTGGTAAAAAAACAAAGCCCTGTCCAAGTCCCTCTGGGCAAGAGCCATCCACTCACCTGGGCTATCACCTGCCAGCCCAGGGATGCCTCAGCTGGTCCCACGTACTTGCTGCCATCCTGCCCAACACACCTTCCTCCTGAACATGCTGATTTTGCCTGGGATAGAGTTAATTTCCTTCAGAGAAGCTGGTATGGGCTACTACAGTTTGGATTGGTGTTGGAACCAGCATTGATAACACAGGGATGTTTCAGTTCTTGCTGAGCAGGGCTCACACAGTGTCAAGGCTGGTTCTGTTCCTCACCTCAACCCACCAGCAAGGGGGCTGAGGATGCACAGGGAGCCGGGAGGGGACACAGCCAGGACAAGCTGACCCCAACTGGCCAAAGGGACATTCCATACCATATGGCATCACGATCAGTATATAAAGCGGGGGGGGGGGAAGAGGGAAGGGGAGACATTTGGAGTGATGGTGTTTGCCTTCCTGAGTTAGCGTTACATATCGTGGAGCCCGGCTTTCCTGGTTAAACACCTGCCTGCCCATGGGAAGTGGGGAATGAATTCCTTGTTTTGCTTTACCTATCAAACTGCCTTAATCTCAATCCACAAGTTTTTCCACTTTTTTTCCCACTTTTACTGTTCTGATTCTCTCCCTGATCCCACTGGTGAGGGCGTGGGGCCGAGGTGTGAGCTGGGCTTAAACCACGGCACTGAAACATCAGCTGAGGTGGCTTCCCTTAAATGTCCACACATACAGCTTAAATCTGCAATCAAAGATCACCCCCTGTCCTGCTGATCCTAGCCTTTCCCAAACCCACACTGAATCCCTGAGTCATGTTACTATAAACATACTACACCAAGTAAAACTATAAAAGAGGAGGCAACAAGAAGCTCGGCTACCACACAAGGTTTACACCTGAGGGTGTGGGGATACAGCAGCTGGGCAAGCAGGTTTAACAAGGAAGGTGCAAATTTAAGATCTTCAAACAGAAAAATACTTAGGTTATTTCAGAATAAAATTTCTTAGTCACACCAATAAAACCAGGAGGGTAACAATCAAGTTCACCATGGAGAACCACACCGGCTCAAGTATCGTCCCAGTACCTGCCCCTGATCACCTTCTGGCTGCCACTTGCACTTTTTCCCTCCTTCCTTTCACACTGATGTCCCCTCTCCCACCACTCTTTTCCCTCTCCTGAGACTTCCCTACTCTTGAGTGCCCATGGAGTTTGTGATTTGTGATCAACCTGCAACACATAACAGCTCCTCCCTTCTCTTTGCTGCTTGCAAACAGTTATGAGGAAGCATGAAAAAACATTAATCCCAAACAACCCTGCCCTCTGTTCTCATGCTTGGCACAACTGCAGCCACAAAAAGGTGATGGCAGAAAAAGTCCTCTTTAATCTTGGGACTGCTGTGTCGGATTTTGGGTCAATGGTGCTCCAAGGAATATCCAACTCTCAAGGCTCTGCTGAGCAATTCTTCCCACAGCTGAGAATTTCCCTGAGTTTTGATGAGGAGGAAAAGGAGAAGGAAGAGGTATGCAAGTAGTCAGGTAGCTCCCTCCTTCTCTTAATTTCAAATACCTAAGTAAGAACACCTAGATATACTAAAGCATCTCAGCAAAATTCCTTGGTCAGGGCATCAGCAATTACAAAACACAAAATTAACAAAATAAACACAATAGAACAGCCTGAGGGGAACGTGCAGCTCCCCACATGCTGAGCTGCTGACATTTCTTGTAAGCAGCTGAAATCAAAGTCTAGTGAGAGAAGCTGTTAGATGACAAAGGAGAGACACAAAGACCCCACCACAAGCACTGATTCCCTGCAAAGTCCTTCATATCACTGCTGCAAGGTCCAGGTCCCAACTCAGCCTTGAGGGCCTCCCAAGCCCAGCGACAGAAAAATATCCAGATTCACGAAAAGCCACACTCAGATCCTTAAAAAGTCAGCTCACAAGTAACAAATGACAAATATCAGATACATAAGAGATGCAAGGAAAATGAAAATAAAAATACCGGCTGCAGTACCTTGGTGCTGATGTCCGTTGTTGAAGGTCTCATCTAAGGCACCAGGATATCTGTCCCACCCATCAAAAACTAAATATAATCTTGGAGCTAAATCTTGAGCCCCTAAAAAAGGCTCTGCAAAGTTTTGCATCCCCTAAAAAGAGCATGTGGCTGGAGACAGCTGCTTTCTCCACCGCCTTCACCAGCAGGGCATGCCCAGAATAAAGTTGTGTTATAAGCCATGCAAGGTTTTTGCCTGAAAGTTTATCAAACAAGGCATCTGAAGCCAGTCAGAAGGTGGCCAGGGAACCTCTGAGAGCCCGCAGAGAAGCAGCCAGGAGATTTTCTAAGGAAGATGAAGAAATTCTCCTTGCAATTTCCATGCTCCTCTGCACCAAGCACATTACCTGTTCTCCCCAAGAGGACTAAACTGTCTTAACACTGCCCAGTGCTCCAAAGCACCTTTATAAAAAGCCAGAATTCCTGAAAATAAAGAAGTTTCAACTAACTTTGAACAAGTAGCCAACAAAACCGTTACCATGACTTCCTTTGTAACGTACAATTCCAGTTTACTGTTCACTGCCTCCAGCACTCACCTCTTCTATGCAGCATCAACATGTTTGGGGGTCTTGTCAGCTAATTAAGCAGATGTAAAAATCAAGCCTAGTGCAGTTGTATCAAATTATTTCTGCAAATGACACAATTCCAGACACCACTCTGAGCCAACAACTTCCACTACAGCCCATGAGGGGGAAAAAAAAAAATCTTAGTGTAGCATGCGGTGGATGAGACAAGAGGGATTAGTTTCTATACCTAAACATGGTTCCCACTTTGGGATGACTCACTTTTCCCATCTTAGTCTCAGACGGAAAACAAGACAGAGAAACAGTACTTTCAAATACACCAGAAAAGGTTTTCCCAGCTTCTGGTTTGAGAGGAAAGAGGAGGGAAGGAGCAGAGAGATCTCCTGGACAGCAGTGAGCAATAAACCCAACCCCACTTACACTTTATAAACTTCAGACAATTCTTCCAACCACACACCGAGAAGTGACAGCAGTAAGTCAGAAAACTTATTAAAAAAAAAATCACCAAAACCCAACAACAATAAACACAAATAAATAGCTAACAAGGTTAGGAAAGACCATTACAGACAAAAAGCTCTCCCTTTCCTTTTGTGTCGACCTGAATCAAACTTCCTTTTGCTCTAGTACAAATTAGAGACCTGGGAACTTAAATTGATTTTGTTTCTCTTTTCCTGGTCTAAGCTCACTTGACTTCTTGTTCACTTTCCCTATCTGTAAAACAGGGGAAATAATAATGAGAAACTACCACACAGTGTTATAGAAATTATTCAATTCATAGCTGTATAGTTCTTTGAAGATGCGATATGCCAAGTATTATTACTAGATGAAGAAATGATATATTTTCTCCCCCAAGCTATAGAGAGGAAGAAAAAAGCCATGTAAACAGCAAACTGTGTTCCTAATGAGATGCTACACTCAGAAAGTGGGACATCTTTAAACAGATTGGACAATCTCCTTCTAGCTCACAAAGATTATTCCCAATACACAAACCTCACAGGATTACAAATGCAAGCAAAGAAACTTATCATTTGACAAGCTTCCTGAAGACAAAAGAAGCTTGTCTAAATAAACAGGGAAAGTGTACATTTTCAGTCTTGAAGAGAGGAAAAAGGATTTTTGAAGTAAGGGAAGAAATGAAATCAGATTTGCAAGCTTTGTGTGAGGGACGAATTTCTGTTTTCTGAATATAAAGCAGTTGCCAGGACTGGGAAAGTCAATAAAATCAGGAGAATCGGATGGAAGGGACACAGGGAAAGGCAGTGTGTGACAGAGAGGTCACATGCAAGATAAACAGGGTAGCAGGGTAACTACTTACAGATAAACACATAAATCTCTGCAGGGAGGGGAGATGTGTGTTAGAGAGCCCCCATCAGCACTGTGGGTGAGCAGAACCTTAACTACATGTTAAGCTACATTAACATCACCCAGAACCACAACACAGACTATGTGAAGAGTAAAAGTACAATAATCTGTTTTCATGCAAACAGTAATATTTCCTCTGGAAAGAAAGGGAAGGAAAAGACACCAGAGAAATTCCCAGCACCGCCTGCCCGGGGACCCTGCCGTGCCCCAACCACCTCCCACCAACATGCAGAGCAGCCACAGGCTCTGGGGAAGTGTTTGGAATTAGTGCTATTTTGGGCACATTTTAGTTTAGCACAACTATTAAAAGGCCAGGAAAAGCCATGTGTGGGCTGGGCCCTGCAGGACAGGCCATCAAGTGCTAATAAATGCAATACACAGAAGCAGCCTTGTACTTCTTTCCCTCCTGTATTCAGCATGACCTTGAGGGGAGGGAAAAAAAACAACAAATCCTAATTTTTGCCTTTTGCACACAGGCACTGTAAAAGAGTGGACTGGAGTTCAGGCTGTTATTTCAGTGCTGCGTGTGATGCTCTGCCTTAGCTTTGGACACCACAACTCAAAGCATTCCCAAGAGCTGGTGGAGCAAGGTAAAGACATATCTGAAAACCTGCGTGGATTTTGCTAGGAAAGAGCAGGAAGTATGACTGGACCTGGCTACACAGACTCAGCCAGGTTCCTACGTCTTCATGGCACCACACTAAAGCAGCTGTCTCTGCTAAAGCTTATTTTTAAAGCCTCATTTAGCCTTTCTGGATTATTTGTACATGCTGCCTTCCTGTGGGCCATGGCTGAACTGTCAGCATCATGGTTAATGTGGTAGGGAACAACGGGATAGAGAATCTGACTCCAACACAATTCCAAATCCCAGTACTGGAGCTACAGGAACAGAAAACGGAGCACTGAGCACCTGTTCCTACAGTCTAGGATGGACTTGGACACATACTCCCTTCCCAAGAGCAACAGAACAAGTGACAAGGAAAACAAGATTTAGGTCCCAGAATTTCTGCTGCTCCCAGGAAAAGGGACTCAGCATAGCATCTGGAGAGCAAAGAGGGAGAGACTTCCAGCAAAGGCACGGTCATGCCAGCAGATTGGAAGTCTCCAAACACACATCCAGCAGGACGTGGCTGCCAGCCAACTTTTAATGATGATTTTACAGCCACGACGGACTCGAATCCAGCTGGAGTGTAATCCCACCAACTCTGACAAGCAGCAATAAAACTGGAGAAATGTGACCAGGAAGGGGAACAATAGGTGATAACTACTCCTGCAGCCCTGATTAAAAACTCAGGGAATGAAAGCATTTGGCAGGGGAGTTTAGGGCTCTTGACAAACAAGGAGCAATGTCCCTTTCTTTTCAGGTCTGGTGCAAGACCTTGGTCAGCTGTGAATCCCAGAGAGAGCTCATGCACAGTGATTTAGAGTGGGAAGGGTCAGAGATCCAAGAAGCAGCATTCCAGAGGTTATGGAGAGGGTAAGGGAGTAAAAGAAGGAAAATAAAATTTCAAATGACACACCAGTCCTCAGATATTGTGGGCCTGCAGCGAGGCCAGGGAGGCAGGACAGCTCTAGGAAGCAGCAGTGACCCAGAGGGTGACACAGAACACCTGACAGAGGATGGCACAAACACCACACTCGGCATCCCATGGTAGGGCAGGGATGAGCAGTTCAGAGGGGAGGGCAGCTGAAGGACAGCAAGCCAAGACAAATGATCACAGGAACACAGAATATGCTGAGTTGGAAGGGTCCCACAAGGATCATCAAGTCCAACTCCTGGTCCTGCACAGGACACCCCAACAATCCCACCACATGCCTGAGAGTATTGTCCAAACACTCCTTGAGCTCTGTCAGTCTTGGTGCTGTGCCCACTGCCCTGGGGAGCCTGTTCAGTGCCCAACCACCCTCTGGGGGAAGAACCTTTTCCTGAGATGCAACCTAAACCTCCTCTGACACAACTTCAGGCCATCCCCTCAGGTCCTGTCAAGCAGAGATCAGTGCCTGCCCCTCCTCTTCCCCTCCTGAGGAAGTTGTAACTGCAATGAGGTCTCCCCTCAGTCTCCTCTTCTACAGGATGAACAAGCCAAGTGCCCTCAGCTGTTCCTGAGAGTGTGGCTTCACCTCCAGACCCCTCCCATCCTTGTGTCCCTCCTTTGGACACTCTCTAACAGCTTAAGGATGCAGCACACAAGGAAACACGGGGCTCAGCAAGCCGTGGAACACAGTATGGAAAAGTGCAGCCGCATGGATCAGGAGACACCCAGCACAGCTGGGATTCCAGCCGTGGTGTCCTGGGGTGAGCACATCCCAGCCGTGGCCCAAGTGCAGGCACAGCAATCTGACCCAGCTCTCCAGCTGGAATTCAGGATGCTAAATCATATCCAAAACAAAGCAGATCAGAGATAACAATTCCCAAAACAAGCCTGCCAGCTCTGACATGCAGCAGGCTACTTGAATCAAATCAGTCTAGACCGAATGCAAAATGCTGCTCCTTGAAGTCAGCTGAACTGGGCCATTTCCAAAGGGTAACACGACACATCCACTGTTCTGCTGGATGCATTTTCACATCAGCTTGCCCCAGTAACATGAAAGGTGCTGGCAGTTTCTCTGCACATACCTGTTGAGTCAGGTTAACTGCACATGCACAGCACAGCTGCATCCTGCAATCATGGTAAATCCAGTGGGATCTTGTGCTGGAGCCCTGGCACTGCTTAAGCCCTTTATGTGCCACAGAACAGCTCCAGTGCTTATTTCAGTAGCGCTTCTAGGATGATCAAAATATACTTCATTACTTTGCCACATCTGCAAATTCACTGTCTTTAAAATGTGGAAAGCCTCCCTGACTCTAAACAGCAGCTCAGATTGTGTTAAGTGAGGACCATCCTTCAAAAGATCCCCAATAAATGTTTGTCTGCAGAAGCAGCATGACATTCTTCTACATCTCCTGCTGGAAGTCATACACAGCATCATTTTAATGACATTTGAAATCAAATCCCAAAGGAGCTGTTGTTTGAGATATCAAAAAGCAAAAAAATAGCAGATACCCAGATAACAGACATCAGCAATGCAGTGGGTTGGATTACTTACCCAGAGGAGCAGACTTAGTGTTGATCTCCACTGTCACTCTTGAGCAAGTATCACTGATCCATATAAACTTCCAACACTGAGAAAAAGAGAAACAGAGATTCTGATTAATCACTCAAAGTCTGAGGTGACTTAACAGTGATATCTTGCAAAAGTTCATCAAGTGACACAGGATACAGGAAGCACAGTGGATGATGTACATAACAGCATTTAAAAAAAGCTAATACCAAGAGATTAAAGGATGACAACTGATGCACAAAGAGGAAATTAGCTTGTTTATTCCAAATAATTCCCAGCAACATTATTTCTCAGTATCTCTACATTACGCAGTTGGCCTGTGCCTGCACTCCACCTCCCCAGATGATCACACATGTGTAACACAAAACAAAGAAGGTGAATGATGCCTGGTAAGGCTTCCTTCTCACCACTGCAACCTCCAAAAAACCCCAACCGAACACCCCAAGGTGTTGAACATCTAAAAATCAGAGTGTGAAGTGAAGTCAGTGGAAATCAGAGCAGCCCACAGCACTGAACCAACCTCACAGCTCTTCCTGAGTCCCTTTACTACGACTGTTTTGGTTAACCGAAGATGTTCTCTGTTACTGGGGTTTGACAGAAAGTTTTACTCATGGATACTCCCATCTACAGACTGTGCACAAAATAAGAGCTATTTGGTATGGGAAGCTTGACAAAATCGTTCCAGGGGAAGGTTCTTGGCAAACTTTGAATTTGAAATGCAAAAGAGAAGTTTGGGGAATAAAACTCCAGACCAAGAAGTAAAAACTTCCAAATCTTGGCAGTTACATGAGCTCCCATTAGAAGAGGCTTAAGAATCAGTAACTCAAACACAAGTGCAATACAAAATACAAATACAAAAATCAGTGAAATATGGCTGAAACAACCAGGAACATCCCAGTGGGACACCCCTACCTGGGACACTGCACAAGAACAGATCTTGGCAAACTGACAGAAGTTTAAAAGCCAAGCAAGTAACACAACCAAAAAGCAAAGAATCAGCTCAAAAATCTAGGAAGAAATCTAGGAATAAAGAGATACCAACCAGTCGTTGACTTGGTCAACAAACTCCAAATATCCAGAGGGTGTAAACTGGAAGAGAGAGAATTCAGACAGAGTATGACTGGAAGATGAATACAAAAAAAGCCCCAAAAATAGCATTTTCAGGGCTAGATACTAAAAAGCTGTAATGGTCTCAGGGCACACAAATGCTTGGGTGCTCATTCCTTCTCAGAGCAGTTTTTTTTAAACTAGACTGAACAAAACCACCAGGATATGAAAAAAATTACATAGAACACAACTCACATGAGGACATATGAGCCTGTGTCACAGGACTGGGGCTCCAGGCTATTGTAACAGAATAATTGTGTACTGAGCCCTGTGCCAGGCAGGGAAAAAACATCTGTGAGATGGAAAAAAGACACAAAATGTGGAAGGCGGGGAAAAAAAATATTTGAGGTTTCTATAAAGGGCACTGCAGAATGTCACGGATGGAACTGCAAAGCCAAGGGAAAAAAGTTAGTTAATGGTGTTATTTTAAGTCCTGTGAGACTCACACTTGCCACAAGGGCCAGTCTCCAATGGACTTGCTCTTCCCAGCAAGAGCGGCACCACCAGCTATTCCCAAGCCTCTGTGCCATCACTGTTGGGGTAAATCAAAGATGTTCTTTGTTTCTGTGGTTTCACAGAAAGTTTAGTCATTTCCTCCTCCCCCAAGTCAGAGTTACACACACTCGACCCACACCTTGGGCATGCTCGCTGTCCAAGGGGAAGGGAACACTTCCATGCCTTTCTCAAAAGGCAACTGACTGCCTTGGATCCTGGCAACACAAGGATTCAGTTTGTTTCCAAGGTTGCTAGGGAAGTGGTCTGCATTTCCCACCGCCCCGCTTCCTTCCTTCCTCAAACTCCATTTCATTTTGAGTAATGAACTTCCTGGGCTGGTTTTGGCTGGGATAGAGTTAATTTTCATCACAGTAGCTGGTATGGGGCTGTGTTTGGGATTTGTGCTGGGAATATGTCGGTAACACAGGGATGTTTTAGTTCTTGCTGAGCAGGGTTCACACAGAGCCTTTCCTGCTCCTCACCTACCCCACCAGTGAGGGGGCTGGGGATGCACAGGGAGTTGGGAGGGGACACAGCTGATCCCAACTGACAAATTCCATACCATATGGCACCATGCTCAGCATATAAAGCTGGAGGGGAAAGGAGGACAGGAGGATGTTCAGGGTGATGGCATTTGTCTTCCCAAATAACCATTACATGTGCTGGAGCCCTGCTGTCCTTAGGGATGGCTGAACACCTGCCTGCCCATAGGAAGTGGGGAACGAATTCCTTGTTTTGCTTTGTGTTTGCTTTCCCTAGTAAACTGTCTTTATCTCAACCCATAAGCTTTCTCACTTTTACCCTTCTGATTCTCTCCCCGACTCCACAAGGAAAGGAGTGAACAAGGGACTTCCTGAGGCTCAGTTGCCAGATGGGGTTAAACCACAACACTCCCCCAATCAGACACCCCCTAACCCCAGAGCTAAAAACACTCTCTTGCACACCCTCACCTCTAGGATTGCCTGTGATGTTCATCCCAGCATTTCCCCTGCCTGAACAGGGCACGGGACATGAAGATCCAGAAGGCTTCAGCATTAGGATGCCAGGAAGGCCAACAGCCCCCAGGGAAAGTCTGGAGTTCAGGGGCGATGAGTGAAAACTGGGACTTGTTGGGACTTCTGGGAAAGGGTGGGGCTTTTCTGGTTTAATTGGAAGGGTAAATTATCATCCCAGAACAGCAACTGAGGGAACAGCTGCTCTTACACCACACGTGGATATGCCACACAGCCTAGACCAGAGGGCACAGCCTGGGGGAAACAGGGGCTCTCCAGCCTCCCCAGCAACAGCCAAGCTCTCCACTGAGTTCAATCCAAGTTCAATTCCAGTATCAAGAAAACAATCTCCCAGAAAACCACATTCATTTTTAGAAATTATCATTTCAGAAGAACAGGACTAGGCAAACCAGGTGAGAGTTAAGCAGGTTTTTGCTTTCATACAGAGAACATCACAATATATAAATGCCCTGGAGGAATCCTTCCAGTATCTCCAGGAAAGAAAGCTGAACAACATGATTTTTTTTTTCCTTTCCAAACTCTAATTTCTTAACCAGGAAGAAAAACACAGATCCCAATCCTACAATCTTGCATGTTCAGCAATAACATTTTACCCTGCCAATCAAAGGTTTTCTGCCATAGCCACCCACTGCTTTTTCAAATTCAAGAAGCACAACTTGTACGTAATTACACACTGTGTGAACTTATACAGGACACAACCACATGCTCAAAGACTTGAAAAATTCACATGTTGCACCATGTTCAGGGGCACAGCTTAACAAGGAAGCTACAGCACTATTTCTTTGCTTTGTGACTACAGGAATATTTTCAGAAGAATGCACGATTACTGCAAGAAAATAATCTAATTCATGTCTGTTCTTTACTAGATAAAAATAAGATCTGCTTTGCCTAATCATTTCTGATCAAACAAAGCAGGTCTCTGAGACACAAGATCTGACAAGAGCCCCTCCTCTCTACTAAAAGCTAAAAAAATTACTAACACAGGACCCGAGTAGTCACAGCACAATTCAAATTACTGCTGCTTCCCACACACTTGCCTCATGTCTGCATGTTTGTGCTTCAATTAAAAAGCTACTATGACATTCTTCCTACATGTTTGAAAGAAAATTACACAGGCAACAGGGCTCAAAGAAGTTTGTATTTGAGTATCTCCCACCAGAAGAGATCACTTGGATCTCTTTGACAGTCAGGAGTAAAGGTGGCAAGAAGCCTCCCTGTGCTTCCCCTGTCTGCCACACACCCTACTCAGGGTGATAAAAGTGCTCAGCTTTTTCCCAGTACCTTCCACCTCCAGCTGAGACACCTCTTCCCAAAATCCCAGCCACGCTTGGAGCAGCTTGGCCGAGCCATGGGTGCACATGGAGGCTCCCACGCACACACACCTCCTTGTTGAGGCACGCACCTCATTATCCAGCTTCCCCCAGATTCATAGAAGTTAAAGACCATTTATCCTTTATATTTTTTTTCTCTCTCTAAAGAGTAAATCAACAGCTGCTAGATAGAACTTGACTCAAAAAAATTATTAAGGAAAATTAATAACATACACACTTCCAAGGATGTCACTGATTGTGTCCAGTTATCTTGCCTTGGAGAGGCGGGAGGAGGATTTCAAGCCAAGGAGCAAAGCAATGAAGAAACACTAATAGTTTGAATGATTTGGGGAGCTGTAATGGTTTTCCATGGAAAAAGCCTTTTATTTTGGTACCACTAATGGCACAATTTTTTGTAAAAGGCCTTTGGGCAAAGGCTGGTTTGAATCTGAATGGGAGTAATCAGGGCTGCAGCCTGAATGATTTCCCCACATCTGTATAAATCATTCACCCACGCCAAGGATCACCGGGCATCACGTCATATTTCACCTTCCAATCACCCTGGATACATTTTTCAGCTGCCTCAGACCACATAGCACATCTCTTATTTATCAGGGGACAGGCTGGCTGCACTCAGGCGAATCAGACAAAAAGGGAAAACACAGATGCTTTAGCCCTTATCTTTATTTTTGGTCTCTAGAAGTCCGCAGACATGTTGACACAGACAAGAATCACAGAGCATCCACGTTAACAAGCCAATCTGGTTTGGGGTCTTACTAAACCACTTGCAAGTGCCAGTCTTGAGCTTAAAAAAAAAATCCCAAGTTTCAATCCAAACCCTGGGCATCTGGCACACACAGAAACATAAAGTGAAAACTGAAGGGAACTGAGTAAAACTAATCACATCATTAACTCCAGCGACCCAAGCAGCTGATAGCTCAGACAACATTTCCTACTCCAAAACAGCACATCTGAACAATGTACAAGCATAGACCTCGCTGAATCAACATCCCAGCACTGGGGGATACAGACAACACAGCCAACAGCAAAACAACACTTTCTGGAAGCACAATAAAATATTATAAATAATCCCCTGAGCCAGAGAAGAATAACACCAGACAGACCATTCTGAAATACTTGTAAGACCAGCAGCAAGAACAAGCTGCAGAACGTTTAAAGAAAAGCTTTCAAAACACTAACTTATCAGATTTTAAGTGAAACTAGACATGATTTACACAAGGAAAAAATTATGACTAATTTATGACTAATTTTATATTAATCACCGTGTCCATCTCTGAACTGGAGTGCCATTCCATGCAGTTTCTGCTTTGTTTTAATTCTACAAGGCAAAGTAACAGGTTTATCATCTGTGAAAATGCAGACATCAGCTGAGGGAAGATGTAGAAGTGACTGGAAGACGTGGAAAATTACTTTATGAATTTAACTGAAAATCTCATGCCCCCAACACCTATGTTATTGAAGCGCTGTGATAAGAAATCTGTGGAATCAGATATGAGAGAATTCACAAATCTGACAGCACTGGTATTGTCACTATTCTCCTCCTTCACAGTTAAAGGAACTTTAAGAGTTCCAACACCACAAACTTACAAAATCCTATTATTGAGGCACATGCACCCAAACTCTTGTGTTTCCAGAGCTGGGAAGTGAAGTGGAAGCTTTTAAAGCAGCAAAACCCAAAAGCATTCACCAGGAAAAGGAATAAAATGACGCCTTTTTGTTGCTGTTAAGGAGAGGCAGCCAAAAGATTAGAATTAAAACCTCTGGAAATTAGGATCAACGTAACCAGATGCTTTCCCAGCTTCACAAGTTAAGTTTTATACATGTATTCTGCTATTTTTCCACGCAGACACTTCAGTTGTTTCAGTCCTTTTAAGCTGGTCATGTGCTAATATACATGCACACAACAGGATTCAGCTGTTGTGCTTTCATATGCACTGCAAATAATCCTGAAAACACCGTTTCTGCTAATCACATTGCTCCACACAATTTTAAAGCACATATTTGCAGAATAAAACCCTCAGTACGTATTTTTGACCTGGATTTCTAAAGGAAATTAAGTTTATGTAGTAGTGTTGTCTGTCAGTCTTCACTCTATTAAATTTTCAACTCGCTACTCAGTTCTGACCACATTTGGCAGAAGATGAAGAGATCCAAAGAGGTGTCACACTCCTACATCTTTGGGAGAAATTATTATGCAGGTAGAGGAGACACATCCAAATCAGCCTCACACAGATCAAACTGCTACAAGAACTCAGCAATTCCCTGCTTTGGTTGGCCCATCAGCATCTACACATGGCCACCCAGTGCACGTGTTGACTCCTGTGGGAACAACACAAGAGACTGCAGAGAAACCATGGACCAAGCCAAAAAGAGGAGGAGAAGATAATTTGGAGACAATGACAGGGAAAATGGAGGGGTCCAAACAGAAGGATGCTGCAGAGAAAGTAAATTCACATAGGGGAAGAAAAATTGTAAAGAATGAGGGTTTGTGAGTTCTGCTACCTGAGGGATCACAGAATATTCTGAGTTGGAAGGGAGTCACAAGGATCAGCAAGCCCAACTCTTAAATGAAAGGCCCACACAGGGATTGAACCCACAACCATGGCATTTTTAGCACCACAGTAAACATTTAACCAACTGAGCTGAAGCTGGAATGCATCCATAGCTGGTGGCAGGTCTTCGCCAACTCCATACCTACAAGGAGGATAACATCCTTTCCCTGCCCTCCTTCCACCCACTGGGAAGCTCACAATACACCCTTCTCCCATCACATCCTGGGCTAATTGTTCACAAGACACATTTCATCTTCAGATACCCACAAATACTGCTGGATACTGCTGGATCCACAAATGGGACTTTGTCTTAAAGCTGGAATTTGGGACAGGAGCAACTACCACAGCAGCCAAGCAGAAACCAGCTCAGAGAACGCCAGCTTCATATTTCCCACAAAATGGGAATAAATAAATATTTCATATTTCATGGGTTAGTTTGTTTTGTGGGAGGGAGATTGTTTGGCTTTTTTAAGGAAAGAGGCAAATTTGTCTCAGACTCCAAAAGGAAAGTCGGATGGAAAAGAACTACTTACAAGATGCTGAAGGCAAACAAGTGCACCCTTAAGTATGTGTTCTGTTAGATCTTCATTTAGAAATCATCTAATAACCATCTTTCCCACCAGTTAATATCAGAAGCAGCACACATCCTGTACAAGGATGTCCGTATTAAACATCTCCCATATAGGCATTCCTAGAATCCAGCAGTTTGGTAAAACAGATTTTTAACTGCTGTGTAACACTGGGGAGACAACGAGAAGACTTCAACATCACTTAAACTGTTTAACTTTCCACCAGGAAAAGTGGGGAACTAACCCTCTTCAGTCTCAGTTCCTTTTGTCCTGAAATATCCCCTAAGAATCCTATAAACTTATGAGGGGAAGAAATAGCCTTCCATACTTGACCAAATAGTAAAAAACCAAACAGCTCCTGCTTTATCCATACGGCAAGTCATCACTTGCAAAAACATTGGGGTTTATGTGGTACAGTACAAGGGAAGAAATAAGAGTACAGGTAAGTTGTCCTGAATTTGTACTCCAGTATTGCCCAGTGGCTGCCTTAAGTGCTTTTGTGATGGTAACATTTTCCTCAGGAACAGGAGCACTGCCCCAAAAAGAGGCAAAGGCCATTTTACTTTGATTTCCATGAAAACGCCCAGCTACTGAGCACCAGCACAGCCTTCACTTCCCAGTCATTCCTTGTTTACTATCCTGTATATTCCTTAGGCACACAGCACATCTCTAAGCCCAGCAAAGACCAGGTCTAGCAGATGTCCAACTTCCATCCTCTCCTAAACTGGGGTTCTGCAGGTCAAGACAAGCCTAAGGGAGGACCACAGAAGAGCATGATCTAGACAAACCAGAAGAACACAAGAAACAAAGTGCAGGGAGGAGAAGGACAGATTGGGAAGATTTGCACAAGCTGTGTCTGCAGCACTGAACATTTTGTCACACGGAGAAGCCAGTTCTGCAGAGACAGCTCAAGCACAAGGCTGCCAACACACACCACCACGTTCTGTTTTAATCCAGGATTTGTTTCCCTCTCTTTATGCAAGCTGGGGACCTGCAGGCTGAGGGATCACCTGCTGCAAGGTGAATTACTATGAGCTTCCTGCAGGTCCTGCTGGGCTTGGTAAAGCACAGTAATGCTCACAGCCAGGGCAGCAATGCAGCTGGTGACAATGTATTTTCCCCTTCCTGCTTTGCACCACTGATTATTACTCATTAGGACATCTATAATCTTTATATAGAATTCTTTCATGCAGCCTAATTTGCCAAGAAGTAATCACTCTCCTCCTCCCCTGGTAATACAACAGAGAGCTGTGTAGTGATTTCATTTGCTGTTTATTCCATAGCTCTCCTTCCCAAAAGTTTCCCTCAGATGTTCAGCCTGAAGCCAGATGCATTTGGTCATTAGAAAATGTCTCAGACAAACCTTATGTTTCATCAGGTTCTGTGTGGAAAATATGAGTAATTCAAGAAGCTTTACATCTTTGATTTTGCTTCACATATTTTGCCAAAAGAAATGAACTTTCTTCTTAAAAAAAACCACACCATCACTGAAGCACTGAAGAATTCGAGTCTCCACTCAGAGCAGGGGAGCTGTATCCATGTAGAATGAGCATTATTTTTTGGGGCAATAAATATGCTGGATGCTGAAAAGGTCATTGCTGAAATAACCATTGCCCTGCACCGGCTATCACTCCCTACAAGTGGGTGAAAAACAGGGAATACAGATTTGTATCCAGCTTTCCCTGTAATCCAACAGGAACACCAAACTGTTATTTTGCTTCTGGATGAGTCCAAGTCCTTCCTGAGCCCTCAAAATTTCTGCAAACACTCACCAAGGAAGAGAAAATGAACGACTGGCTTGCAGCACTTCATGTCACACAAACCTCAAGGCTTTAGCTGTTTAAAACCACCCACTCCAAGCAAAGGACTGAGCTGCATTACAGACTCTGAACAGCTAAAATGGTACTAGTTAAGTCAAAAAGAGAGAGAACTGGGTTTTTATTTAAGAGTAGAACAATTCAGACAGTTGGTATTTGCAAAAAACTCCTTCTACATAACTCTACACTTCTGTGTTTCCAAAGAGTCTTTCCATACTGCAAGGAATTTTGTGTAATTACTAGCTTGGTACTGAGAAACTTTAATTGTGCTGTATTAGCAATTAAGGTTTTCACTTCATATCCAAGGGTTCTATTACTCTTAATTAAAATTGTACCTCGTAAGACTATGCAAATCCAACACTGGAAAGTTGGCTCTAATAAATCCACAGGTAATCTTTGAGCCTTCACACATGGATGTTGATCCAGAGTTAAAAATAAGCTTTCTTAGTACAGATAAAACACACAAGAGTCCGAGATACGTTTTTGAAGGCTGAACCGCAGAAGATCAGCACGGGAGTTTGCAAACCCAGGCCAAAACTCAGCATCTCTCTGAGCATGAAGGAACCAGGTTTGACTCAAAGGGCACTTCTCACAAAGTTATAGCACTGACTTAATGCCTAAATATCCATTTCCTTGAGCCAAGGCTGGATCAGGCCCAGAAAGCCAAGCTCTGATGCTCACACTTGCACATCATGAAGGCAGAGGGAGAAGGTGCCAGCGTAGGGCTACACCAATTTTTAATGTTCTCCAAGTCCTTTCATGTCACTCACAGATCCTTTAGAGTCAGAGTTGAGAAGATACAGTCTAGTCCCCAACCCCGAGGGAGCATGATCCAGACATACATGTACCCACAGATTCAGAAGCTCTTTGCTCCCCCAAACAGCTGCAATCAACCTTCCCAGTAGCCATCTCATTACGTCACTGTTTTCCTAACTAATAAAGGTCAAACTGTAATTTTTGTAATTTTAGATTTATAGTTTCTCTCAAATGAAAGGCATTCTTAGCTCCAGGAAGAAGCAAAAAGGAGATTTATTTGCCCTACAGATACCAGAGTAAACTCAGTTCAGAAATAAAAAAGATACAGAAAGCATTATTTCCTCAGCCTTTTTTAAAAGGGAGAAAACAGAAAACACAGTGAACAAGAAGCCAAGATTATTAGCAGACAGAAAAAGGAAAAAAAAACCAAAATCAAATCGAAGAAACAGAGCAATGAGAGCCTTTGTTCCCAGGAAATCCTTTTCAAGAAGTGAGGAGATTCCAAGCAATGCAGCTGTACTTCCTGTGACCTGGAGCGCTCAGTTTGGGAACACAGGGAAGGTCACAGCCTTGGAACAGCTCAGTACACCCACACTGCACACACAGAGCACTCCGCTCAGCAGCCATCCCACCGGGACACACGGAAAGATACGGATGCTGTGGGTGCAAGAGCAAGGACTGCAGATTTCAGAGCCATCCTGCAAATGGCACAGCTCAGGCTCCTGCAGGGCAGCAAGTTCCTCTCAGGACTCTGAGAACTGGGGGTTGTTCAGCCTGGAGAAATGAGGGCTCCAGGGAGACCTTATAGCTCCTTCCAATACCTGAAGGGGCTACAAAAGAGATGGAGAGGGACTTGTGACAAGGGCATGGAGCGACAGGACAAGGGGGAATGGCTTCACACTGACAGAGAGCAGGTTTAGATTGGATATTAGGAAAAAATTCTTCCCTGGGAGGGTGGGGAGGCCCTGGCACAGGTTGCCCAGAGAAGCTGTGGCTGCCCCATCCCTGGAAGTGTTGAAGGCCAGGTTGGATGGGGCTCTGAGCAACCTGGTCTAGTGGAAGGTGTCCCTGCCCATGGCAGGGGGTTGGAACAACACAATCTTTAAGGTCCCTTCCAATCCAAACCAGTCTGTGATTCTGTGACTCCTCTGAAGCAGAGTCTGCAGCAGCAACAGGAGCCAGAAAAACTCTTTAACAATACACAGTTAATAAAACACCAACTAGATACACACACACAAAATGACCTTGCTGCCAGCACCAGCCAGGTTGGGTCTTTGTAAGAGAAATATTGCTAAGTGGTAAATTCAGTTCATGATGAACTACACTGAATCATCCTGCTTCTTGCAAAGAAAAGCATTTAGAAATGACACCAGCATCTACCCGCACAATCCATTTTATAAAGCACACACAGCCCCAGGAACATCTCTTGATGTATTACTGATAAGCAGAGCCACTTCTGAGGCGAGACAGACTTTGAACAGCATTGCAGCAGGAGGGCAAGCACAGGGAAAGGGAATAGCACAACAGGAATTCTAAACTGCTGCAGGACTTAGATAAACACACTAATTTGCAGAGTTTGTCTACATTGAAAGATTAACTCAAGTACTGTCCCTAACTTGCCCTCCCAGCTACATCTTTAATTCGAGCACAGCACTTTAATTGAATTGGCAGGAGACACAGGCAAATGTTTGATTAAGCATATTCAGGTAATATCTAAACTCTAGTGCAGGCAGGCAACACTCAGGGATCGTGAAGTCCTCCAAGTTTTTCCCACTATTTTCAACACAACTCCTCAGTTGTTTGAGTGGTCAAACTCAGAAAGCAACAAAACATTTGTATATATAGTTATGTGTATATATTTGTTTTAAAAGTTTAGTGCTAAATATATAAATAAAGCAGAGCTTTCAGGCCCCTGGGCATCCTGTGAGCACAGCTACTGCTATCCAAAGCAGCATCCTTCCTCCAAAGGATGCCCTGGATCACTTAAGCTCAACTCATTCAAGAGTCTGTGAGCTTAACTCAGACCTGAAGGACATCAGCATGAAAAAATCAGGAGGAGAAAGACTGCTGGTCCCTGTGGAGCAGGAGGAAGAGGCAACAGTTATGCTTGCCTAGAGCAAGAGGGCATTTCACCCTGAACTGAGATCCCCTGAGCTGGAACACAGCCAGAAATCCCAAATAATAGCCCTTCTGCTCCCAAAACCACTGCTGAATCCATCTGGAAAGCGCTCTTAAACTCATTCAAAATACAATAGGGGGATAGAGAGTCCTGCCTCTCATCACTTGGAGAAGATATTAAATTGATGTCTTCCCCATTCCTGCTTTGCCTGAGTTTCATTACTCAGTTTCCCAGCTTTCTTCAAAATTGACAAATTTTAAAGTAGAGGTGTTTTATGTATGTTTTTTTACTTCATTCCTGCACATGATGCCAATGGAAATCTTTAAGTATTGCATATGCACAGGCAGGGAAATTTTGCTTTTACCTTGACTGAGCGCTTGCTTTGTTTCTCTGAATTACACAGCTTGTGTCTTCTACAGGAAATCAAATTAACACAAAGTATCTTTTAATAATCATAAGAGTTTCCCAGCAATTCAATTTGCAAAACAACAGCCCACCATTCTGTGTTACAGCAGGCAGTTTATCAAGCTGTTTTGACAGCAGGTCTTGTACAAAGCCTTGTCCAGAAATGTAACACCACCTACTACTATTGCAGCCGTGCAGTCAATGACAGCAAACAGTTATGAGAGCACAGCCAAGCACACACTCAACCCTGTTCACAGGCTGAGTTGTGAAAATCCAGTTTTAAAATCTGGACGTCTCTGGACACCAGATAATATAACCTGCAGCCAGGATCAGCTCTGTGATCAGCAAGTTAACACTGAGCTGCTTTATTCTGCTTTCCTAAAACAAAGGCAGTTCTGCACTGCCCAGGGCCCCAGCCCTGTGAAGGAAAAGGGCTTGAAACAAAGCAGCTCATGGGCAAGAGCTACAACATGTGTGTGAGGAGTTGCCCCTTCCAAATACATGAAACACAGCCAGGGCCAGCAGCCCAAACCACAGGAAGGGCCTTGCTTTGACATCCCAACCTCTCCACGTGCCACTTGCTTGCCAGTGTCTTCTCTGGAAGTGTCACTCCTGCTCAGGGCACATGGTCTGCCCTCGAACAGCACAAGCACTCCAGGGAGCCAGACAGAAGTCCTGATAGCAGGAAAGCAGTGAAAACATGGAAGGCAACTTATCCCAGCCTCAGGGGAATGAGTGGTGGCGTTACAAACAGAGCTCAGTCTGGCTCCATCCACCCAGCAGCAGCTTGAGCAGGAGCACAACTGGCTTTTGTGCAAATGCTGAGACATGGAGCATATTCCAAACAAATATCCCTTAAGGGAAAAAAACACCCAAAAATGCAGCAAGAAAGACTTTTGGGACAACTACTCTTGCTGCTGGGTTCATGAGCTTTGGGCTATTTTTAGTAAGCTGCCTCTGCAGATGCCAAAATAACCTCTCCCCCCTCTGTGCACACACAGCTGGACGTGAACCTTCACCATCTGCATCCAGCTCCACAGCTGTGCATTGAGGGAAAGCCTCTTCTCTGGAAATCCAAACACAAGCAGTTAATATGATCCAAGTGCTGAGTATACAGCCCATGGAAAGGAGAGACCCAAAAGCACAGAGTTAAAGAATCTCCTTCCTCACCACCAGGACTATTCCCACCTGGAAGCTGCCCCTCCTCGGACATCTGGAGGTCCAGCTCTGCAGGTCCATTTACAGGTCCATTTACCAGACCAACATGATCTCCATGTGGGCAGGAGAGGCAGCCAGACCATGTAGGCACTGCTTTCCCTTGGAAAAGAACTGCAGTTTGAGACTCCCAGGCAGCATCCATCCCTCTCCACTCACAGTCCTAGGAGAAGCAGGTGGCATTGCAAACCCTCCAGAGCATCACAGGTCAAGCCCAGAGTAAACTGGTCTGTAAAATGACACTGGTCCATCTCCTGCCTGCCCTGCTCTGTGACCCCAGCACACCTCCCAGAGCACATACATTTCTGTACCATTTTTGTTCTCACTGGGAGAAATGTGCCCACTCCAAAGACACCAGCCAGCAAAGCCTCTGCGAGTTGACTTACTCCATGCAGGGAAAATCATCTCAGCCTTCAACGGCCCCTTAATGCCATCCCTGATGGGAAACGCAACATACCCTCACCCCAAAACTGGGAAAAGGGATGAGGGCAGAGCAACACATTTTGCCACCACCCTGGGGAATGCCAAGCTTCCCACTGAGAGTCTGGCCCTCAACCAACCTCCAGTATTCCCTGAGCCCCACAAGAGGCTCTGCAGGAAGAACAGGGCCGTCGCCCACCCACTCAAAGGCTGCCCTGTCCAGTTTGTTTTCCCCTGCTTTCCACATCCCTGCCACGTGCTCAGTCACTATGGAGACATGAGAAAGCTGAAATATTGGAATGGTGTGCAGAATCCCACCACAGAGGTGAGCCAGCTCCAGTTTGGTCCATTAGCAGGATACACAACCTGACCTCTCCCTTTTCCATAGAGAGGAGCATGCAGGCCCAGAACCACAGATTCACCCCGAGCAGACCCATGGTTTTTTTAGCTACTTTACTTCATCTCCAACACGCCTCTGCCTCCCTATACCCACAGTCCTCTCCCTCAAATCTGCCTCATTTACCGCAAACGCCTACGCAGCGAGCTCAGTGTCCTAGCTTGTCTCAAAACCTCCTCAGCCTCATCCAGGGACAGCCAACTTTTAGGGGAGGATTCACTTCTCATTTTTCACAGTCTCAAAGCTATGCAACATGTTGAGTCTGTGCTGTAACCTCCTGTTTATCACGCAACAACTACCAGTTTAATCTGGACTAATTTCATGTATGGCTTCTATCAGATCCCAGAGAACCTCTGGCTGCCCTCATGCTCCTGTATAAACATCAACCAGATCCAGGCATGAGGCTCTAGATACGGGAGGAAAGCCTCTGCCTCAGAGCTTTGCAGCACAAGCCAGACAGGAGGGATTAAAGAAGGGACACCACAAATAACTCCGAATTTCCCTGTGTTCCCATGGGAGCACGGCTACAGTACAGAGGGCAGGGACATGCACTTGGAGGGTGGCAGCACTAACTCCTCAAGCCAGCAGGGCCACCTGCTCTGCAGCAGCTCTGGAGGAGTTCTCACCACCTAACAAACCCAGTCCAGTCCCCTTATACCCCCGGGGGAACTGTTTCCTTGCCCCTCACTTCCACAACGAAGGAGTGCAGCAGCAGAGACCTCACCATCCCTTCTGTGCCAGGATGTCCTCCTCCCTTCACCAGCCTTCTCCCTACAGCTTGCCGAGATAAAAGGGATGTCAGCAAAGGCATCTCCACTTGGGTCTCACTCCCCATCAACCTCTGTCTTCCCAGAAAAACATGACAAGTCGGACAACGCAAAGCTGAGGCCTCACTAGAAAAAATGATACTTTCATTGCCTCCAGCAGGTATTTTATGCACTGCACTGTTATTCCTCCCTGCTTACAGCAAGTAACATCTCACCCACAAATGGCTCAACGTCTCAGGGCAAAGGGAGGCAACAAACCCAATGAGGCTCAAGCAGAAAGGCAGTGGGGTCCCAATTTCTTCCTTTTAACACAGGAAAACAGAGACAGACCCCCTGGTTTGATCCTAAAAGAACACTTTGCAGGAGCTACATGAACACAGCTGGATCTAAGGAACGGAAATGCTGTTCCTCACCATGTGCAACAGTAAAGCCAGGCCTAATTACCACAGACATAGGGAAATCATACAGAATGTTCAGTAAGAAGACGAATTAACTGCAGTATCACAGCCAAATTCTGACTTAGCAGCAGCAGTCCAGCTGGATACACTGTCCTAAACAACTGTTTAGCCAATCCTGAACTATTGCCACATATGCTGTAGCTTCCCTACTCACTTTAATCCCAGAATATGCTGAGCTGGAAGAGACCCACAAAGATCACTGAGTCCCAACTCCTGGCCCTGCACAGTACAGCCCCAAGAATGCCACCAAGATCCTGAGAGCATTCTCCAAACAATCCTTGAGCTCTGTCAGCCTTGGGCTGTGACCACTGCCCTGGAGAGCCTGTTCAGTGCCCAACCACCCTCTAAGGAAGAACCTTCTCCTGAGATCCAACCTAAACCTTCCCTGACACAGCTCCAGCCATTCCCTCAGGTCCTGCCATTGGTCACCACAGAGCAGAGACCAGTGCCTGCCCCTCCTCTTCCCCTCATGAAGAAGCTGCAGATGCTGTGAGGTCTCCCCTCAGTCTCCTCTTCTCCAGCTGAACACACCAAGCGCCCTCAGCTGCTCCTCATGTGGCTCCTCCAGGCCCTTCATTCACCACCTTTGTGTCCTTCCTGCGGACACTCTCCAAGAGCTTTACTATTGAGGTTCTCAAAATTGCAGTCCCCTCTGACAGAGGTGCTGAGTTACATCAGTGTATCAAGGCAAATCCCTCCAGAAACAGCTTCTTGTTCCAGCTCCTTCTGCACCTCCCACAACCAGCTCAGCCCTGCCCAAACAAGGCAGGCCAAACTCTGCCTCCTGTTATTCCAGTGCCACGGCCCAGAGTGAAGGGAGCAGCACAAGGCATGGACACACCTCGCAGATGTCCTGACAACTGCATCTCCACCCCAGCACTGGGGTCCACCAGGAGCAAGATGACTTTTTAGGACAACCCAGCACAGATGTCAGAGAGCTTCTCTTCACAGAGAGCCACTGTTGCAAGGAACTCAAACACATAGTAACCACCTTTTTTGTTCATGGTATTTTCACTGATGAATGAATAAATTCTCATTTACAGCAAAGGCAAAATTTCCAGTTGGAGGTTATTTACTTTCACCTCAGCCACAGCAGCTCTGGCAAGCCAGCTCAAGATACAGATGATGTACAAGCCAAGCAGCAAGTGCTCACATGCTGGGAACTGTTCAAACAGGAATAATTCAATCTTTTTGTAGTCTGACCCTGGCTAATTTGCCACAAGCTGTCTCTTTTCAGATGCTACACGAAACACGAGGAGAAAAACAAGTTGGATTAAGCTAGGCCGCTCGCAACCAGCTCATCCACTGAGAGTTCAGGTCAGTTAGCTTTCTATGTAAAACAAATCCATTTTTTTCAGCTTCACAGGGGTTGAGGAATCAAAATTTATTGCAGTAACCAAACATTGCTCACCGGACAGGCGTGCAGAGATTACTTAATAATGCAAACGATTTCCAGTCTGCATGCAAGGAATGCATGGGATAATTCCAGGGCACTCTCTTCCACAGGCATTTCACAAGTACTTTTTAGGTAGCTATGGAGACGTTACAGCTTTTCTCACTCATTTTGCTGTCATAACTAGACAGCTATTGATTTCTTTGCAAAATTCCTTGGAAGAGTGGGGAAGGAAGGGGGAGTTTCAAGCACCACGAGGTACTGGAGAAAATGGAAACAGATTTCAGATGGAGACAAAGGCACGGAGGCTCCTTGCAGGAGGCAGACTTGAACTTCAGTTCCTGCTTTAGTGCTTCTGCAAGTAAGGAGGTAAATATACCCCACAGAGGTAAATATAACCCCATAGACTTCCAACCAGGTCCAAAAGGAAAAACATTCCCAGCTACCACTGCACAAAAGGAGGCCCTCTCCCGAGGCCGTGCTGTGGTTTGGCTCCAACACAAAGCTCCCTGGAGACATGGTGGGACAATCCTGCATTTCCCCATCCTTCCAAGAGCAGCCCAAGAGCCTGTGTGAGCTGAGCAATGCTGGTCCTTATCCCACGATAATTATCCCACGATTATCCCACGATGCCCCAAATGATGCAGAGAGACCTCACCTCATCAACTCTTTATGATCAAACACTTCTGCATCTGCAGATTTTAAGAGCCTGAAACCTGAGATACCAACCTGGGAAACCCTGTGACACACAGATAAGGACCTGCAAATCGTTACAGATTTAGGTCTCAGTAATGAGAACAACAGATCAGGCTCTGAGCAGGTATTTCCCCTTGGATAAAACAAGAAAGGAAGGCCTGTTCAACCAGAACATTTTTCTTAAATTCACCTTAGACCCAGTCCCAACAATGGAGCCAGAACCCTGCAGAATTATCTCTCTCACTGAGCTGCAGGAAGTTTACCGGCGCCACCCTGACAACAAATCTCAGATCTCATCTCCACACTGCATTCACAGCCCTAGGACTGGTCAGCAAAAGGACACTCTCAAGTTATACTACAAGTGGAGGGAGAGCAAAATGCTGTTGCTGCAGAAGTGTTTGCACCTATGACAGACTGCTACTGCTTCATATAACACCCATCTGTCTGTGCAACCACATCTTCAATACTGCTTCCATTCCTCCAGGGTGAGCGTGGAAACCCCTGAGAGGATATTCCTAGTTAGGACCTTTTAGTTACATGTTTCACATCCAAGGGAAGGTGTAGACCAGGGTAAGCCATTCTAACCTCTTTTTGCACAAGAAGAAAAAAAACAAAAAACATGCAATATATAAAAAAAAAATCCAGCCTTTCTTTCTAAACTTCCAAACCCAAGTTCTTAGAGTCAATTTCAGCTTAGCCAAGAAACATAAATATGCATTTCTGAACCTTCCCCGATGTTTCCTTTGCAAACATAACAAATTAAAAGTGCTGTCACAAATGAAACCAGCCTCGGTTAAGTGGAGGAGAAAAAAAATGCTAGTGGCTCCAAGATCTGACTGACAAGCCTTTTCAAGTCTGCTCTGAAGCAAAACCAACTTCCCAGAGACTTAAATTAAGAGTAAAGAAATATTTTCCTTTGCTTAATCCTGGTTTGGAAGCAGGACAGGGGATACTACAACAAAGTCAGCACCTGAACCCACCTCCCACTTAATAAAAGTCGATCAGACATGTTTCCAGTGCAGGAAGGAGAGCAAAAAGGATGAGCACCATGGGAAGCACAGCCATCAAACCACCTCCCTACCTGATCCAAGCCTAGCAGAGAATGGACTTTGGCAGTTTCCATATGGCAAGAGGGATTTTTACAACAGTGTAAGGAGACAGAACACAAGATCACAAGTGCTACAACCACATGACATAATTATTTTCAGAAACACAGGAGCAGCTCTGGGTGTTTTTACAACAAAGATGGCTTTCTCACCTGCTCTTCAAGACAGACATTAATTATCAGCATTACACTCTGCAGAACTTTAACTTGATCCTACAGACACCTTCTACTGCCAACATCACAATGTCCAAAAACATGGAGACCAAGCTCCAAAGGGTCTGTGTGTTCTTCTTCCCATTTAATACTCCCCATGGCCTGGGTTAGTCTATGCAAGACCAGACCATTACTGTTGCCTCCTATTTTGACACGTCTGTTACACAGCAAGAAAGAAAAGTTGTTCTCCCAAATCCATCACATTTGGAGCCACGAGAACTGTTTGATTTAAAATGTGCTGATTCATGCCAGTGGTTATCAGGTTTTTCCCATGTGAGACACAATTAGGCAGCTGTCTGGCAGCACAGAAATTCTCCACTTCAGAGCTCAGATGTTGCAACAGCCCGCTCGAGTCTCAGCCTTCAGATTTTTCACTAATATATAGAAAAAAGCCTATAAAGAGAGATGCAAATACAAACCAAACTTGATCTGGGAGCCTTCTGCTCGCAGGTGCCATTGGAGGAGGAGATTTTATTCATGCCAGAGTTAGGACATGGTGCCTTACTGGAAGAGTGATTATTATCAAAATGTATGCAAATGGCTCCTTAAAGTCATACTTGTTACTTTTATCTTCCCTTCAACAGCACAAGCCAGAAACTGCTGAAGTGGCCCCCGTCCTGCTCTTTGACACAGCCTGCACTGGTCAACGATGCAGAGCAAAGGAAAAGGGAGTACCCTTACCTCAACACAAACTAGATGCTGGCTTTTCCAAACACTGGGCAAGAGATGTGATCTCTCAGGAATAGCACTGGAGCCTTTCCTACATGATGCAAAGGTTAGTGGCTGCAAACCAGACATCTCCAAAGAGCTATTTCTGCAGCTCTCATTGAACAACCATCCTTTCCCCATTCACAGGTCGCCTGTCACCACACAGATTTTCAGCATCAAGAGTCACCTTCCTACCAAGACACAGGGAGGGTTGATACCTAGCCCTACTCAAACTAAAATAGCAGCACAAATGCAAAGCCTGACCAAGTAGGAAGTCCAGGCACAGGCCCTCTGCTCACGAGACACTGCAATTATACCATGTAGGCTCTGGACACCCAACAAATTTACAGCACAGCAGGACAGGGTGAGAATTTGTACTAAATGCTAAATAAACGTCTGGGCATAAACAGCAGCACAACATAGTTCACCTCTTCTGGGCTGGATCCAAGAGCAAAGTCACTAATGGGATCTCACAATTACAAATGGGGGGAGGGGCTCACTGTTCAGCCTAAGTACAGGAAGGTACTAAGTGGTTTTATTTATGAGGGTATTAAATGGTTTTAGGTGTTGTTAATACACAGCTGTGGGCGCACACCCCAAATGAGGAGTGAAAACAACAAAACCTGCTTGAACTTTTCAATAAACCCATTCCTTGCATCTGTAAGTTTACAGATGTGGTTTGGCCAGACAGAAATAGGTCAAATCATAATTGTACAGCTTTAAAGCAGCGATATCACTTCAGTTTTGCTTTGAAGCCTGAAAATAGCCAAGGCAAGAATGAGAAGAAGCTGTCTCAGGTACACTAACCTAACCTGTGCATCACCATGCACAAGCTGAGGCAGAGGTTACCAGCACCTCCTTAAGAAAGGGCATGCAAATTCAGCAGTGGGAAGGGGGCTTTCCTGACCACCTCTAACACCACAGGAAGCTCCAGGATGCTCTATTACCTCCCTGCATCCTGCCTAATATTTGAGCTTTTACTTTCTCTGTAAACCAGTGGACTTCCCAGTCAGAGACATTTAGGGTTTCTTTTGCACTCCTCTTGTGCCATCCCAGAAGCCAGGGATACATTTTTGGAACATCTGTACTGGATTTGGCATCTGACCACCTCTCCACAGAAAACACACAATGCAAAGCACAACAAAGAAAATTAGTCAGTTATTCAAACCAGTTTACAGCAACACTACTCAGCCCTGAGTAAGCCCAAGGTCTATTCTGATGCAATCACACCACTGTCCAGAAAATGACTAAACCTTGGTTGGTTTTAAACCTCTGCAGGGGAAGGATTTCCGCTTCATTGAAAGTGTTCCTTGAAGCGATGAAAGACAGAAACATCAGAAAAACCCCACTTGGATGGATCCAAGAGACACAAACCTCCTGAAGGGCACTGTGCCCCATGCACCTCTTCACACGCAGCACTGCCTGTCAGGCCACCCTGACCTGAGCACTGAGCAGTGACCAGAATGTGTCCTGCTCATCACCAGTGAGCAATGGGACCAGACAGGCTGGCAGCACCACCTGGGAATCTCAGTCTCCTGGGAACGGCTGTAATTTCAGGAATGTTAACAATTATCCTCACGTTGTTGCCATGGGTCACAGGCAAAGCCTCCCCACACACCCCCACAGACATTTACATCAGCACCCCACTCCTTCCTGAGGTGTTTCACACTGCACAGGCAGCACAATTCCAAACAGAAACAGGACTTGCATCCAAGTAGGGAAAAAAAGATTATATTCAGCATGTTTCCCTGCCTCCTGTGACATCCCTGGTTTCTAGGTGCTCCATTCTGCGTGGCAGGGACAAGCAGAAACCTTACTCACCAATATTTTTCCAGAGCATGGATCTGCTGCAGACACACATGCACAGGACACATCAGCTTAAATATTCCTCAGCAGAACTCTTAAGCCCAGATCCCGCAAATGGATCAAATCCCAGGGTACCTTGCTCAAAGGTAGGAGATGCTGAAGAGGGATCCCGCTCCCAAGGACTCCACTCCACAGCCAGGCAAACAGGTGGAGCTCCCACTGCCTTCGGGGAGGACGCAAACATCAACTTCACACTCTTGACACACAAACACGGATCTTAATTTATGAGCAACACGCCACTGACTGGCATTTTCACTTCTAGGAGCTGATCTCTCTGATACAGCTTTTCAAAGAACTGGGCTAAATGCTGTTGCCAAAACTCCCCTGGGACAGGTACTAAGCTGAACTAAGGAGCGCTCTGGCTCCTAATTTTTTTACTGATGTAAAGAAGTGAAGAGGCCAAAATCTTTGCTGCCTTTGGAAAAAGAGAGTTTAAGCAGATTTCAGCTTTTCTCCTTTCCATAATGCCTCTCAAACCAAGCTGCCATGCTGCCTCTGGTTTTACTGAAACCTCTACTTATGTCCTTCACAAAAGTAAATCCTCCAGCTATGGCTGCTACCATTAATAGAGGCAATAAATCCGGAGTTAACACACTGTAACTTTTTCCTCTCGGGTGCTCGATCGTGTAAGCCCGGAGAATATCCTCACTGTGTGACCCATTTTTGCTGTTTACTTTTTGGAATGCGGCGACACTTGTATTGCTCAATGTGCTGCCACTGCAATACACGCCAGAGCTCACACATGGTGCTGGTGGTAGTATCTGTGCTCGGGCCAGAACAAGGAGCCAGCAGAGTCTCTGAAGGCTCAGGCACAGCCAAGCCCGATCCCGAAACACTTCCTCGGTGTTTCTGCACTCGCACCAGAGAGTGCAGACGTGTTACACTACGGCGTTCAACACCAAAAGCTCGCTTTCCCCCCACAGAAACGACTAGACAGGTGCAAAGCACCTTTTTACAGCCACAGCTACATGTCAGCCAGGGTGTGAGCTACCACAGCTATTCCAGTTTTCCGAAATTTACAGATCTAACAGAAACAGACCCAGGGAAAAGAAAATAATTACAGGATGTAAGAACCCCAGGCCTTAAATCAAAACACATTTGCTAGTTCTAGATAAAACTCTTTAACCGCAGTTTAACAGCACTAGCGCCTGAAAAGACTAAAGCCGGAGCCTGCCCACCTCTTCCCAAAACTTCCCTAAAAGTTGTGTCACTTCCAGCACATAAATAAGGCACAGAAGGTCGGGAGTGCCGAAAACGCTTCTCCTTCCCTCCTCCTCACGGAGACTGAGGACGGAGGGCCGGCTGGCTTTCGGCCCCGCGGCCGTGCCCGTCCCGCCGGGCTCGAGGCGGCTCCCGGTTCCCGCTCCCGGTTCCCGCTCCCGGTGGGACCCGGGCCATGGCGGCTGGAGAGGAGGAGCAGGGGAGGGGAAGGGAACGGCGGGAGCTCATCCCGCCAGGACGCCAAGTTGCCGCTCGGTCCCGGGAACTCCCCGGAGAGCCCCTTACCTGCGCACAGACCCCGGAGAACCCTCCGGGGGGGGCCGCGCCTCCGCCGGCTCCGGGCAGCGCCCGCCACCGTCCGCCCGCGCCTCTCCGACACCGCCCCGCCCCGGACTCTCCGGCACCACCCCGGACAGCCCAGGACCGCCCCCGGGGCCCGGGGAGGGGGGAAGGGCTCTCCGCTGGGGTGGAGCAGCCGGTGTGATCGCGAGCGTTCGCGCAGAATCGGGAGAATCGACAAGGTTGGAAGAGACTTCTGCGACCCAACACCACCTTGTCTACCAGACCACGGGACTGAGTGCCACGTCCAGTCTCTTTTTGAGCAGCTCCAGGGACGGTGACTTCACCACCTCCCTGGGCAGCCCATTCCAGCGCCCATCCCAAAGCCATTCTCACGGCCTGTGTGATCACAAGCATTCTCACAAGTGTTACTGTCTCATTTCATACAGTTTAGGGACTCACAGTCCATAGATAGCCTGCCCCAAAAACCAGCCTTGGCTCTGCCATGGCAGAAAGGTCTCCAGAGGCCCAAGGTGCTGCTCCTCCAGGAGCAGAATCACAGGACTAGTGGCCCGTGGGGCTCGGCTTGGTGGCCAGGTCCAGCCAACTAACTCCTAATTTTGTTTTGAGTTGACCCAAAACTTTTAATTTCAGAGCTCTTCCCCCATCCCCTCTCCAAAAGCTGGGTTAGAGAAAACTCTTAAAGCTTTACATGTGGGGGGGGGAAATTATTTGCTTGTGCTCTTTTTCTGACCATGACTTCTAAAGAAGAGGATGTTTCCCTCAAAATGGTGACATGTTGGAAAGAAACATTTGGAATTCACAACAAAAACGGGAAGGCACCATTTGCTTTTTAAGCATTTGCTTTTTAAGCACAGTTTCCAAAGACAGCAAGTCTACCCAAAACACTGTTTTCTGACAAGTTACCAGCCTGTCACACTGGCCACACAGTTCCGGTGTGTCTCAGCTTAAACAGCAGAGCTGAGTTTTAGACTATGAGAAAAGAAAGGCAATTTAAAAATAACCTATTTTGCTTTGATATCTTCTATTTCTAGAACCTCTGTTTCAAAGCAGTGGTGCCTAACTATGGTTTAGATGCTTTACAATTGGTCTTTCTGCCCGTTTTCCTCAAACCTTCATCAGTTCTCCAGCAAATGTTCCCAGTTTGCTGTCAGCTGATGGGCAAGTGCTGATCACACTCTAGGTCCCACCAGGCTGAATCACAGGGATCCCACATCCAGCGCTCCACTCCCTCTGGAAATGGCTGGACTTGGACTTGGGACAAATATTGATCCAATATTTTTCAGCCTTTTTTGAATTGACTGTCCTGTTGATACCTTTTTTTTTACACTAATTTTAATTCAGAAAGTGAAGATCCTTATTAAAGAATTTAATGCAGAGGGGCTTTGTGTAAGATCTCTGAAAACAAATCTGAGCAGACAGAACATTTCAAACAACTGTTTGTATTCTTTCATCAAAGAAAATACCTTTGCAAGCTAAGACAAATCTGTGATAAGGCTTTCTGGCGTGCTTATCTCTCATCTCCCAGAATAGCTTAGCCCTTTTTGCTCCAGGCTGGTTTGCAAGGAATGGTTGATTTTCCCCACCTTTGTGAAAACGAAGCAGCCTCTAAGAAGGCAAACAACTCGCTCCTCCCTCCTGTGAGGGCTTCCAGAGGTTACAAGGAGTATTTTCCAAGATTGTTCAGTGCTGGAGGAGGTGAAGGGAAAGAGCTTTTCCCTCACTTTGCAATGGGAACACGCACCGTCTCCGTGGTTACAAATCAATAACTGGCATTAAGCCCAGTATTTCGGGAGCTGTCAGAGGCATTTCAAAGGAGCAGTGTGCACTTTCTTACATGATCTTCACTGCTCTGACAGGATCTCACAGATCTCTCCTGATCTCCATGTCTCCCCCACACTGGGGGTGCAGTGTGGCAGAGCAGTTAATTTCCAGCTGGGTCACTGGGATGAGCGGACACGCTCCAAGGTCCCTGGCACTAAATGGGTGTCTGGGTGTTGGGTGGAGGCACGGGCAGGACCATTCATCCACTGGCCGTGACTCTGAGACACCCCTTTCAAAACAGCAACGGTGCAGCACTCATTAAATCTGCAGTGCCTCACTGCTGAGGATAAGCACGGTGCAGTGTTTAATGCAATTATCCTTGCTACATTCTCACAAGCACTGCTGTCTCACAGCACACAGTTTAGGGACTCACCTCAGTTTATTGGGAGTGTTAATGCCTTGTAGTGATCCAGGTTTCAACTTCTTCTGGAAGTCATCTTGTTTTAGCAGCACACTGTCATTAGCCCAATGCCTAAATGTTTGGATTGGATATTAGGAAAAAATCCTTCCCTGTGAGGGTGGTGAGGCCCTGGCACAGGTTGCTCAGAGAAGCTGTGGCTGCCCCATTGCTGGAAGTGTCAAAGGCCAGGTTAGATGGGGCTCTGAGCAACCTGGTCTAGTGAAAGGTGTCCCTGCCCTTGGCAGGGAGGTTGGAACTAGATGATCCTTGAGGTCCCTTCCAATCCAAACCATTCTATGATTCAGTGCTAGCTCATGGGCAGAGACCTGAAATACAGGGCTGTGTACATCACAGCCAATTTATTTTTTTCAAACTTCACTACCTTGTTGGGCCCCAGAACTTTTCCTTTAGACCAAACCCCCTCCCCAAAATACAATAGCTGAAAGAGCCGAGGCATCTCCTTCCCAAAGGGCAATGGTCTCACGCCCAGGCTGTGCACAGCTTTCATTTCAAGGCAGCTCAGAAGGTGGATTCTGTGAGTTGCTGTCTTTACTCCCAGATGGGGATTAACCCTGGGGCTGAGCCAGGGTGTTTTCAGGTCAGGTCTCCACTCCCGACTCTCCCGGCATAGTTGTGTCAGTCAGAGCCGTGGTAAGATCCTGGAAGGCAGAGCTCTGCCAGCACAAGCACCTTGTGCAGATGGAGGGATGAGCAGAAAAAGCAGCACTTCTGTCCGGGCAGCTTATTTCACTTGAGGGAGCTGGAATTCGCTCTCTCTGCCACAGCCCGGTTTTGCTGTTGGAAATATTTGCTCTTCTGACCACCTATTGTAGCTGGGCTGTCAAAGCTGTCCTGGCTTTCAGCTACCCGAAGTATCCTGATAGTTAAATACTCAACAGAGCAAATTGTTTTAGCCAAAGCTTTGAGCTTTGCTATGACACAATGTTCAGTCCCGGGACAAAGCACTGCACAAACAGTTTCTAGCTGTCAAACCCATAATTGAACCTTCCTCCTCATGTTTAAATTCCCCTCCAATCCCTTCCTAAAAAGGAGAGGAGAGATTCAGTGCCCAAAGGATTCACTTAATCCACAGCAGCTGAAGTACAAAATGCCCCCAAACTGTACCCCCTGAAAACAGCCAAACTTCTGACCTCAGTTGTCCCATTCCTGGGTCTTCCCACAGTGTTTGAAAACACTAAGAAAAGCCCTGCACACTGAACATGCTGCTGAACTGATGGAAGGGCTGCTGCTTTTCATCAGCATTTCTCCCTCAAGTTTCTGGTTTAAACCCCTTAAAAAGCAGAAGGCCATTTAAGAATTTACCAATCTGCTCCAGTGCTTGGGATTGTTTCAGGTCCCCAGTTTCAGATGATCAGTCTTGTGTATTTTATCTGGAGCTTTGTGCAGTTAATCCCTGAAAAACAAGAAAAGGCAAGCTCTAGTTCTTTTTCAAGAGGACAAGAAAGCTTCCATAAAACTTCACACACCCTTGAGGGTGAAGAAGTAATTAACTGCAGAAACCTCTCCAGCCTGAACACTGGGGTGAACCTCAGCAATGTGTCAGTGTGTGTCTGGAAATCACAAAAAGTAGTATTACAAACTGGAAGGTGCTGCATGTTTTGTGTAAAATGTGAGCAAGAGAAAACCTCCTGACATGAGCAAGAATCACACTGGGCTTGGCTTGAGGAATCCCTACATGTTCAGTGGCAATAGAGTAGCTGCTTGTAAAGACTGAGTGTTCCATATGGGCTTTGTCTTTCTGTTATTTTGAACAATTGCTGTCATTAAAAGCAGGAAAAGAGATTACACTTCCAAGGTTTCACATTCTTAAATTTCTGGAGGCCTACTGAATGTTTTTTTCCTCTCCCTGGAGGTCTCTCCCTAATTTAGGTATAAATGTACCTTAAAGGGGCTGAAACACTCATTAGGTTCACGTGCATGTACTTTTCACAGCATTCTCTCCATTTCTGTATCAGCAGACAATTGTTACTTACACTCAGGAGCTGCTTTCTGGGATAGTCAGGAAAGATGACGGAGCTGGAGAGAAGCTCTTTGGGTCTTCAAAGTGTTTATCATCAGACACAGGACAAAACGTTCACCTAGTGGTGACACCCTACACCTAAGCTTTGGTCCCCAGTCACTGGGATAACTCTCCCTTTTCATATCCCACTGATTCTGAGCTCATATTGCTTTTGTTCCTTTCAACTTTCACATTCCCATTGCCTGGGGGAATGTGTGAATTTTTTCCCTCAATTTTTTCCTCAGTTTCAGGTGCCTAAGCACATCTCCTGGTTCATTCTTGTCACCAACTTCTAGATCACAATGAAAACCCACCAGTGCTCCTGAAGACAAGTCTTTTTATATTTCCTGATAGAACCAGGCTTACCGGCACTCCCAAAAGCACTAGAAGAACCATAAAGTGCCTTTCTGAAGAGACTCTCCAACACTGCATCTACCACACAGAAGTTACTCTCTCTTTAGCACCAATGAAGACAAGGGGCGAGGAGGTGCAGGGTGTTTCTCAGTTCACAGTGTGACATGGTACAGAGTTCCTGAGCAAACCTCCATGTGAGGGGATGCATTTCCACGTCGCAGAGCGGCCGGGGAGCTGCATTCCCACCACGGAGCTGGCAGAAGGAGCCGTGGAGCAGTGCCAGCCCCACGGATATCTCTGCCCGGCACGATGGAGACATAACTGCGGTCACTCACTCCAGCTCACACAATGAATCAGTGTCAAAGCTGGCTCAGCCCAGGCTCGGGCTTTACCGGCCTTCAGGAGCAAGAAAACAGCACCCTTTCACACATTCCTTAAATATTCGGGCTGAGAGGGCCGTGGAGGCATCCTGCCCAGGAGGGAGCAGGAATTGCGTTTGCTTTCTATTTCCAACAGCCCTGCGCACATCACTTGTTCCCGGGCTGACCTCTCTGGGAATGCGTTTTGCTGGTGACTCACTGAGGTGGGAAACTCAGGCTCCTCAGCTGAGTCAATCCCGGTGTCCACAGGAGTGGGAAGGGCGGCTGTCAGGTGGCAGGACCTAAGGAAGTTAATCACTGGAACTGGAAATTACTGAGATCTTCTGCTCTGGAGAAACAAGAAGTGATCAGCTAAGTCTCAGGAGCTGACTAGGGCAGTCACCAAGCTGTCTGACTGTATCAGTCACTTGCCCTGCTCCCAGCAAAGTGACAGACAACCATAAAACAGGGATTATTTAGTTCTGAAAGAAGGGAGAGACATGGGAAATACAGCTCCGAGGGAGCACAAGGAGATGAGGATCATCAATTTAGCTACTACCCATTTTAATCTCCCTTTCTCTCTCTCTCTCCCTCTCTCTCTCTCTCTCTCTCTCTCTCTCTCTTGATTTTATGCCTTAGGAATGCAGAAAATAAAGGTTTCATTCATGGAAGATACCTATTTTTTAGGTTAGGAAAAACATCAAAATGATCTTGATTCTCCACTTCACTTGTGAGCTCTGTTTTTTTGTGTTAAGTGCAAAAAGAGACATAGGGATTTTAAGTCATGTCTGACTGAGTTTAGAATAGTTTAGAAATAGAATTTTGCTAAGCCTATAGAATTAAAAATAATTACGTTATTTACCTAAAAGAAACGATTTGAGGACCATCTAAAGATGAGACAAACAAGGGGTTGCTCTGTCTTGGTGAGCTGTACCTTCTGCATTCATTTTGGGTGTCCTGCTGTCCCAGTAGCTCCTTCCCAGGGACAAGATGGACAGACTGAATCCACCACACGCTGCAGGAACAACGGGCTGGGTTGTGAACCATGAAAGGTTAAACATGTGCTAAAGAAAAAGCGAGGCATGAAAAGCAGGTGAGCACAGCAAAACAATGCAAGGGCAGATAAGTGAACATGCATCTGAGAGGAGATTAATTACATCTTGAGCGTAATCCTGCTGGAGATGGAAGGCACACCTCCTCTGGCAGCTTGGCTGCATGGAAATACCTGCGGCTGTCGCGTCTACTTGGCCAAATGCCGTCCTGCAAAATGGTTTTAGGAGCCCTATCAGCTCACTAACGCCCAATTTGCTAATGCACAGGCACGAGGGATCCTGCATCGGCGCTCCTTTTGTGGGGCTTTGTCTTTGTGCCAAAAACTTCTGAGAATATCTTTAAAGAGACAGCTTTCCTTTAATTCAGGTAACAGGGCACCATGCAGGATTCATCAAAACCTCCCAGAGCTGGTTCAGTTTCCCAGAAAAGTTTTGTTCACCTTCTGTAAAAGTGCCTGTGATTCCTATAATAAATACTTTTTCTTTAAAACAGTCTCAAATTTAAGTGATCAAAGTTATCTTCTTAACATATGTGGATATTTCTTCTAATCTTGGGTTCTGTAAAGAACTATTTGAGCATTCTCAAATAATTTACTCTCCAGTTTCCCTCACTCAGATTACTTCTTGTGTACCTACATACAGTAATGCTATTTTCGTACATAAAGCACCTTAAAATTCAAACAAAAACTGTCAGGAAATTCAGATATGATGCCTTTAATTCACACACAAAACACACACAAGGAAGATTCAAAAGAAGTTTCAGTCTGTCTCAGGCATCCAAGAAATGATATTTTCACATTTAAAATAAAATGAAAGTCAGAAGTAACCATTATCTTTTGGCAAGTGTTTTGCAAACACTAAAGTCCCCCTTAATGTTTGGAAATCAGGGCTTTAGACTGGATGATATTTAAAAATCTTGTGTTCTTTTAAAGTATATGTCTATACTTCTACATGTACATAAGTAAACACTTAAGCTGGATTCACTAATAATTCCATAGCTTACTTAAAACATAAGCCTATTTAAAATAAAGCATGACATTCTTATACTATTCTTATACTATTCTGCATAAGTTGAATATATAATTCTTAAAATGAATGACATAAAATTCAAGGTGAAAATCATAAATGTTCGCTGTTGAAGTCTTAAAGAACATAAAATCAGCCAAACTGATGGAATTAACATCCGAACATCTGGAACAAGAATTGGCTGAATTGAACCAGCTTTTGATAAAAGGGATTTTTCTACATGTGCAGAAAGGATATTGGAGCTGAACAAGCTGAATAATCTGAAACAGAAATAGCAGTAAGTTCAAAACCAAGACACTAACAGAGAACTAAACACAGAAAGCTGGGAATAAAAGTGAGGAATGGAAGGGCAACGTCTTTTTGAGGGACACTGATGAGCAGCAAGCACTCAGATTCAGTAGCTGCAATCTGCCTAAATCAGTTAAGTTTTATGAAAAATATACAATGCTGAGTGTTGTCTGTGGACAGCACACTTGTAATGGCCTGTTTGGTTAGCTGGATATAGTAAATAAACATGGGATACATTCACATGTCCCTACAGGGGACAAACTGAACTCCCCCTGTCCTGCAAACACGAGAGATGATGGCAATGTTTCAGTAAGAGAGGACAAACTATGCTGCATTTCTTATGATCAAGTATGTTGAAAAAAAAAAGACTTACAAATCCCAGGCCTTTCGTGTCCCTCAGCCCCCAGGATCCCCATGGGCTGCAGTTCTCAGCTTAGGCCCTCAGCTCCCAAAGCTGCCCTGAGTGTGTGGGGGTATTTTTAAATTAAACATGTTGTATTTTACATGTAGGAGGACATTAAGGCAAGCTGCACTCCTGCTTTTCATGGAAATGAGGCAGCTCATTGCTCCTGTATTAGCAAGCTGGGAGACACATCAAAGAACTGGGAGACTGACACGGGCCAGCAGTGATTTCAACCAACAAGATTTTTGGGCAGTTGTAAAAAATTTGTGCCATCCAAGTCAAAGGTAGCCACAGCATATCCAAAAAGGGGGTGTCAGAAGCAAGTCCTCATTCTGCTCAGAGCTCATATGGCTTCTGTGCCTCAGAACTCCAGACTGATTTAACCTGGAGTTTGCTTCCCTTGGGGAAACAGCCAGGCTGAGTGTTGTGCCAGGCCTGCCGGTAGCTTTTGGAATGTCACAGTGGGAAGTAACCTCTGTAAATAATGATCTGAACTTCCAGCATCAATAAAGAGTTGTGAAAATGGCTGAGTGAGACTCCAAAGCCTGGTGTCCCATTGTCCCCTCACAGGAGGCGGCAGCTCCTCCACGGGGCAGGATGAGGAGGAAGATGGAAAGGGTGAGGAGAGTGTTGCTTTGAACAAAACCCCAAATGAATCTCAGCAAGAAGAGGTACCAGGAGACATGTCAGCAACCTCCAGTCATATTATCCTTGTCTTTCTCCTCCATCCCTTGCTGTGTGTGACCTGTTGACCTTCAGAAGCTACTCACGTTATTTCAAACAGAAGGCAAGAACCTACAACAGGACACAGCAAGGGTCAGAGGAGAAAGACAAGGACAATATGACTGGAGATTGCTCTTGCAGGACACCACAGAGCTGTGCCTCCACCCTGGTGAGGTAAATACTGTGAGGGCACAGGAACAGCAAGTCTATCTCTGTGACAGCTGGAATTTCCATCTGCAAGGTGTTTGGAGAGGGCTGGTATCACTCATTTGTGGGTGCCCTGCAGCAGGTCTGCCTCTCTGCTTGGATGCTCCCACTTCACAAAACAGCCCCTGCAGCCCTCCGGACAAGCTCTGTAGTTGCAGGAGGGGGAAATGTCAAACTAGCACAGAATGATATTTAAAGAGAAGCATTACCCACCAGAGCAGTCAGGGCTGGAGGGGATGTTTGTGAACCCAAGCTGGAATAACATCCTGCTGTATGTGCACTGGTGTACTCAGGGGGGATTTACCTGTCTCCTTGGTCATCTCTATCTGTCAGTTAAACCCAAGATTGCCCTTGGTGACATCCCAGGCCAGATGCTGAGAAAGACAATGCCATTGCCGTGATTTTGGGGGGCTCTGCAAGCCAGGGAGCTGGTGCAGGACCCAGAGAGGATCCCACTATGAGCCACTGGGGTTCCTTGCACATTCCCAGCCTCTGATACGCACACAAGATGGGGAATCTTCTGCTCCTGTCTACTCTCTGGTAATCATCCAGCCTCATCTGAGTTCTCTCTGCAGTAGGAATGTTCTGGGTGACTCTTCCAAGTGCAGCACTGCTCAGCTCAGTAACTATCAGTGAACAAGGCACTGCAAGTCCTGACTTTGGGAATCTCTTTAAACTGAAGGTGGGATTTTTATTTTTTTTATAGAATCCCTTAATCCAAGATAAATCTCGAAGCAGTTAACCTGGCAGTGATATCTGATGATGAAAAATGGAGGAGAAACAACTGAGAGGGGATCCTACCAATACACAGAAATATCTTAAAAGTGAATGTCAAGAGGATGGGATGAAATTCTTTCCATTGGGTCTCAACAGGATGCAGCCAGACTCCTTCCAGTGTTCTCCAGTGACAAGACAAGGGGCAATGGGCACAAACTGGAACAGAGGAAGTGAAGGAAAAGTTCTTTACTGTGAGGGTGGCAGAGCACTGGAAAAGGCTGCCCAGAGAGGAAGGAATCTCTCCTTCCCTAGAGAGATTCAAAACTCTCCTGAGTGTGATCCTGTGCAACCTGCTCCCGGTGACCCTGCTTGAGCAGGGGTGTTGGAACAGGTGATCTCCAGAGGTCCCTTCCAACCCCAACCATCCTGTGATCCTGTGATCACCAAGGGCAGAAGCAAACCAGAGGTTAGTTACATCTGACTGAGAAGGGTGTGGATTCAGGTATCCCTATACACAACCTTCTCTCAGGGATTTCAAACCTCTCTCAGCCTTAGGGAATAATATCCATTTCCACTGGAGAAATAGCAAATCTACAGCTGCCATTGACACTGTGCTGCATTGCAGAACTTCTGTGCATCAGTACTTGGGGAGGAATACTCAGCTCAGCTATAGAGAAGGCAGCTGGGTGGGCTATTGTGAGGCAGGAAATCCTATAGATAGCACATACCATTTTCTCCAAAAACCTTCCAAAGTTAAGTCACAGTAAGAACTCAGACTCACTGTCAATCTGATGAGATTTAAATATAAACAGCTATTGATGTAACAGCAGTGGAGGGCTAATGTGAGCACAAGTTCTTATTTTCTTCAGACACTCACAGATCAGCTCCATATGCTGGTTTTCTAGTCAGCAGCTGTGTCCCAGCTATTGATTAAATTTTAATTAATCAAGCTGAAAAAGTGGTGTCGCTGCTTGCAAGTTCAGCTTCTCAAACTCAAGTTTGGCTCATGGTGCTTATTCTGCTTTTCAAGAAGAACTCCCAACAAAATCATCACTTGAAGGCTGCAGCAGCATTCCTTATCAGGAAAGGAGAGCCAAGAGCAGGAGGCAACAAACTTCCCCAGGCCTTGAATTCTCTGATATTCCTTGTCTTGGTTTTATCCTAATGGTGCGCTAATCCATTAGCAAATTGGCAGGAACTTTCCATCCCGTACCTGAGCTCCAGTCCAAGCTACAACACTGATTTCCTTATAGCATTAACTGTCTGCTCTGCGCATTGCTCAGAGACACGGCCTCAGCTTGGCAATAATGACATTTGGCAATTATTAACTCTCCATCTGTGCAGCCTTCCCAGGAAGGAGAAGCCTTCCCTCTGCCTTGTGCACTTCATGACTGTTCTTACTGTAACAGTAAAGCAGTTATTCCCTGCCTTTGAAGTGTGGAGTGCTTTGAGCCATGTTTTCCCAGGTGGGAAACAGAGACAACAGTATCAAGGGAAGTCCAAAGGTTGCCTGGAGCAAAGATGCAAAACCAAACACAGAGATCCCAAGAACCAGGCTGGTTGTTTAAAATGCACAATTGTTGACTTCAGTATCCTTGTGTATGTGAGGGAAGATAGAATAAAACCCTTCCAAGCTTGTTTTGTCCCAGCTCAGCATTTTCTCTCTCCTGCCTGCTCTCACAAGCACCAGTGGCAGGGATCACCCTTCACCTGGAGGCTCTCAGGACCAGGAATTACAAACACCTCTACTACAAATTTACTACAGGAATCAGGGTCAAAAGTAGGGCTACTCCAGTACCTGAGGGATGAGCATTTCCATACTACAAACCAAATACCATCCCAACCGGTGCAACGCTATAACCTCGGTCTGGAAACTTGGCAAAGCAGCCAAGGGAACTGAGGGGGAATTTAATGGATCCTCTCAGGCTCAGGAAGTATCTCTGCATCCAGGCTGAGGTGTGCCAGGAGCACAGCATGAAAAAATCCATGGACTAGGGTCTTTTAACACAGCCTTGGGGCAATGTATATATCCAAGTTTCTACTTCTGTAAAAACACTAAAATGGAGGTTCAGGGGTGATGTTTGAAGTTGCACAGTATCTAAACCTATGCAAACTTATATCTACAAGTATCACATTTACTCTACATTGCACCAGTCCTTAGAGCAGACAAACTTCATTGGTAACATCATTAATACAGATTATTTTAGCATTAGCAAAAGATTAAGAAAAAAAAGACCTCCCTTCCTAAAACTACAGATAAAAACCCCACAGCATTGGGATTTGGTGAGCTCCAAACAGCAGGGACACCCATGATATCTTAGCAGGATTTCAGATTGGATGGTCTAATTCCTCTTCTCAGCATTAAACTCATTTAAGGGATGTAATTCCTCCACAGCACTGACAAATAACGCCAAATGCAAAACGGAAAATGAGATTCTGTAGATTAAGTCGGTCTCACTCCAGGTTTCTCATTATGAAGACTAAGTAAAATCCTATTGGAATCCTCCTTTATTTCAGAAGGCAGATGAGGTGAGACACTGAGTTACCCCCATTACAACACATGGTGAGACTGAGGGTAGCACATGACACCCAAATATGAAAGCATCAGTCTTGTTGAGTGTGTATGTTTTCACCTGGAGCCATCTTTACACCAAGACTTGCTGCATACAGAAAAATACAGGGAATTTCTGAAGGAAAAGAAGTTAATTGCTAAAAATTCAAAGCAAGCTTAAGAATAGCACTGAGAACCAACAGGCAAAGTTAAAAACTTGGAAGTGATGTTCCAAGGTGACAAAAGGGAAGTCACATCTGCTCAGTAAAGTTTGCAGCTATTTCTGTGTGGCTTTGCTTAAGCTAAAGGATGGCTGAATTCACATGTTTATCCTGGCTTTGCTCTTCAGCCAAGTTTCCTATTTCCACTGTAAGAGCTCTGCTCAGCTTATCATTAACATTTGTCCTGGAATTTCAGCTTGAACTCCCAAGTGTTGTCTCTGATGTAAGAAGAACTCAGCAATTCATTAGTGTCTACTGACATATATTCTCAAGAAAATGTTATTAATATTTTTCTAATCCTATGTGTTTCTTTGAGAAATATTTCAGCTGAAACTGTTGCACTAAAAATCAAATTAAGTTTAAAATTGAGGTGCAGATCACTTCTATTTAATTTTTCACTATAATTTTACAAATATCTCAATCTAATTAAGATGCTGCCAACATTTGCTAAAAAATTATTAATTTTTTTGCCTGTTTTTCTTATTTTGCCTCTTTTTTCCTTCCAGTGCAGAATTCCAGTGGCTGTGCTGCCATGAGCCTCCACTTAACCACAACCACAAAAGCAATTTAATTGTGGAGTTCAATTCTACCTTGTACACTCCAAGTGCAAATATTTATTTAAACACATGGATAATTCTAAACAGAGCTAGACAAGTGAAGAAAGCTACTTGGGTTAAAATATCTGCCAGATTAAGCTTTCAGGCTGTGTTTACACCACACTCAGAGTGCTGTGTGGAGAATCCCAAGCTGGATCTGGTGGAAGACAAGTCAATTAAGGTTTGTCTTATGGGCTTTGCTACTGTAACTAGATTATTTCTGGGACTCACTGGTGTGCTGATGGTGCTTTGTTTCTTAGCTATTAACAGGTGGACATGACTTAAATTTATCAGTTCCTAAAAAGCTAAGTTTGGGCTTATTAAGAGATGCATTAATGTGTCTATAAGTGATACAATCATTTGCAGCCTGTGCTAATTAAATATGTATTGATTTATAGATCAAAATGCCCATAAATCTGTGTAATGGCAACTGCAGAGGAAGAACAAAATAAAAAAATACAGCCTGTCTGCAGGGAGGATTTATACCCAGCCCATTTTTCTAACTAGAACTTCGGTTTCAACAGTCACCTTGCAATTATTCTTAATATTGATCTTGGCCACACTGAAGAAAAAGATTCTTACTGACTGCAGTGGAGTCAGGTTTGCACTCAGCTTTTGCTACTGTTAATCAATTACAACATTAAAGTTCATTTGGGACACACTAAATAAAAATCCTATAAATTCTGGTCTTCGTTCTCAGTGGAGCTCAACTTTCAGAAGAAACAAAAGTTCAGTCTCCATTACAGCTATTTGAAGGTTTGGGAGACTTTTCCCAAGTTGTTTAATGGCAAGTTGTTTAAGTCTCTAAGTGCCACATTCAGAGATGTCTAATGGACTGAATTAGGACTACTGGAACAAGTTAGAACTTCTGCCCCAGGAAAAGCTTCCTGCCATAAAAATGGAAATTACTGGACTCTAAGTTGCATCTGCCAGATTCCTTGTTCTAAAAATACCTGAACAACTTTGTATTTCAGTGGGACAGTTGTCAAGACTGGAAGTGTCTCAACCCCTAATTTGGAAGACTTGTTCCCTATAAGAATCATAGAATAGTTTGGGCTGGAAAGCACCTTAAAAATCATCCAGTTCCAACCCCCCCGCCATGGGCAGGAACACCTTCCACTATCCCAGGTTGCTCCAAGCCCCGTCCAGTCTGACCTTGGACACTTCCAGGGATGGGGCAGCCACAGCTTCTCTGGGCAACCTGTGCCAGGGCCTCCCCACCCTCTCAGGGAAGAATTTCTTCCCAATATCCAATCTAACCCTGATCTGTCAGTTTGAAGCCATTCCCCCTTGTCCAGTCACTACAGTTCCTGACAAGTCATTCCAGCAGCACAAGCTCCACTCAGCACTGTCCCAATTCCTTCTAGACTGATAAGGTGAAGCTTCAAATTCTGTTTAGATAATCCATGGAAACCTAAAATCAACAATTTTGAAATGGGTTTGATTATTCAGTGACTGTCTGAGAAGGGCAGCAGTTGTACACCAGCCTAACCAGGAAAATAATCCACTTGGAGGTATTTTCCCCTCAGGCTGCTGTCAGGAATCCTGAAACACCATAAAGTGACCATGATAAGAAAGCTTACCAGAATTAGTAAATATTTGGTTTAAATGCAGCAAAGATGGAGAGAGAGAACAAACAGTCCGTGCTTCTGTGCTTTATCCCAATGGAACTGAGGGATACAGCATTCCACAGCCCCACTCATACAAGCATCTTGCTTGAAGCATGGCAAAGAATTGTATTTTACATTATTTATATAACTAGTTGTCCTGACTCTGTCTGTGTGTCCATTTTTTTGGGGTGAAAAATGTGTATCTTTCCTGCAACTCCCTCTGGAGTTGATTTTTCTGCTTATCTGCGAACTCCCACAATACAGGAGCATTTCCCATGGCTCACTACCAAAGCCAATGGAAGAACCCTGGAATAACAACCTCTGACTTCTGAGATAAGCAACACATGTTTCTGTATTGCAAACTTCAAGTTCCTGACAGAACTTGGATACAAAATATATAAAAAAATACTACAGGAAACTAAATACATGGTTGTTTGGGTTTCTTTTTTCTTTTTCATCTTCCCTTTTTTTTTTTTTTTTAAGAGATTTATCATTTCTTCAATGATAATGGAAACATTATTTGCTACTGCAACTGTTTTTAGAGAAAAAAATAAGACTATTCCTAAAGATCTGGTAAATCAAAATTATTTGTATAAATCAAAGGTTTCTGCTCACTTTACAGCCCCTTCTAGAAGAAAAACTAAATACTTCATTGTTACCCATTAACATTAACCCAGAAGTCCATTAATTATGTGGCTTTCCCTTGTGCCAAAGTTCCCCGAGTGTTCCAGGACACGTTAGTGATGTTGGGTCACGTACACTTGGAATCTGCAAATTTCAGGGAAGAAAACTCACTTCCCAGACAGGTTCAGCACCATGAGAGCAGCAGCTAGGGGAGATCTTTGCCACAAAACTTCTTATGATTTCCAAAGACTGTGTGATTATTTGCAGAGTTTTTGACATGAAAACAAATGAAGAATAAAAAGTATTTGAACTTATCCTTTAGATCAGGCAGCAGTTCAACAGGACCAGAGGATCTGCACCACTAAAACTGGCTACTCCCAAAGGATGTATTTCCCCAGCTCGTTCACCACTCCACTTGGGTTTTTTTCTTGCATCTTCTACTCTGAAACATAATTTTGTATCTTTTAACCTGCAAGATCCTATAACCTCAAGTATCTTCTTGACCCCCCTATCTGCACAGAACAAAATAATCCTCATCAGGAATGGGGAATAAAATTATAATTTTCAGACAAGTCCTGAGTGGAACAAAAAGCTTTCCAGCTGCTGATTACTTCCTGGGATTCCAGGACATGTTATGAATTTACATGACATATGTCAACCCACAGAAAGGAAGCAAAAGACTAAGCAAGAAAGCCCTGAGGAGAAGCACCATCACTTATGCAAGAATATTCCTTTCAGTCTGGCTCATGAGCAGGAACACACTGCTGGGAGCAATCACTCAAATGATTGACTTCAGACTTTTGTGCTTGTGAGTAAACCAAATTTCCAATATTCCAAAAAGAGTTAAGAACCAAAGAAAGTCCAGAACTACAAAGCACCAAGGGAAAGAAACCTGGACTTCAACTCTGCTTTAAACCCACACAGCGGCACTGAACTTGACTGGTAACATTCTGAAAGGAATTCTCTCCTGTTTTCCTGTCAACACAGGAACTGATTGTCCAAATAATAAACTGCTTGTCAGAACTCATCTCCCATCAAGATTTTTTTATCTTTAATTCCTTATGTCCTCAGTAACAAATCTCAAGTCCAACCCTGGTAACTCAGCAGGCTTTCAGAGCCTGTTGACACCTGCTTTATCACTTACCACACCTCCCTGCCACAGGATTCCCTAAGGATCATATCCATGTGCTCAACAGCCTCTCCCTGGTCCAGCCTGCAGGCACCTCCTCTCCAGAGCCAGCCCAATTAAACTGCAACCTCGGAGGGGTTTAGTACCTAAAAAACGCACATTAGTTTGGATTACAAGGTTACCCTGACTGGGGAATATCACACTGAGATACCAAATTAGTTCAGTCTTCCCATTTATATTTTTAGGGAAGGACCCTGAGATCTGAAAGTAGGATTATTTGTTATTTAACTTCAGTATTACATAGAATTGTTAGCAGAATAACAGCAGTGCATCAAAATAGCATTTATTGACCTGATATAACCACATCCTCTGATTACCTGCATCAAAGAACACACACACTGTCCATGACTTACCAGAACTGTGTTATTATACAAACAGAAATAAGCACAAACTATCTCAGCTGTATTCAAAAATATCTATTCAGTTCACCAAAAATATTTACAAAGTGATACCTTTTCTTGTAAAGATTTCTTTAAGCCAGAAAAATTCACAAATAGTAAAGGGAGAATCTAGGAAATGAATCGAGAGCCAAAATATTGATCATTGACTGCAAAAGAAAGTTACAGTTTTGTTTTTATTTTTTTAGGGAAAGCCAGGAATCCCAAAATAATGGTTTGACTAAAGACACTTATATAAATCTTGGGAAAGAACTAATATGCTCCTTCAGTAACAACAGCTACCCCATTTTCAAACTAATCTAGTTGAAAAAAACCTATTTAAAGTCTGTATAATTTTAAGTTATTTATATAGTCACTTCTCTATTAACTACTGTATTTCTTGCTTTATTTAGAATTTATTTCTAGTGTAGAAAAAAGAAAATGCATTTTACAATGGCAAAACCTGTAATTCTCAAATTTCCTTTATGCAAATAGATTTCTATCAGTTCTTAGAAAGTACCTGTTTATTTTTCTCACTTTGCCCAAAATTCATTTTGTGTGAAAAAACAGAAAAGTTCATTTGAATAAAGCCAGAGAACTGATCATTTTGGCCCCAGGTCAAAAAAAAGAAAAATCAACCCGACAAATCTGGACATCACCAAAAAAATTCCTCGTGTGCCAAAAAAGTCATATCTATAAGATATAAAGCTCCTCTGTCAAGCAACAGGGAGCCAGTTCCAGTGGTGGTTACCAGCAGGACAAGGGGGACATCTAGTGCTTACCACATCCATGTGCTCCTACACTCTAGCCTTCCCAAAAATCCCTGGAATAGACTGCCCTGGGGTGTTAAATGCCATAGAGCTCGTGGTAGTACCTGTGTTTAAATGTCTCTATTAAAAGATGCACATCTCAAATATCTCCAAATGTTTTCCTTTCATTACCTGAATTAAAACAAAAACAACCAAGAAAATGGGAAAAAACTATGCAAAAATTTGTCTAACCCAGAGATAAAAAGATCCACCTTATATATTAATGCTATATTGTTCTAATAAAAGCTATAAAGTGCTATGTTCTTGAGTCATTTGCTGCAACTGGGATCCAATCCTTGCAAAAGCTGCCCCCCAAAGGACCATCCTGCATAGCATTTACTTACAGACAGGGCCATATTACAGAGAGGTTTGAAAAAGTCACAGACTCAAGCAATAGAAAGTTCTCCTTATCTCCAAAAACATAGAGACTATAAAAGAGGCTTTAGAATTTAACATTTTTTCACTAACAGACAGTGCAAGTCTCACTCTGGAACCAAGACAGTCTGTTCAGACTTTTCTAGTTAGAAAATAACCTGGTAGAAGAGCTAAGTGCTTTATTACAGTTATGGCATTGTTTGTCTCAGGTTCTCTGCACTAATAATACATTAAAAATAATACAAAATAGTAATTAAAAAGTTTGGTGCTCTTTTCTCATACCCTTGTCATGTTGGTTACTGGGAAAATGACTGTTTTTCTCAAACCATTCTCTTCTGTTTGTTCTGGGGATCCAATTCCAACCTTTGTTCCCAGATCTGTATTCTTTATTTTCACTTTTGACTGCAAAAATTGCACTGCTGAGAAGGGCAAGGAATCACGAACTGTATCATTTGAGAATCACAAAACCTTATTTTACAACTCTAGTGTGTGCAAATCATCATTTCCACGAAATTTAATAGTTACAAATATCCTCAAACCATACAAGTACAGTAGGTTCTACAGAAGGTAACATGGATAACCAATATTCTACTGCTTGGAACAAAACCAATAAATAAAAGTTTAAGTATTAAAACTAAGAAATAAGTATTCCTGTACATTGTACAGTACCTTTTGGTTAAAGTTTCTTAGCAAAAATATACTAATGTGTTCTAAGCATTCCAGTTACAGATGGTTCAATATTAAAATTTCAAGGTTTCCTCATCATGAAAAAAAAAATATTGCATTTTTCCAGAGGTGCAGCAGAAGTTGTGTCTCTCTGAACAAGGCTTCAGTCTTTAAAAATATATATAGACAGTAAGTTTGAATCCAACTGAGACATTAAAAAAACTATAATACAGTACTGAGGATGTGTGGTTGTTGTGCATTATGGGTTTTACATTCCTTCTTATCCCAAAAAAGCAACACTAGAGAGCCCATTGGATGTCACTGAGGTCAGCTGGGTCCCCAAGGCCTCCATCAGCCTCCAGGTAATTCATGAGAGCTGTCATGGCAGTGTCATCATTTTCACATATTGCATCAAAGTCCAGCTGGGAGTTACCACCTGGGAAAGTGATTAAAACATCAGCATAAGCAGGAAGAAGCAAGAAGAACTTTCAAAACGTAACTGTTTTTAAACAGCACCTAAATTGGCCCCCTTTTAGTCTAAAACCAATTAACCCTTTTCCTAACATTGGTGGGTTTGGGCTTTTGTACAAAATAAGGAGAAAGAAAAAAAAGCTCCCAAAATATCCCCAAGAGAAATCAGTCTTACTGAGTAGAGGCTCATTGTTGGGAAATGGAATAGCAGCCCGGGTTTGTTCGGAATTCTCCAGAACTTCTGTTTCTGAAGGACATAACTGGATCAACTCTTTATTTGGCACCTGAAAGAACAGAAGGAATGAAAAGGACAGAATTAAATCCTAACTTTAGTCACAATTATTACATTACAGGAACATTATAAATTGCTGTCAGATTGTGAAGAATTAAATAGAGAAAGTGAAAAACAGGCATCAACAGGCAGATCTTCTGCATTTAAAAATAATTTCCATGTCCACAATAAATTACAAATTCCCAGCAACAGGTTTGTTAATGTCAAAATGTTCCAGCTAAAAGATTAAAAAAACCCCAACTCATACCTACCATGTTCTATGTGCATTACACTATACTAATCATAGCAACAACTGAGATGAAAATCATCCTAGTCCAAACCAATCAGAAAAAAATAATATTTTTTACTTTTCCCCCATTTTTTTAATGTAACACACACATGAGATTTAGCAGGACAGTTTCTTGGACTGCCTGATTTCCACTAGGGAATTAATAAAGTTGAAATGCTTTCCAAAAGTATTCTGGGAACATTGGGATACCAAAGCACAGAATAAAGAAAATCCTTCAATGAATACAGTGAAATTATCCTTATGACAAGATGCTGCATGATTTAGAGTTCAGTATATATAAATCAACTAATATTTGGCAGACAAATCTGTGGTAACACAGGGGAAACTGATCATAAGAAAAGGGAAGAAACCAAAACAATCCCTAGCCCAGAGTAGTGTTGTTAGGAAATGAAAATTGCAATGGGATGATAAATTGTATTTAAATGGAAAGAAATTTACTTTCAAAAAGTGCTGATGGAGAGGTAAATGTTTATTCACACAGTGCATATAATACAATAGAAAATACAGTTAAGTTAAAAAATATCTTAATTATTCCATAGCTACGGTTAATAAGTACAATAAAGTTATTAGTGTGTGTAGCACCACAAAATTAGCAAAACAGCATGTCCTAACAATTTTTAGACTACTGGAACACCTTCAAAGTCACAATTTTAAACATTTCAAAACAGCACAGATTTTTTTAAAGGGTCTTCAAGAACATAAAGATTAAAAATACAAGTGAGAGAAAACCAGAGCTGATCTTCAGGTTGTCAGACTGAAGAGGTGACTGATATTAACCTTGTAATTTTAGATTTTTACAGTAGTTCCATACTCACATTGCTGCAGTTCACAGGTAAAGCTGGAGAAGGGGACTTTCTCAGGAGATGTAATGGACTTAACTCCCCTGATGGTGAAGAATGCAACCTAAAATTGCATATATTTAGTTGATTTACCAGGTCCCATTAATCAAACACTGAATTCTGCCCTTTTGTTGCAGAAGCCAGTAGAGCTCCCCAGTGATGAAGCTCTGGTCAGGTAAATTGAGACAACAAGGTCTTAAATTCTAACTAATGCTCAGATAACTGATGAGATGATATTACCACCACCCTGAATTTGACCTTAACAAGAGTGGTTGGACCTTCTGATGAAGCCTTAACTCCTGGAAGAGTTGGGACTGGAAACAGGTTTACATTCCAGGACAACACAGGCTATGGAAGTGTTTCAAGGAAAGTTTTCCTACCAGAAAAACATAAACACTACTCTCAGACAACTCATTTCCCATTCCCAAGTGGTTTATCTACCCAAATCAACACCATGTGAAGCAGCTGCACCACAGTAACACTTTGGAAGTCACAGTTAAATAATCCTTTCCTCAAAGAAAATGGCATGGCCAGAACAAAACTGTTTATCCACACCAGGGATGTGTTCTGCCATTACTACATTAGATTAGAACTGGTATCTCACAATGCCACTGCTCAGCCTCAAAATATTTGATACACTTAATAAAAATGAAACCTGAGCAACCCCCACATATCATATAAACCTCTTCCCCACCTTTGTTAAAATCCCAATGATGATGTTGAGCATTTATTACCTTTGCAACTCTAATATTTCATTTGCAATTTCGGTTCCTATACTTCCAGCACCAAGGACTGTTCCAGAGGACATTCCAGGTACACTTACAGACTGTTTTACAGCATCTAGAGGTAAAAAAAACTCCAAAGCTTTAAATCTGTAGCAGTTTAATTGCACAGCAAGGATTCATTTTAAAGCAGTTTTTGTTCTGTATCTCTTATTTTCAGAAATTAAATTCTTGAAAACACTGATTCATGGGGGAGGGTGTTGTGAGCCTCCTTTGCAATATAAAGCCAAGTGAATAATGTATTTGTGAAAACTGTTGCTCTCCAGTCATGAAATTAGCTTTAATTACTGCCACCTCCAGTCTCTCTCACGGACAATGCAAAGCATATGAGGGAGAAAAACCGTCTGATTTGTCACAAAAAAATATTAACTAAATGTGTATCTATGAATACTGCTCTGTATTCAACAGGTAAACTCAGAGCACAACTGCATTTCTTCAGAAAAGTGGATAAAATATTAATAAATTCTGTGCCAGAAGCATAATATCCTACCAAACAAAATCCTTCCTACAACAGAGGCTGCTAGAAATTAAAAATATGCTTCTGTTTACAGTTCTGTGAATGATATGAATTAGGATGCTAGTAGCTAGAAACTGTCACCAAAATTAGCTCCTTGCACACAATCTACAGTAAAAAAATTCCTGGAGGGCATAAATCTGAAATGACTGACCAGGAAAAGCACGTCTGATAACTGTAAGAAGCAACACTTGCCTTCTGCAGGCTGGGAACTGTAGAAAACCTCTTCTTCAGTTGACTCCTTATGACCTCTGAGATTTACATACATTAAAAAAACAAACACACACACACACAAAAACAAACCACAAAAAAATCAGCTAATTTTTCAAGGGCAAAATCCAGCATATTTACGTTTGATTTCAAAAATACTTCACACAGAATAAAAACTGACATCCTCAAAGTAGTAAAAATGAGAAATTCCTTACACGTTTCTATGTTCAATCCTTTGCACTGTTTCTGGGTGAAATATTAATTCCCACTTATTCTCCAAATAAAAAAGAAAGCCAAGATGGTTGTCTGTGTTCCATGGCAAGAGAACAAGACTGTGAATTTAATTCTCTGAGGGAGAGCAGGTAACCAGGAACAAGTGCTACAAGGACAGGTCACTGGCTGCCTCCCTTCCCTCCTCCAGACAGATTTCCAAGGGCAGGCAAAAGTGTCCCTTGGCTGCTGCCCAGAACTGATTGTCTTAACTGCTCTTCTCTGTCTTCTTGAGGAAAAAGGATATGGGCAAAATAGGTGAGTGATGTTGACTTAAGGCATGAACCAGATACAGAACAAGGAAAAGGCCCCCTTGGCAACTTAGATTTTAATGGAATTAAAATCCTCTCTGTCCCCCGGTATCACTGGAACAATCCAAATTATTGCTCCATCGCAAGGAGAATGAAAAAGAAGAATTAAAAGTAAAAAAGAAGAATTGAACACATCTATTTACTGTCCCACAGGCTGTCAATTCGGAGAGTATCTATCAATTATTCTTCTCCACCTTCTGACACCTGGTAAGTGGAGGAGCCCTTAAAATTGGGTCAACTGACACATGAAGTCTTGTAAAGCCAAGGAGGAAAAGCAGAATTAACTCAACATGTCCATTTACTCATACCACCTTTTCTTAAAAGATCCTTTCTTTCCTCCTCTAAGAAGAAATTCTTTCACCTCATTTTTCCCTACCAGGAAACAGCACAGTTTTCAAAGTCAAATCCATGACTCAGGGCTGAAATAAAAATAGCTGGTAAAGGCCAAAAAATGTTTGTCCAGGTTACTCAGCCCCTTTTTCTGTTGATATTTTCCAGCCTTGTTCTGCTTCTTAAACAGGCTGCTTTCTGCTAATGCTAATTGTAATTAAGACAAAAAAACAACATGGAGATTGATAGGAATTACTTACAATACCACAGTGTTGTTTGACACAATGTACTCCAGTTCTTTGGTCCATGGATTCATGAAACTAAACCACTGACTCTTTAAAGTAACAAAAGTCCCATCTTTTGCTCTAAATTTGTAGGAATTTGTAAAGACTTTTTCTTTATTCTGCAGCACTAGATAAGAAAGGAAAGTTATAGTCACCATATTTATGCTTAGGAAGCTAAAGTTAAAAAGCAAACCACTAGGAGGGAGGCTCAGGACTTGGTGAACTTCCATAATTAGTGTTTTAATGATATTATTTTGTACCTTCTTTATGTTTTTCAGCTAGATGGTTGTGATCATCCTGGTGGCAGTACTCGTAACAAGAAGTTCCTAGAAGCTCTTGGGGCAGGTAACCTAAAATTGCTGTTGCACTGTGAGAAACAAAAACATGAACTCCAGAGTATTCAAACAATTGCAAACCTGTTATTTTCAGGATCAGGTAAAGCAGAAAATTAATATTTAAAGAAACAGTGTTTGAGAAAGGAACAAAGCATTAGTACAGCTCTGAAAGAACAATTCACTGCAAATTATCCATTTGCAATAAATGGTAATTGAAAGACAAAAAACCCCAGTGTTTAAACAAACAAACTACATGTTCACACAAAATACTTATGGTGATTAGGTCATAATTAGCCAGTCAGAGAACTGGTCACACAAAAGGAGTCATTAAAACGCTCAGTAATTGAATTTTACTCTGCCACTCCAAGGAACAGGGTTACATTGACACTTTCAGGTGAAAGAACAGATGAGTGAAAGCAACATAATCTCCAGTGGCAATAATGAAATTCAAAATGCAAAGTCTACACAACAAATCAAATATACTCAGTCTATACAACAAATAAAAGTCTGGTTCAGAAAGTTCAAAAAAGAGGAACTTCTTAGCTTTCATTTCTAATGAAACAATTTGGTACCTCACTCAGACATATCTGTCCCAAACAGTAGGATTTTAAGAATAACTTTTGGTTAAATGCCTACTACTTTAATCATATGCAGAGCTATGAAGCTCTAACTTGAGATTTTTCTTTATGAATAAATAAGTACATGAGTGCATTTTATAACACATTTCTACAGAACAATACACTTCTATACACTAAGCTTTATGTTTGGGGAAAAAAAAAACACAAGAGCCTAAGTACTCATAGATTCAGACTGAAATATTTCCTGTATACAGCAGGAAAAACTCTGAAAATTTTTCAAGAATTCTAATTAGAAATTCCGTCCTGCTCAAATTTCATTAGTGGTGTCAATGGCATTTTCTCTCCACAAAGAACAAAACACTCACCGCTGATCTACATAAACAAACTTCCCATCCATGGCAAACCGGGTAACAAATTCTGTTGCTTTGACTTTTATCTCTCCACTCTTTTGGGGAACAATATAAGGGTGTAACCTCCCAATTGCAACAAGGCAGTTAAAGTTACTACTGTCCTTTTCTGCATCATTTTCTTCTTCTACTCCCACCTCATTAGGAGGCCAGTTCTTCAAGTACCCAGTACAGTGAATGGTGCAGTATTTCCTGTGATCTGATAAAAAAAAAAGAATTAAGAAGCAGTTATTGTTCAAAAAGAAAACCAAACTACTTTTTTCACTCTATTGGCCACGAGACCAGCAACTACATTTTATTTTTACCTACAAGGCTATAGATAATTTTACAGAGCAATTTTAAATTGATTTTGTACTACTTAATTTTGACTTACCTGGAGAGAGTGCTTCTAACCCTATGTAAGATTTAGGAAGATAAGTTATAGGTGTTGGCAGTTCAAACATAGCGTCACAATAAAAAAAATCAAACCAACAGTCTGGTAACCACAGCTCACTTTGTCTTTATATGGTTTCATATGGATTATAAATTTAAATTCACTGGAAAGGCCCTCTGCAGCTTCTAAATCAACTTATTCTTTGTGAACACAATGATTTTAACATATACTTACTGCAACTGCTAAAAGAATCAATTGTGAACAACCCAAAACAATCCAGGTTATTCTCTGTTTATCTGAGGCTTCTGAATTCCACAATTTTCTCGGAATACAAATATTTTACATGTCTTAAATTACAGCACATTTGTCACCTACATAACACATAAACACCCTCATATGCATCGAGGCATAGAGATGATTTTACATGTCCTACAGGAACTGTCTTCCCCAAAAAAATGCCAAAGCATTCCTGATATCTCTATGCTTTCCATAGGTTTGATTTCCTCTCAACTAGAAAAAAACCACCTATCAACTCCATAAAATGAGAAACTGAGTTATCCCACTGTGACTTTGTCCCAGTTTCCCAGGTGCTTTCCCAACAAACATTTATCCAAGTTATATTCTTATCTCACCGAGTTATTTGACACATCAAGGGATACCAAATTCTATTTTACTTACAATTATGGGTCTCTTAAATTTTACAGTTGTGTGGTGTATCTCAACAGTAAGAGGTTACTTTGAAAAAGAGAAGTTGGAGGGTTTTTTTCAGGATCAAACAATTTCAGCACACCTTTGCAAAAATCAAGACTAAGGTATTAAACAAAAGCTGGAAATAACATTTTAAAACTGAAATTCTCACTGCAAATTTGACAAGAGTAGATTACTGTAGAGGCATACCAAAATATGAACTAAATTACAATTCTTGGAAAAATGAATGGAATTACACTGATAAAATAACTTTACAATGAAAAGGGGAAAAAAATGAAAACTCATACTTTCAAATACACACAACACAAAAAGTAAATCAGAAAAAAAGTTGGTTTACTTGCTTTTTTTTTCCTTCAAAATAGTAGAGTTTGCAGGCCTTATTCACTCAGTTGTCTTCAAGACAAAGTTATTTAGTTTCATTCTTCTGATCTGCTCCATTTCTTTCAAATATTTCCCTGAGACTTCTAAAATTTGACCACCATAGACCACATGCTCCTAAACAGCCACTGTAACTCCCTCCCTCCCTCTTTTCCAGGAGGGAACAGGGAGGAGAAAGGGTACAATTAGACTGTTTTTCCAATTTACACTTCTCTACAGCTACTTTGTGAGATCAGCGAGAACTACAAGGGTCACAGAAGTGGCTGGGAATTTAAACTTCGAATTTAAATATACCAAATTTCAAGACAAAAAGCCCCCCTTTGATCTACACTGGTTGAATACCTTTCTTCTTTGGGTTGGGCAAACACTCCTTCTCTTCCTTCACTGTGGTCCTACTACACTTTATCCGACAGAAGAAGGAACGGCGAGCCCCGGAATTCAGCCGAGCCGGTCCAGCTTGGAAATCTGTGTGGACTTGCAAGCCAGCTTACAAAAATTCAGTAAAGCAGTTAAAAAAGCTTAAAATCAGACAGTAACACTTCAGAAAACATGTAGCTTCTAGTATTACATTCTCCTAAATAAATCTTGGCCTTACAATGAAATAAGTCTAAGCTTAAATAATAAATAAAACACAGCTGTCCCACAGATTCCAGAATTAAAAACGAGCTACCAAATTAATTTTTAAACCCCTCTTGGCATTTTGAGTGGTATTTTAATAAACTTTCAACTTGTTTTTGGCACAAAGATGCTTGTAAAAGCCAGCTATAAAATAGCCCTGAGATGCACAGTACATAAGGCTCTCCGTATTAGAAGTAACTGTAAGCAGAGGAAGGTTTGGTTACATTAGGATTGACACTTAGCATTTTCAGAGAAGACAGGGATTCTTGATATTGGAGTATTTTATCCCATCAGGTCTTTTGTATTGACAAGACCTAGCAAATACAAGAAAAAAAAGTAGTGTTCCTGGTAGGAAAAAGGTCAGACCACAGTTTGGTAAATGTTCAACAGTGCAAATCTCAGTCATTCTTATGATCTAAAATCAATTATTTTCTGGGCTAACTTTTAACTGCAAATGCATTCTGAGCAGCAGATACACATTCAAATGGGTCACAAGGACACCCAAGCACATAAAAATACATTAATCTATCCTGGACAATAACTAGATTTTCTGACATCTCTTTAAAAATAATCTGAGTTCAAACATGACTTACTTTTGCCATCCACGAGCTTCTCCCGAGGGGAGACATCTGAGGAAGAAAGTTGCTCCTTGACTTTTGCAACATCTTTTGGATGCAAATAATCAAACAGGCTTTGTCCAATTAAACTGGCCTGTTTTAAAAACAAAACAAAACCCAGAAGAGATGAGAACCACACCAGTTTGGGCCTCCACACGTGTTACTTTATCTCAGAAAAATAAGTGTCAGAGTAGAAGTTTAAAATAAAAATGAAATCTGCTTTATGCTTGTTCCCCTAAGATTATTCATTTCACTTCAACTGAAAAGGATAGTTTTGCTTTCTTTCTTTAAAAAAAAAAAAAAAAAGATAAAAATAAATGTATGGAACAGAGTCCAGATTGGTGATCCTTACATTAGTGAAGAAAATCCTTCCATTTATGAAGAAAATCCTCACATTTCTGAAGAAAATGAAGGCAGCATAAATGGGTTTAAAGTTATACAAGTAGCCAGGTGGCAGCACTGACTGTTTTAGCCTCTGTTTGCGAAACAGAAGTCACAGATTCATGAACAAATTACCATGCCTTGATTACTTGTGGTAATTGCCCATGATGTTAAAGGTCAACTAATCAAGGGTATTTTGTATTTTTCCTATTTCCCTTATTCCACAGGCTGAGTCCCATTCAGGTCGTTCTTGTGGATAATGTGTTATGCAGTGCATCCAAGCATAAAGGCATCACCAAGGAAAGCATTAATTAACCTCCACTGCTGAACTACCAGTTTTCCTTGGCCTAAAAAAAAAACCCTGAAAATCACTTCACTATGTAAAAGAAAATCTCTTGCACACAGAAATTAGGACATCTTCCAATTATCCTCTCAGAGTAGCAGTTTTCTTCAGGATGAGCTGAAATCTGGGGCTGTTACTCAGGTCAGGAACACTTAGTGTACCTGCAAATATTTTATTACAGGATATTCAGCCTTACTCTGAAGAAGCTTTAAAGAAATTCCAAGAAAAGATATACCAGGTCTGGTTTAAACCAAAGAAAGTCCAAGAAATGGTATAAATAATAAAAATGTACAAGTTTTCAAATTTCTCAGAAAATGCAAGGTAAAAGCAAAACAAGAAAGTCAACTACAACCAACCTGATCATAATTCAGTATTTTGCAAACTGATTCAGAGACAAACAGGATTTTTCCTCTGTTGCATCCAACCACAAACAGGAATCCATCTGCAGCCTGGAAATATAAAAATACTGTCTTTAAAAGCATGCCATTAAAACATTACTACAAGAAAGCACATTTCTAAACCTGATTTTTAAAGTTAAATACAAGAAGGATGGAGAGGAATTATTTGCAAGGGACAGGACAAGGGGGAATGGCTTCAAACTGACAGGCAGTAGGTTTAAATTGGATATTGGGAAGAAATTCTTCCCTGGGAGGGTGGGGAGGCCCTGGAACAGGTTGCCCAGAGAAGCCCAGCTTCACCTGGGAGTCATTTACAGATCTGGGCAAAGTTTGTTACAAAATTCAAGTTAATAAGGACATCATTCAACTGAGAGTTTCCTTCCACTTACCCTCAGGATTAACTGCCTGAGTTCATCATCCTTTAAAAATGAAGGTTTATATCTGACTTCTGAATAGGAGCTGCTGGAACCTGGAAAACGGATTAATCCCAGACATAATGTCAGATGTTACATTTTAAATTTACTTTTAAAGGAGTTATATTTATTATATATTTTGTATTTTTTTCTCTGTGACCAGAACAGCTGAATAAAAAAAAATAATTAAAAGTTCTAGGAATTCTAAAAATTTAAAAAAATCTCAAATGTACAAGTACATAACCATTTTTTATTGCGAAAAATCAAAAAAACACACTATTGTAGTTAAACTGAATGTCTCACTAAATGTAGTGAGACTGACTCACTGCATGTGCTGTTCTAGTACCCATGGCAAGTACCCTAAAATAAAGAATTTTTATCCATGACAGGCATTTCTATAACGTTTTCTAGATATTTTTTGACGTAAATAGCAGTTGAACTTTCCACCAAATGTCACCATTCACTATAATTCCACAGAGCATCTTGTGTTTCTTAAAGCATTTGTTTTGAGGATATATATAACTGTGCTGGGTGAAGCCCAGTTTTCACATCCTATTGTTAAAACATAAATGTTTGAGCTGAAGATTTCTTGTAGATGACTGTTTAAATTGCAAGTCCCCAAAATCTTGTGTTCTGCTGACAGACTATGCAATATGCAACTTGCATTTGGATATAATTTTTTTAGGGGAGGAAAAAAAATATGAATCCCAAACCCCAGCAATAGCAAAAGGAGAGGAAAGAATATTTCCTGGGTTGATCCTGACGCTAAACATTCCCTGAGATCCATGATTATTTTAACTTTGCCAGCTGACTGAGGCTACCAGGAGTTTGTAACTCTTTTTCTTGGTACTCTTTAACATGTAATTTTTAAGACTTTAACATTATCAAAGTCATCAACCATTTTGTTCAAGTATGTTTTGTCTTGCAACTTTCCTTTTGACTCCTGGACTTTTAAAAAGAATCAAGGAATGACTTGGCTGCAAGATAGAAAATATCAAATACTGAAGGGTGGCTTTTTTCCTGCTATACTAAGCAAAAAGAAGACATTAAGTTCTGAAATATACAGATGGAGATTTAAATGAGGAACAGACCCAGAACTAAATACAGTAAGGAAACGTAAAATGAGTTATCCTTGATTTATCTGAGATCAAAGAAGATACACAGTTTAACTACTGTTAGAACAAGGATTAAGTTTCCTAAAACCCACCTTTTAAAGACTTTAAGTGCTGCACAGCCATCCTTAACACTGTGAGCTTGTCCAGCTTTCTGGCCATGGGGTTGCACTGAGGGATCATAGCAGACAATTCCTCTATCAAATTATTCATTTTATCTCTCCTTCGTTTCTCTGTTTGACTGTGAGCCTCTCTAAGAAGAAAAAATATTTTAAAAAAGAGATGTAGAACGCATGATTTTTTTTTCCCCATAACATTCACCAGTTCAATTTTGGCATGGAACACACCCCACAAGTGCTACTGCATTGAAACAATTTTCATACACTTGGAGAACTGAATGGGATTCACTTGAACAAAAGAAATGGTCACAATAATGATGGGAAAAACTGAGGAGGAAAAACATTGTTGAGGAAGAATTTGATTATATGTGACCATGAAGACTTATAAAAGTTAAATTATTCTTGTGACCTTTGGCTTACCTGGACACCCTACTGTACAGAGGAAAACTCCAGATGTCCTTAGGAATTCCTAGGAGACATTTCTGCTTCCTGGCCTTATCTCTGTAACTGTGTAATGGGATGGGGTGTAGGAGGGGGTGTTCATTCTGCTCTTTTCCTTTTCAAAAAGAATGTCCCAGCACAGGCTGAAATCTGTTTTATGCAACTCTCAACACCTAGAGATGAGCAGTGTCTTCCTGGTAACTCATTCCCTTAAAAACCCCTCAGATTGAAGGCAAACACAAGCATTTATTCCCAGCACAGCAACAAACAATACTGTTCCTTGGGATTTTAAGGGATGTAGTGGGAACTGAAAGAAAAAGCTATGCCTTGTGTCATTTACCAGAATAACTCAGAAAACTTTACCTTTCCTGGTAAGGTGAGAAAGAATAAAGTGCAGTTTTAAAGACCTCGTTGTCTGTTATTTTTATTACTTCGCTAAAAAATAAATGTCTCCACCACACAACTGATTCTAGGTCATTCTGCCAAAAAATCAGTTTTTCTCCGTCTAAAGCCTTTTTTAAAAAAAATTAATTGTAGGAGTTATACTCAGCTATAGAGGTTCACCTAACTCCAAGGGTCAATAAGAAGTTATAAAAAATTAAGGTGGGTGCAGAAATTCAGGTGATGACTGCATGACTCAAAAAGCCTTCTGTTACATTCCCAGTTACAAAGGGGAATGAAGAAAAGCTGCAGGAAAAAAACACTGGAAAAACACAACTGGGAAGAAAAGCTCCAGAGAGTCTTCTATTTTTTTTCTTCCAACTAATGAACCAAAACTCAAGGAAAAAAAACAAACAGTACAACACAAAAGTCATTAAATATAATCTTTTATAGCCATCTGGGATACTCTCTGAAGAAAAATGAATTTTGAAGTTAAACAAAACTGTAAATATATCTTGGAACATTTTAGTTTCATTGATTTCGTTTAGATTACAGGGACACTTCACAATTATTAGTTAGCACAGTATATAAATAATACTTCTGACAGCATGCTGAGTGGATTATGGATTTCTGGTTTGACATCTCTGCTCACATGAAAAATGCAACACACTTATTTTTAAATCAATTTTATAGAACAGCTCTAGTTTTACAAAGTGGCTTGTCTACAGTTGAAAATATTTGGCTGAATTGTGGATGCATCTTACAAGTGAATTTCAACTGATGTGAATTCAAAGTTGAGTGGCAAACCTTGAATAATTCCCTATACAAAAATTTGTTCCAGGATGAGAATTCTCTGTTGTGCTTTAGCTGAATCCATTTCTATGTGGGAAATTTTAAATATCTGCAGGTGTGGACAAATAAAAAAAACCCAACTCTCAAATTCACCCAAATGAAGCATCAGCTCCTCCTTTTATATATGACTTGAATGTTCTGCATTTAATTTTCACCTTGAAAATTTCATTCTCCTGTTTTTGCTAAACCTTCTGAGATATTCTGCAGCAACTTTTATTAAAATTAGTAGAAAATTCCTATACAATTAGCAGGGAAGGGGAAAAGTATACTGTTAAATATTTGAGAGTTTTCACAAACTCATATTTCACTATTGTGAATCCCATTATTTACTAGCAAAACATATTTCTATTGTAAATCAGTACCTGAAATCTTTCACTTTAACATGTTCTTCATCTTCACTCCTAGACAAAAATAAGATATAGTTTTACATTGCATATTTAATACCAGGGACTTTTTCCTCCCACAAATTTCAGAAGATATAAAATGCTACAAATTTACTATGGCTCTGGCAAAAGCAAACCCACAAAAATTCCTAAAACCACAGCTCGTGTAGCAAGTGATGCATAACAGAAAGAGACCAAATACAACTTCCAATATTCACAGTTGTTTGACCATATTATGGGGATATTTCATAATTATGGGGCTATTTGTAACCTGAAGAAAACAACATTATTGGAATATTCAAATAACTTCAGTCTAAGCTTGATTTTACTTTTTTTATTTAAAATTTTACAAGAGAGATCATCTATTCACATTTTGATTTCTCAAATCTTATTGTCAGATGACGAAATAAGCAATCCTTGCCTACACTGGCCCTAAATTATAGTTTAAAAAGTAAAAATTAAATGTTTTCCTATACCCTACAGCAATGACTGAAAAGTCTATGTGATAAAATTGTAAAGGACACACAGTCATAGTGTCTGTAACACAATAAATATGATAAATGCAAACACAGGAGTAGGTTGGACTTAGGCTGCAAGGCCCTGGGACTTTTCTGAATTGTAACTGTTCAGATTTACATAAGTTAGCAATAACTATTATTTTTTTCTAAAAAAACCACATCCTGGGATCATCAAACACCATAAGCAGATGGTCCAAGAGGTGATTATCCTGCTGTGCTCAGCACTAGTGTGGCTTCCCCTGGAATACTGTGTGCACTTGTGGGCCCCAAAATATAAGGAGGTGTTTGCTGAAGTTGTGAAGGTCCCTGAATCCATCCAGAAGTGTGGCCAAGGACTCCTGGTTTGTCTAGTTTGGAGAAAAGGAGGCTGAGGGGTGACCTCCTTCCTGAGAAGGGGAAGTGCAGACGGAGGTGCCAAGCTCTTCTCCCTGGTATCCAGGGATAGGCATGTAGGAATGGTTCAAAGCTGTGCCAGGGGACTGTAGACTGAACATTACTGAGCTTTTTTTTCCCAAGAGAGTGGTGAAACACTGGAATGGCTTCCAGAGAGGTGGTGGATGCCTGGAGCCTGGCAGTGTTTAAGAGGAGTTTGGGCAATGCCCTTAACAACAAGATTTAACCCTTGGTCAGCCCTGAAGTGCTCAGGTTGATTGCTGTAGGTGCCTTCCAACTGAAATAGTCTTATTCCATAAAAAAAAGCCACTGCATGGCTACTGTAAACAAATGTATTTTTTAAGGAAGGTATCCCAGTTGCAGAAAAAGAAACTGCAACAAAGTAACCATGTCATTAACCATCCCATAACACAGATACACAAAGGGTTTTACTAATGCTGCACAGCCAGTCTGAACTCTGGTTTGCCACCTCATTATTTTAACATAGTTCTATTTCAAAAAGCATTTGAAAAGGTTAAAACAAACATAAATGTTTACATGCACCAGCCCTGTAAGGATATGAGACCTTTCCTTCACCTCCCCAGTCTTCTTATTTAAGAGGTACTTTTCATCTGTTCCGATTCTTAACTTCCATCCTAACAAGTCTGGTGAAGTTGGAAGCAGGGAGAAATGTCTTGGAAAGAAGTACCAGGAACCGTTAACACTGGATGGACCTCCCCCTCCTGTTCATCATCTTGTGCTGTACAAAGCCCTGTCCTTGGATGAAGCATTCCTTAAGGAAACACACAGTTTATCAAGGGAAGTGTGACATGTCCATAAGCACTCAAAAGAGATGGATTCATTCATAAAAAGTACCTTTTCTGAGGATCACCATCAATTTCAGCCGTATCCCTGCAGAAACAGGAAATAAAGTAAGCAAAATGTAGTTTGGAGCACAACAGGATGACTTGAGAGACCCAAGGAAGAAAAGTCACAGAACAATTTTAGTGGAAACCCCACTTGATTCCTTTCAGCAAGAACATCATTTTGTAGGACCTAATTAGTACTTCTTATAAACCAATACTTTTTTGATTAGTTTTTCGACTTGGACCATGATTTTTTTCAATCAGAGAGATCCAAACTTCAGGGAAACTCTACTGATGAACCAACACTTCTACTGAATGGGTAAAAATCCACAAGTGCTACTGAAAAAGAATGGAGAGTTTCTGTTTTTTCCCCCAGAAACTAATTATTGCTGGAGTTTTCAGTGATCCACAAGACACATTTGAATCTCCAAGTTGAAAATTACATCAACACCCACAGTATGGGTACATTCTGTAGATCAATGGAATATACATGGAAGAAGCAGGTATTAAAGAGAATTGCTTTAATAATCACAAATACATGTAAACTTCCTACCTCCACCTTTTTTAAAGATGGGTTTTGCACACTAGTTTGGAGATATTTGCAATGCATTAAATCTAGCTTGTGCCCCTCACTTCTGCCTGATTAATACAGCTTTGAACAGATCACTTTTTTGGTGAACTGGCATCTGTTTGGCAGCTACAAACCAGGAGAAAACAAGTATGAGCCACTTAAAAAGCCTGAGCACAACTATGGGACAGTCCCCATTTTTAGGTAACAGGTCTGTCCCCACATTTAAGGCAGTGGCTGCTTTGGTCACTGAAGCAGCAGTTCCAGATCAAAGAGCTTAATTAACAATCTGGTTTCATGATTGAAGGTAATATTCCAGATGAACTCGGGAGATTTCAAGCAATTTAATAACTTGTGTTTACCAGCACACAAAGCAGAGGGAGAAAAAGGGGAAAAAGACAAAACAAAAAGGTAGGATTGAAATTGCAGCATTAAAGACATTATCCAGACACTTCAGGCCAGGATACGGCATTACAGGATACTGGTTTTAATAACTGGGGGCTGCCAAAGAATGCATCTGGAAGAAAATGTAAAAACTGAAGTTGGGACACAGAGAGACACACTTTTTTTCCTCTCAGGTGTAAACAAATCTTACACCATAAAAGTGACCTTCTAGGTTTTCATTTGCTGCTGGAACATGACTCTGGAGAGCTAAAGGAATATAGGCTAATACTCAAACAACAGCTTGCCTGGTCTTCCACTAATCCTCTCTGTCAAGTCAGACGACACAAAGTTACTCACTGGTTATCGGAATCACTCCCTTTGCGCTTCCTGGGAATCTCAGGCACAGGAGCATTGAAAGGAGTGGTGGTGGCAGGCTTGGTTATGGGATTCATGAGGCTGGAGACTCCAGAGGCAACACACGGGCTCCCATCTACTGGCAAATTATCTGTGAACGGGAATAAAAGCTCAGTGTTCAGGAGGAGCTGCATCAGCATGGATCCATTCGGATTCCCATTGGGACAAGAAGTGGTCTCTGTATGTGGCTTCCAGGTTTCTGACACAGAAAACAAAGGTTGCACTGCTCCAACCTAAGTACAGTAAAGAAGGCATTGTTTTCCCACAGTGCTGTAATGATCTCCTCAACTCCATCAACATAAAACATATATATAAAATATATATACTCCCCTCCTTAAATCCCCCAGCACCTCAGACATCCTGCTGAATCACAGCTGTGGCATGAGTTCACATATCCAAACACTGTGGCTCAAACTAAATTAAAGTTAAAAAATATATAGGGAGCTGTTTCTTAGAACAAGCTGCATAGAAAAAAAATAAATCCAAGTTTGCTACGTTCCTGGTATAAAATCCACAATTACACGGGATATTTGTCATGTAAGATGGAAGGGTCTTGAAGTAGGAACTCTTTTAGGCTTCGCATGCTCAGAACAGATGAGAGACACAGAGAAGTCATTAAGGAAGGGAGCATCTCCTATTTCTAGAAGGGGGCAAAAGCCAAGGTGAGTACTTTTAAAATCCAACAGGAAGAAAAAAATGGATGTTTTCTTCCTCCTTTTTTTTTGGCGTCTGTGCTGTCTGTAAAAGGTAAAAATGTGCAAGAAGAATGATACAAAGCACACTTTTTTTCCTCTCAGGTGTAAACAAATCTTACACCATAAAAGTGACCTTCTAGGTTTTCATTTCCTGCTGGAATATGACTCTGGAGAGTTAAAGGAATATAGGCTAATACTCAAACAACAGCTTGCCTGGTCTTCCACTAATCCCCTCTGTCAAGTCAGACGACACAAAGTCAGCCCCTGTTTTATTTTAGCTCTTTAACTCATTAAGTCACACAGGAAGTCTCAAAAAAAAGAGGTGGAAACTCAAAGAATCAAGAAATACCTGACAAATAAGTAACAGCCTTTCTGCAACAGCAAGAAAACTTAGTTACTTCAGATACACATTATATTCAATTTAGGGATGTTCAAAAGATTAAAAGAAATGTCATGATAAAAAAGATATTAAGAGAAATGACCTGATAAAAAGATATTAAAAAATGACATGCTAAATACTACAAGGGCACAAATGGTAGACATTTGAAATACTTTTATGATTAATCTCCTCTTCCTAATAGTCTCTAATTTTATATTTCTGTTATTAACACAATTATAGAACAAAAATTGTCAATGATTCCAAAGGAACTGTTTACTTAAGAGGAGTAGTTTTAACTCACTGAGGTCACAGCATCCTATAATTATTAGATTAAGCTCCTAAAGTATAATCCTACATGATGAATATTCATAAAACAGTACTTACTAACTAGAGACCTACATGATTCCAAGACAGGAATGCCTCCAGCACAAGAGATCCTTTCGTCCTGGAAAAAGCAGGACAGCACAGACCCACTGACCTAAATACTGCTGTGCACACAGATGGCCAGCCTTTGTGAGCCACTTGCTTTTAAAGGAGCAAAATCCAGTGCCTCTTCCACAGTTTTCCCAATTTATCCATCACACTATCAGAATTACTGTTATTCTTTATACATATATTTTAAGATTTTCAAAAAACAAAACAAAGGAAACACTTAAAAAATAAACAGTAAAAAAAAAAACAAATAAAGAAATCAACTTAAAGTTTCAGAACTACCAAGCACAATAGAAAAGTGGCTCTGTGGAATTTATTACCTACCACTCACTGAGCAAGAAGTGGGTAGAAACAGCTCCTAAGGCCAGGTCAGCTCTGAGAAGTCACTAAAGGTGATGTAAAATAATCTCTGAGGGCTCTCTAATAATTATCATTACACCAGGTAATTCCAAGGTGCTCCCTCTCTCTTGCTGGAGAGGGTCAACCTCGTGGAGTCTAGGATGAAAGATTTCTTCTCCAGCTCTCTCACTTTGGAAGATGGATTATTTCCCTGTAAAATCATTTTTAACTACTAGAAACAGTTTAATTCAACCAGAGATGATGTGTTTTACCACCTCAAGGGCTATAACTTACACTAGCCTGGTTTGCAAGCCCAATAAAACTCCAGCATGGAAAAATGACACTTTTATTACTGTTCATTCCATTGTTAATGCCCCTGGCACACTGACGATTGAAATTTAATGGTAAATGAATAGTTCCTCAAAGACAAGTCCATTATGATCTATGTTTGGCTCTCGGCATTAAGCATATCTATATTAAAAGCTTATTAAAAATCAAAAATCTTTTAAAAGCATGTTGAACACATCAGGACGGACGAAAATAATACAGGAAACCCCCCACTGGAATAATTCTCTCTGTGAAAAAGCAAAGACCATCCAAGAAGTACAAACACACCATGTGGAAAAATAGCTCGTTCCCAGCAAGTGTATCAGAAAAAAACCCTATTATTTTAACGCTAATTGTAGTATATTTTAACACTAATGTTAGTATATTTTGTAATCAGGCAAAGAAAGCATTTAAGGAATGATTATCAATATGCACAGTTCTCATCATCTCAAAATACAAGACCTCAGTCTCTTGTGTTTTTCTACAAGGAAAAGAAATAATAATTCCAGTCCCCAGGGGGTTGGCAAAGATTTGAACAACTGCAAATGAGCTGCATGGAACTCCTCTTTGGGGTGAGATATAGACACACAAAATCAACATATTCCTGTGTTCAGCAAAGCCTCTGTGTCAATCCCATGCAATGCTTTATAGAAACAAGGCTTGGGAGACTCCACATTTTTCCAATAACATTTTCCAATCACGTGTCACATTCCTGAGCTGTTTGCTCCACCAACAGTTTGCAGGTTTTCAGTTCCTAAGCAAACACAACCTATTAGAAAAAGCTTATGGTCCAACTCCACCAGCCATAAAAGGGGAGATTCATCTGAGCAAACAACTATGTCCACATCCAAAGTGGCCACTCCAACCCCTCTTGGAGGGAAGATATTTCCAGGGTGATTCATCCCTACCCAAAATAGATTCCTCCAGTTGGCTACATGGAATACAACAGTTCTAGGGTGATTCATCTCCATCTAAAATAGATTCCTACAGTTGGTTCCATGAGATGCAGCCCAAGAGTATCCACCTTTTACACAAGAACCAAAGCAACTGGCTCAGACTTGGATAGCCACACTTGGACATCAAAAAGGAATGAGATGAATCCTACCCAAGGTGGCTACAGAACTATCATGCAATTCTGCAGCATCTATTGGTATCACATGCAACAAAGCTCAAGACAGTCTTTCAAAATTAATGCCTTAATTAATGCGCTATCACCTCATGACCCACTCACCCCCCTGTGCAAGGTCACCTTTTCCTCTTCATAGGTTTCCTAAATTATTGCTTTAGTACAAAAACATTATTTTGACTTTTTAGAATTATCAGAAGACACATAGAAGGGTACAAGTCATGTATGTGTTAATAAATTGATACAAAAGCTGTCAGTCAACCCTCATTGAGCCAGTTTAAAAAACAGCATCCAAATCCAGCTATCAGGACATGGCAGCAAAGTGGGCTTGAAATAAAATGTTCATGAATAAGTACAGTTATAAAACTTATGGTGACACCCTTTACAGTCTGAGGATAAATGAGACTTGGAGAAAAGTGGTTAATAATGTGGTAACACTGGCACAACCTTTCGAAGAATAAGGAATTTTTAATCCAGCTTCCTATTTTGAAACACTTTCTGGCAGAAGGAAAAGAGGAGAAAGAAGCTGCTTTGAATTGAATTTCTAAGATCACAGACGCCACAAACTATTAAAATGTGGATTTTCCAAAGGTATGCTCCTGGCACACACAAAAGCCTTGAGCTGGAAATTTCAGCTGTGAAAAGTTTAAAGAACTCAAAATTCTGTTGGAGTGGCTGTGAAGTGGCACCAGGAGGGTTCTGTAGCGTAAGTAGATAAGTTATTAAAATTGAAATGTGCTCACAGGAGCTCCTGGGTTGCATCTGCAGTGGGAAATCAGTGGCAGAACAGCAGCAGGTCAGAGGGAAGCAGCTGGTGCAGAAGTCCCTGTTTCTAATTTGAAAGCAGTTCAGGGAGCTTACACTAAATCACATTTACTCTGGTTCACTGGGCCAAAAAATCCTCATAGTGCATGTCTGTTAAAGCTGCCTGAGAACCCCCTGGTTCAGTCCCTGGGGGATGTGTGGGGTGGGACTGGAGCAGCACTGACCTTGCTGCAAGAAAAGTCTACTTTAGTTTCTCCTGAAAGGAGTCCAGTTCAGTAACACCAAAACTGCACTGCAAACCAAACCAGGGAGCAGCAATTTATTGAGTTCTGTCATAATGAACATCCTTTTTTTTTTTTTTTTAAGATATAAGATGGAGGGATGGAGCAGCTCTGCTGTGAGGAAAGGCTGAGAGAGTTGGGAATGTCCAGCCTGAAGAAGAGAAGGCTTTGGGGCGATCTAATTGTGGCCTTCCAGGACTTGAAGGGAGTCCTACAGGAAAGATGGAGAGAGACTATTTCCAGGGATCTGGAGTGACAGGACAAAGGGGAATTGCTTCAAACAGACAGAGAGCAGGTTTAGATGGGATATTGGGAAGAAATTCTTCCCTGGGAGGGTGGGGAGGCCCTGGCACAGGTTGCCCAGAGAAGCTGTGGCTGCCCCATCCCTGGAAGTGTCCAAGGCCAGGTTGGATGGGGCTCTGAGCAACCTGGGCTAGTGGAAGGTGTCCCTGCCCATGGAAGGGGGGTTGGAACAGGATGATTTTTTAAGGTCCCTTCCAACCCAAAGCATTCTGTGATTCCTTGTCTCTGATGACCTGAGCAATTCCAGATATATCCATCTACACATGGAGCACACAGAGAGGACAGCTATTGAGCTAAATAACTGTGTCATTGAAATTGCCTTATTTTACCATGGAGTTATTTTTCTAAAATTATATCAGTGAATTCTTACTGCAGATTTTTATTACAGAGTGACAGATCTATACTTATAGCCTCCATACATACAGTGCTGCAGGAGGAAGAAAGTTGCAGATGCTGTGATGTCCCTTTACAGTTCCTACAGATCTGAACTGCAGTAGAAAACAAAGAACCATATTTTCTAAACAGGGTTGAGAGTTGTATTAAGTATTATTTTTAATTAATTTATTCTAGACCTTTAAAATAGATCACGAAAAGCATCTTCAGACTAGTTACAGCAAGATCATTGCTCACAGTATCTCTCATGGAAAGCTGGGCCAACAATGTTCACTGGAGTTCTGAAAACAGTAGAAATTACAGTCTAAAGCAGCTTATTCTTCCCCAAATTTTGTAATGCAAGAGCAAGAGACAGAGAATTCAGAATCTTCTGAACAACGCTATGGAGAGAATAAAACTCTTCTATGTTAAATTAAAAAATGTTGAATTTGTTTTTAATATCAGTAAATGAAAGGAAAAGTTATAATATGCTGAATTATAGGCATTTAAATCAAACAATAACAGAGGCAACTGATTACTCTCTGCTTCTATTTTTACTTATTTTCACCACTCAGAAGAGAATCAGTCAACAGTAACAGCTCACCCATTAAATAACACATTTACTTAACAGATTTCAAATACCAAGTATTTGGCCAAACCTATTAGTGTATTAAAAACTATAATAAGACAGTAACCAGCTAATGAAAAGATACTGCCCAAGGCCCTGCAAGGGTACCCTGCTTTCCCAGGCACTTTCGGGTTCACACCAGGTAAAACCCACCAAGAGAAATCAGGAGTCTCATGCATCGTAGCTCATTAGTGAATAGAAAACAAACCACAAGTCCTCTCCAATCACACATTCCTAAAGGAATGGTGAGTAGCTGTTTCCTTGCGAGTCTTGGAATCATCGAATTGTCAAATGTCCAGTTTAGAGTTTGTTTTTCACAATGTGCAAATGTACTAACAGCAACATGTACAGTCAAGTGAAAAAAAAATCTATTAAGCAGTCAACCTTAGTCTCGACCTAATTCCACAAACAATTAAGATAAAAGTATCTTAAAAGCAAACAAACACAAAACTTTTTTCTTCAAAATCCAGTAAAAGAACAGGTATAAACATGGGTAGCTACAGAAAGCAAGGAGGGGGGTTATTTCACAATAAAACATTGATTTCCCAAATCCATCTGTAAATGGAAACATCCATGCACTTGGGGTTTTCTTTATTTTATGTATTTCCTTTCCTTACAGCATGTGCACGATATAAACAACAAATCCTCGTTTAAGCAGTTCAACAGACTGCAAAAATACTACAGGTAAACACCTCACTCTGTTTTCAAACACTACATTATTTGCCACAAAATTTTACCCAAATATTTAGACAACCAAGCAGCAGAGACAGAAACTTGTCAACTTATTTGAGACAACCACGGCCCCCAACAGAGGTTTATGAAACACTACTACTAAGCCTAGAAGAGCTGGTGCTAACTAAACAGAACTGCAGTGCTGGCTTAAGAGGGAGTGGCTCACTCCTGTTTCTCCAAAGCCCGTTCGAAACACTCCTTTCTCCTCGCAGAGGGGAAGCACCGAACTCGTTTCCAAGCAGTAGGAGCAGTTGCTGGTTCTGCTTTACAACCAGCCTGTTTTTACTAGTACCAGAAACTTATGATTAAAAACAAGGAAAGAACATCAAACCCTGGTCACACACACACAGAGAAGCCAGAATCACTATACCTAAAATATTAAATTATGTTTACCTACCAAAAAAAAAAAATCATACTAGAGTATTAGGAACGCAAGGGTAAGTGTATTACCAAAAATTATGAACTACATAGTAAGTTAAAAACAAACCAAAGAGATTTTTAGTGCACATCACGTCCGTATGATGACAATAAACAGCACTGAGTGACCATCACACAGGCGGGTGCCAGAGGATGGTGCCAGGCTCTGTTCAGCGACAGGACGAGGAGCAATGGCCACAAACTAAAACACAAGAAGTTCCACCTCAGCATGAGGAAGAACTTCTTTACACGAAAGGTGGCAGAGCACTGGAAGAGCTGCCCAAGGAGGTCGTGGAGTCTCCCTCTCTGGAGTCATTCCAAGCCCACCTGGACGCGTCCCTGTGTCACCTGCCCCAGGTGACCCTGCCCTGGTGGACTGGATGGTCTCCAGAGGTCCCTTCCAACCCTACTCCCGGGATTCTGTGGTTTCCCCGTGAGCGCCCCGGGTACACCTACCTGGGAAGGAACTTGGGCGGGAGAGCAGCGCCCGGCGGGAATTAAAACACAAAACCCCACCAGCGCCGGAGCGGCGCCGGGCACAGGGCGGGAACCCCAGAGTGCCCCTCACCGGCCTCACAACAACACCCGCCCGCGCCACATCACCGAGGGGGACGAACAGACAGACACACCCGACACACAGCACCCACGGCCGCCCCCGCCGTCCGCCCCTCAGGCGGACCCCGCTCCCACCTTCCGCCGCCCGCCGTTCCTCCTCGGCGCCTTCGGCGCTCCCCGCTCCTGCCTCGGCCATGGCGGGCGGCCCCGTACCCCGCTCCACAGCGCCCCCGGCACCGGCGGCATGCAGGGGGGGTGAGCTGAGGTGAGCCGAGGAGGAGCCGCCGGCCCTGGGGAGGGATCAAGGGCCGCCCCGCCAGACTCTCCCCGGCGCCGCCTCAGCGCCCCCGCCCCGGCATCTTTCCGGCCCCGCGCGCCGCCTCTCGCGAGAGCTGGGGCTGGGCGGTGTGAGGGGACGGCGGGGGAGGAGAGGAGCCCTTGTGAAACCGCGGAGCTAGTTGGGGTGGGAAGGAGTTCCAGGATAATCGAGCCCGAGCTGTGACCGAGCACCAGTTTGTCAACTAGAACACAGAGCACTGAGCGCCACAGTCTTTCCTTAAACACCTCCTGGCACAGTGACTCTCCACCGCCTCCCTGGGCAGCTCGTTCGGATGTCTCAGCACGCTTTCTGGGAAGAAATTCTTCCTGATGTCCGACCTAAACGTGCTCTGGTGGAGCTTAAGACTGTGTCCTCTCATCCTGTCACTTGTTCCCTGGGAGCAAGTCCTTGACCTGGCTGCAGCCTGCTATCAGGGAGTTGTGGAGAACAAGAAGGTCCCCCCTGAGCCTCCTTTACTCCAGGTTGAGCCCCCCCAGCTCCCTCAGCTGGTCCTCATCACAATTGTGCTCCAGACCCTTCCCCAGCTCCATTGGCCTTCTTTGGACACACTCCAGCACCTCAATGTCTTTCCAGCAGTGAGGGGCCCAGAATGGGACACAGGATTTGAGGTGTGGCCCCACCAGTGCCCAGTACAGGGAGACAATCCCTGCCCTGGTCCTGCTGCCACACTATTGCTGATCCAAGCCAAGTGCCATTGGCCTCTTCTCCCCCTGGACACACCTGGGCTCATGTCCAGCTGCTGTCACCAGCACTCCAAGGCCTTTCCCACTGGGCACTTTCCAGCCACTCTGCTCCAGCTTGGAGCTGCAGGGGGTTGTTGTGACCCAAGGGCAGGACCCGGCACTGGGTCTTGAACCTCATCCTGCTGGCCTTGGCCATCAGTCCAGCCTGTCCAGATCCATCATGTTGTCCACAAAAGTGTGTTTGTGGACAGGCGCACAACAAAACAATAATGACACAGTCGAGAGACACACGTTTGGTTTGAAAGTGTACTAAGATCTAGCACCAAAGAACATCCTGACTTAAGATAATCTTGACATACCCAAGTCAGGATCTTGGAATACTTTTGGTTGGCAGAGGCCTCTAGGAGTCGTCTGGCGCAGTGTGTGGTCAGAGCAGGGACAGAACAGTCACATCTGTCAGTGAAAAGGAGCATAAAAATAGGGTTAGCCTTGAGGAGTATATTGATTTTGCTAAAGAAAATGTGACTAAACACACAAAAAAGATCCATGCTGTTTTAATAAAAGTGAGAGTATCATTTACCTATTTTCATTATGCTGAGAGGAAGCACATGTATGTGAAAGCCACTTACCTGTCCAGGTCAAAGGGATTTTCAAGCATGCAAAGGTTTAAGCCAAACCTATGGGTTATAAAACTGATCTTGCAGAAATAAACTGCTTGAAAGATAATTTTCTGAAAGGCTGTTTACTTCAACAGGGCGGTCACATGCAACAGCACAATGAGTCTGGAGCTGTAGAAACAGTCCAGAGGGGACTCCAGTAATATTTATAAGCATCTCACCACTGGTGATATTACTACAGGTGGTTGTGGTTATTTATAAAATTACAAGAGACTGTTTACTGTTGACTATCCTAACAAAAAAAGCTTTATTTCCCCCCTCAATATCAAGGAAATGTTCAAGTCCTGCTAAAGATTCTTGCTTGATATACCTGAACAAAACCTTCCTATATGCAAACAAGCTGTTTCTATGTCTCTTTTCCCTGTGTAGGAAAGTTAATGTTTTGTCTTGGGAAAGCCAATAGCTTGAAATAGAAGTCTCATTAAATCTTTGCTTTTCTGCTTCCATCATTCAATCTAAAACAGCAATTCAGTATTGTCTTTATTTTAATTATGTATAAACATCTGTGTCTGCCAAAACACTCCCCTCAGCTACCTGAAAAGAGGTTGCAGCAAGGTGGAGGTCATCCTCTTCTCCCAAGTAACAAGAAAAAGGATGAGAGGAAAGTAAATCCTCATAAAATTCTGGGAGCCAAATCCATTTGAACACCTATGAATTTATTTATTTCTATGAATTTATTTATTTATGGTGGAAAATGAGGAACTTACCTGAGTTAGATAGAGCTGGGGACAAAAACCTGAAACAAAGGATGTGTTTCCTTCATAGCTTTCAGAGATTTAGGCAGCATTTACTTGTCTAAACTCTAAACTATAATCTTGAGGAGGATTCCTGGACCACATTTGTGCCATCTTTTATAACTAGAAGCTCCCAACACATTTCACATCTGACATTGGAGCTCCCTGTCTGCGTGGGAGCAGCAGCTCAGCATCTTGCCTGTGGCTAAGCCCAGGGGTTAGGATGTGACAGAATATTCCAGGAATAGGCCAGGGAACCTTAGGTCCCAGCTGGGGGTGCTGCTGAAGACATGCACACTTTTTCATAAGACACTTTTTTCCCTTGGAAATCCAGCTTTTCATCCCAGGATTTTATGTTCTGTGTAATCCCAGTTGCTATTGCAGTGATGTATGTATTCCATCATGTGGGGTCAGTTGGTCCTGCAGAATTAGTGTTGCACAGAAGCCATTACCCCTTCTAAATGAAATAAAAAACAGCAGGAAGAGTTAAAAAACAGGAGTTAGAAACTGTTACCATCTTTGAGAAAATCACTGACATTATTGCACATTTGCTTTTATTCCTATACTACAACTGATACTGAAAAAATTTCTAAGACTTTGTTCCCAGGAAGCTTAAATGTCGTGTTCTGTCCTGTTAAAATACTCTTTTGCCCCACTTTTGAAGACAGGAGCTCCCTCCTCCAGGTTTGTAGACACCCAGATGTTAGGGAGATTTCAGAAGTGAGCCCAGAAATCTTTCAGAGACTCAGCAACCACAGAAAGTTGAAGATGTTATAAAGTTCAATGAGTTAAACATTTAAATAGTTCCCTAAAACTGTTTTAACAAGCTTAATAGCCTAACAGCTCTTAAATACAAACTCTCTCCATATGGGAATATTAATGAGGACATTTAAATTTTTTTTTTTTTTTAACTGACTCTTTAGAAACAGAGCTACTGTCCCTCAGTCACATTTCATTTCAGAATTTCTAGTGCCACAATAGAAGAACTTGCAACTCAACACAGAAATTAATGGCATGTCACCTGGCACTTACATAATTCCTATAACCATCAAGTGCTGCCAAATCATTAACACAAATTTTAGACATCATTTATTACGTTTGTTTCTTATTCACAGGTGATGATTGGCCTGTTCACTGAGCATTTCATCTGACAGTAACTGGTGTTTATAGCACAGAGTTTGCCTTGAGTGTTGGCAGAGCAAGAGCCCAGTTTATGTAAGGCACTGATTTTGAGTAGGCCACACTTGATATTTTTGCCCCATTTTAAGGTGAGCACTTTCTCCTGAGTAGCTTTCAGCTATAAAATAGGGAACAGAATGTTTTATGTAAGCAAGGGACAGCCTCTTTTTTTCCAAACAACTTATACAACGACTTGCTAAAGGGGTAAAAATAACAATCAGACCTCGGGACAGTTAAGTAATGGCCTGGGAGTGAGCAGTAAAGGTGGCTATGCTGTTCCTCCTTTTTGCTTTTCTGTCACACTCATGTCTTAGCTGTTTCCCAGGAGCATCCAGGCAGGATGCCATCCTGAAGGGGATGTTAATTTTTATATGTTTGCTAGGGCCAAGCTCTCTCCATGAGCACCCATCTCAGAATCCAGGAGTGACTCTCCTCCTCTGAGAGAACACTGGGAGTCCCTCTCCATTATTAGGGACACTTGTGTTACTTCACACACAAACATCCTTAGGTGACAGCCCAGGGTGAGCCAGCCAACTTTTTTCTCCTGAAACTTAATAGCAGTGAAGTGACTCAGCACTGGAAAGACAAACACATTTTTCATAATCTCCTCTCCCAGAACACAAGTGTTTATGGTTTCCCCTCAGACATGAGGCTCGAAGTAATCCCTGTGTCCTGAATCCAGTGTGGTTTTATGGAGTACATGTGAACAGGTTAGCTAGTTATCAGAAATAATATTTTTTTAAAATCTATTTTAGGTCACTGTTTGTATTTTATTCTGCTTGAAGGCCTCTGGATTAATTTTAAGGGCACCACAAGCAATTTTCTGACTTTGCTATAAATTCTGTGTCTGTGTATTAGTAAAACCTGCTGGCATTTTAAAGCAAAAGTTCCTCCCAAAATCAGAGTGCCTTTTGCTTCAAAAATTATAGAAATAGCATAATCATACTGTCATCAGCCACTAACAAAAATAAGCCCTTTAAAGTTATTTCTGCTCAATAATTAGCACAGAAGCCCTTCAAAGAATTAAAAAACATCACAAAAAAATCAGGCTTTGTCAGCAATGAACTGTGCTGGCACAATCCAGGAAGTGGAGTTGCATGAATTATGTTATTCAGTGAATCCAATTGAACTGGGATAGTGATATAGAGATCTGGGAATCATGAACAAATTCCTTGCATGATGAAACAAGTTTAACTGGAGAAGAGCATCCAAATCCTACTTGCTCTCCCTTTCTGATCTCAGTATTGGAGTCACTAGGATAATGACTTTGGGGTTTTCTAACCAAGTTAGAAAAGAAAGATTAACATTTTCCAAACTGCCTGCTTTATTTTGAAGTCCTGGCTGGTGAGGTCTGTGCCTACAAAGTAATTCCCCTGCTTGTAAATCTCTTGCCCAAAAGTCTCTCAATTTGATGGTGCCATTTCTGATTTTAAAAAACCCAAAACCTTCAGTTTTTAAATAGCCTTTTCATTCCTGGCAGAAACTGGTGTTTTCTGAATACCTAGTGAGAGCCTAATGTCTCTGACAACCAGGGCTGCTGTTACAAATATCTTCCCAAGGATAAATAAAGCTGTTTAGGAGGCCGGTTGGAATGAAAAGCAATTCAAATGTGCCCATGGTGCACAAGGGGCAGCCCCCAAGTCGGGATCAGGGAGATCCCACCCGGTGTCCTTTGAGAAAAAGGCATTTAAATAAGTTGTACACTTTGCAAAGCTTCCTTGAGGCTTTAGTTTCCTTTTGTTTATAAAAAAAATAGGTAGTATTTTCCTCTTTAACTGCAAAAGTACCATTGCAAGTTTCTCACACGGTGTTTGGAGCCTGATCTTCAACCCACTGAGTTGCAGAGATAGCGAAATCTTTTTGTCTCATTGGTAAAGAACACCAAGGCATGGCATCAGCAACCAGCTCCCTTTGGAGACCATCCTTGTTCCTGGTTTCTTTGGCCTTTAGATAGGGATCTTCTGCTGACGTCAGTGGGAGTTGGATGAGACCTCAAAGGCAGTTGCTGGATTGAAAATCTTGACATGAGTGTGATTTCACCCCCTCATGATCAAAAAGTCACTGAGATTCTTATCTGATTGTTCACTAAATAGATATATTGAAGTCAGAAGTAGAACAGAGAAATCAAGAGCCCAAAATTGGCAGAGCTGTTGCAGTTTTTGAGGAAGTCTGAACACTGGAGGGATCGCTGGTGTGTTCAAATGATAGAATGGTTTGGGTTGGAAGGGACTTTAAAGATCATCTCGTTCCAACCCCTGCCAGGGGTAGGGACACCTTCCACAAGCCCAGGTTGCTCAGAGCCCCATTCAACCATTCCAGGGATGCGGCAGCCACAGCTTCTCTGGGCAACCTGTGCCAGGGCCTCCCCACCCTCCCAGGGAAGAATTTCTTCCCAATATCCCATCTAAACCTGCTTTCTGTCAGCTTGAAGCCATTCCCCCTTGTCCTATCATTCCAGGCCCTTGGAAATAGTCTCTCTCCATCTTTCCTGTAGGACTCCCTTCAGGTCCTGGAAGGCCACAATTAGGTCACCCCAAAGCCTTCTCTTCTTCAGGCTGGACAATCCCAACTCTCTCAGCCTTTCCTCACAGCAGAGCTGCTCCATCCCTCTGATCACCTTGGTGTCCCTCCTGTGGACTCACTCCAACAGCTCCATGTCCTTCTTGTGCTGGGCCCCCAGAGCTGGAGGCAGCACTGCAGGTGGGTCTCCCCAGAGCGGGGCAGAGGGACAGAATCCCCCCCTCTCCTGCTGCCCACGCTGCTTTGGGTGCAGCCCAGGGCACGGGGGCATTCTGGGCTGGGCCATGTGCAGCCTCTCACCCACCAGCACCCCCAAGTCCTTCTCCCCAGGGCCGCTCTTGGCATTTAAATTAATAAATTGTAACTCAGGGTTTCCATTTCCAGTCTATTTTGTGGAGTCTACATGCACACAGCCATGGCTGGGGGGAGTATCTCGGCACCTGCCTCATGTTGGAGCTCCATCACCTCCGTATTCCAGCCCATCCTGAGGGGCAGATCGTGCCCCCATCCCTGGGAGGCAGCGAGGTGTTACCTCGGCTCAGGGTGTCTGTAACACTTGCTCTCTGTACCTGGAGTCTCTCCTGTAAAATGTGGAGCAGGGGCTGTAGTGACTTTACACAACAGCTCCAAGGTCACAGCCTCGCTCTGATGCCAAGCCACCCGATCATCCTTTAGTTTCCAGGGTAGGAATTGTAGAGACAAGGGCAAAGATGTTGTCTTTGGAGCAGGGAGGGTGGGCAGAGACACCTGCAGGGGAAGGAGCTGCTACCAATGGCAGTGAACTGCCTGGGGACAGCACGTAGGGAGAGCACATATTCCTGGTATTCCTGGAGGAGGGAGAAGCCACAACAGTTGGCGGCTCACTAGAAACATTAAAGCAGCTGGTACAGAAACAGGATGTGGCACTGAGGGTCGGTTCAAACTGTTCCAAGGGGAGTTCTGGCTCCACTGGGAAATGAGAAACCTGCCTTAATTTCCCTCCTCAACACCAGAAGGTCCAGGCCTGCATATCCCATTTCCCCCCAGAACAGGGACCTTGACACTACCAAATAATCTGAGGAGGGTGGTGGGAGGAGGAAGAGGAGGAAGAAGAGGAGGAGGAGGTGAGATGAGCTCTCTCTGCATCGGAAAGATCAATCTCCTGTCACACCCACTGCACTGGTAACATTACTACTGACAGGAAGTCCATTGTGTAATACACACCAACCTGCTCTCCAACTGCCCCAATATTAGTGCATCTGGTGCTCTTTGGATGGTGACATTTCTTAGGCAGCCTGGAATTCTGTGGTGAAGAGCCTGGAGCAGCTGAACCCAGCACGGCTCACAGGGTGCATTTAGAAACTGCTTTCGGCTGTGGGACAGGCATCTCAGAACATCTGTGATTTTTAAAATCTACACATGTGATAAATCACTTTGCCTTAGAGAAATGGAATCCTTTAGGTTGGAAAAGGCCTCCAAGATCATCGAGTCCAACTTCCCACTGATCACCATCTTATCAACTAGACCATGCAATGAGTGCCACTTCCTGTCTTTCCTTAAACACCTCCAGGGATTGGGACTCCACCGCCTCCCTGGACAGCCCATCCCAATGCCTGACAACCCTTTACATTTACAAATACATTAAGCACTTCCTTAACTTCAAGCTGGGAACCACTACTGTCCTCATTCCCAAGACAGATTGTTTTGGATATTCCATTGGATGATTGTCAAAAAAAGCTCTTTTATTGTCCAAAGCATAATTGTTTTGCTTAGGTACAAGGCACACTTTGTAGAAGAGTAAAGCAATTAAAAATGCACAGATATTTGCAGTATGTTTTATAAATGCTAAACTAAAATGTGATTTTAAAGAAATTTGTGTGAGCTGAAGGCACTGCCTTTGTATTTGCCATAAAGTGCTTTTTTTTTGGAGGAATACTGAATTGGGTGATGCAAGGAGATAAAGAACTAAGCTTGTGTTTTCTCATGAGATGTAGCTCTGAGATACAGTTAAGGGAAGAAAAAGATAATCCCATTAAAATAGAATTTGTAAGATTCTGTTAAAAATCATTTCCTGAGTAAACAGTGTCTCAATTCCTTAGGTGTCTCCCATTCTGGAAGAGAAATCTGGTGCATCAGTGTGGAAAAAAACCCCAAACCACAACTTTACAAAAAGAATGCTACTTTTATTTTCAAATGCTGTAAAAAGCCTCATATAAATTTTTATAATGCTTCTATGTAACTTTCCCAACCACAGCTAATGAAACAGTCTAGGAAAAATAGAGCAGTTGCCATTTCGACTCCGAGGACGAGTTGCTGTGAGATCCCGTGCTGGAAGGACAAGGTACAGTGTGTTACAATGCCTGTGGGACTGAGCAAGTGAGAGCACTTCCTAAGCATTCACTGGCTAAACTGCAGCATTCCCTGCTGGCTGTGGCACAGGGGGATTGTCCCCTCTTGGGAAGGAGACGCCACATCCCTGCCCTCTGGGGAACTTCCCCCCTCCGGGGCTGTTTTCCATACTGAATCCAACGGCTCAGGTGTTTAACAACTGACCTATAAAAAGAACACTTATGTAACTCTCCAGCAAGGCAAATTCAACAGTGCAACACTGGATTTCTGAATGCTGGCAAGTTTTCCTTTTGTAAACTCCTTCTGCACTCCAAACAAGCCTTGCTGATGTCCTGTACCTAAGGCCACTCACTCCCGCTGGTTGGAGATGGCACGAAGTGCAAAACCGCAGCTGCAGCTCCCAATCCAAGCTTCCTCCCCAGTTCCAGGGAATTCAGATCCAGGCTCTTCACCTCCATCGATGCACTCAAGTTTTCCCTGCTGGAATAGGTTAAACTTCCCAGCAAAGCTCTGCTAACGATTTGCATACAACAATTCCACGTTTTAACAAAAGTTTAACAAAAACAGACTCCCAGAAAATAAATTTTCACATGGTTGCAATCATCAAGCCATTTCAGGATCTTTGGTACTCCAAGAATAAGAAAAATAAATGGCACAGTGACAAACTTCACCAAAGGAAAACACACAACCATCCAAAGGAATCAGACAAAAATAACAAAGGATATGTTGTACTTCCACTTTTTCTTGAAAGCCAGTGTACAATAACCTGCTGTTCTCTTTAATCCATTATAGTGTCACAGTTTCACCTTTAAAAAAACCAAACCCCTATCATCCTAAAAGCAGCAGTTAATATTGTTTAACTTGACTTACTGATTAAAATAATGCTATGTTTAAAAAAAAATAATTAAAAAAATCAACTACCACAATACAGGAGTTTATGCTAGATAGGCTGCAGGCTGTTTCCCTATGGATATAACTCCTATGTGAGCACTGATATGATTAATCATCTGCAGTTTTAAATGAGTAGTATTACCTTGAGTGTTACAAATAGAGGGGTGAGCTTTTGCCCGAGTTTGTAAACCAGTGAGTATGTACAGACATAGTTGTTTAATAGATAGCTTTAAACTGTGTATTTATCTGCCCTTCCCCAAACCCCACAGGAAAAAAAACCAGATCACCAGTATCACTGAGCATTTGCAGTTTCCATGATACTTGTCATAGCAAGTCCAAGCAAAGACTTGTTTTTAGGTCATGTTAAAAGGGTCAGTGTGGGCTTTTTTAAGGTGGTGCTTGCAGGAATTCCAATTCCAGTGCACACAGTGCCCCAGGAACGAGCCTGGAAATGAAACCCAAGAAAAATTGTTTTGAATAGCAGTGTCCTTTTGGGGCCAAGTTTCATCTCGGGTGTTTTCTGCCTGAGCTCCTCTGCCTTGAACTGAAGGCCTTTGAAAAGGCATTTCCTTTCCTGAGAAGCCTCAGGAGCTGTTGGGGCACTGGCAGGATGAAGTCTGGAGGGTGGATTTAAGAAAGTCATTGTTTTTGGACAGTCTTTGGATGGCCACAGGTTGAGCTTCAGCACACTGGAGAATTTCTGAGAGACCTTGTCCCAAGAGCAGTAAAGGGGCGTTAATTAGCACAAGGTCTGGGAAGAAAATCTGGGAGATCCATGAGCTGTTCCCACCTAGGTCCAGCACTGAGGCAAAAGTTTAGCTTAGGTATGTTCAAATATAACCCTGTGTAAACTCTGGGCCCTGAGGCACTGGCTGCTCTTCGTGGATGAGCTGGAGACTGAAGCTTTTTTTGTATAAAGAACAGATATGAGATGGTTGAAGGGAGACGAAACACTGGAGGAAAGACATCACTGAAGCCCTGGATGAACCCAGCAGCTGGATCAGGGAACCTAGCTGGATCAGGAAAGGCTACCTGCACATCAGAAAGGCACTGATGCACAGAAATCTTGCTGGTAAATGGTCTCTTAGGCAGCAGATGAACCCCCACAGTGTGTTTCCAAAGCATACAGGTCCTTCAGAACAGCTGATACAGCAATAAGTATTTCTCTATTGGCTTTCCAACAGTCACTTTCATATTGCTGCAAAAGCCAGACTAATGAAGTCTTTCCTACTGGATGCCCAAACATCCTGTGCTTCAATCTGAAGGGGCTGCAGAGGTTTTAGGGTGCCTTTCACTGGTGTTCATCCCATGGCCACAATTAGAGGGAGACACTACAAGGAGACAGAGCCCACTGGAGAGTCTGAGCCTCCTGGGACACTCCACTTCCTCTAGTTGGGCAGAAGCTGCTCCAGGGCATTCTGGAAAGAAAAGGATTCCTTCTGCCTGGAACTTCTTAGGGAGAAGAAAAAAAGAAAAAGCCCCAATTTGATCACTTTTCTAGAGTACATTTTGCACAGAGAGAAAAGGGTGCTTGAATTATGAGCAGCACTAAGATGATGTGCTATACAGCAGAGGCAGGAATGCAGTCCTAGAAACTCCACCATCCCTTCAAAACTTTGTATATCAGAATGTTTCCCTTCTGTTAAACAACATCTTGCTCGTTTCTATTCAGATTCCTCTATTCTCCTGGAGCTGCCAGCAGGCATCACCACCATGAGCAGCAATATCCATCAGAAATACCACTACCGAAATCAGAAATGCCCCTACACAGACCACAGATCCCACTGCCACACACAGTGGGAAAAGGAAGGGATGATGGGCTGATAAAGTCCTAGACTGGGGGGAAAATGAGAGCAGAAGCAGGACACTGCTATTTAAAATAATTCCATGGGGTATCTGCAGCCCACAAATGGAAAACCCTCGAGCTCAGAGAAGTTGGCAAATGTGGGCAATTTTATTTTTTTTCATACTGCATATCTAAACCCCAGCAGGTGAGCAGGCCAACAATAACGCTGCACCAAATGATATGTTTTCCCTCCTGGGTGGATTAGATGGTTTACAGTACAAACAAAGCCACAGTACAGAGAGGCAGCATTAACCGTTATCCACACATAGGCAGTGCAGGAAAAGGGATGCACGTTCCTTTTATTCCAGTACCTTTGTATAATAAAGTTAACAAAAATATTCAAATATTTAAAAAAAAAAAAAGAAAAAAGAAAAAAGAAAACAAAGCAAAATGAAAACCAAGCCAGCTGGCACTGCCAACTAATTCCTGTAGTAGTCTCAGAAATCCTAATCCTGTAGAATTTCCACGTGAAGTCGATGCGCACCAGAGTCAATGTGTTGATAACGAACGCCAAGCGGGTCTGGTGATGCACTACCTGAGGTTTGTGGTTTCAATTCCTTCTGGGGGTTCATGTCCTGCCTCACAATTTCCCAGCTTTCATGTAGGAAGGGATGGAGCCACGCTGAGTAAGCCCTTCAAACCTCTTGTAGGTGTAATTGAGGAAAACCCAGTCTTTGGATTTGTAGTCAGGCTCCGTTGTGTTTGGCACTGGAATTCAGAGACAAAAGCAAACACATGGGAAAAAACCCAAACAGTTTAAAACCAGTGCTGCCTCTGAGAGGACTGTTCACAGATATAAATAGCCCTGAACTCTTACTTCCCTCTCAGTGGAAATTCCTGGAAGAAATCCTGTGCTTAATCAGGTCAGTTGCCTTTTGTCAATGGTCTGAGAAGAGCTGAGTTTTCTGAATATTCTTAGTTTTCAGCTTCTGAATATAATTCTGAAGTTGAAAAGGGTTTGTTTTTTGTTTGTTTGGGGATTTTTTTTATTATGGTTACACACTGCACCAGGCTCCCAGACCTTGAGAGAAACCTCTCACACACCCACAGGAGACAGGATTACAAAACCCATAACATTTACGATGCTCTAAGCACAACAAACACATTTACACACCACAAACAAGACATATCCAAGTTCTCCCAAGAGGATATTAACTCTCCAAGGACTTCTTCTCTGCTTAAAGCTTCAGCAAGGCTTGCACAGCCTCATTTATGTGCAGGCTGCCATCCTGCACGCTGACAGTCACTGGACTTCTACATTTACCTCTCTGGCTGCTGCTTTTATACCCTTGTAACAATATTTCCAACTTAAAATGCCAAACACACCAATATCAAAGTTTGTATTTAGGGATCTACAAGTACAATATCACTTCCAGTGGGTCTGAAGTGCCAAAACAACACAAATGCTCTTGGCATTACTCAAACGTGGACTTAAACAGCTTTACTGAGGCAGTAGAGATAGGTTGTTTTGCATTAAAAGGAGATTTTAATGCAAAGCCATCAAAGGACAAATTTCCTTGTCATTACATAAAAGCCATTTCAGAAAAAAGAAAACCACAAACCCAGATTTTGTATAATTCTTATGCATGACAGGAAACTGTACTGCTTTCTGTGTTCACTGTCTGTGCAAACTATTTTTACTAATTGATTGAACTCTTAAATTTTCTGGGTTTCTTTTATTTTCTGCTCCAAAGTCCTAAGGAAGGAGAAACTCTAAGGGATCCCAGGTTTACACTTATATCTCAAAGGAAGTCTCTAGGTGGAGTCTGAGTATGAGGGTATCAGAAAGATGAATATAAACAACAAGCAAAGCTCCTGTGGAGTACTTCTGGCTTGTTAGAGATGGAAACGTGGAATTTCCAGTGACAGTCTCACCTGGCTGTAAAATATCAGACTCAGGGAATTCATCAAAATTGGAAGTATCATCAATACTTTTGATTTCTATCGGGATTGCAGCTGGTCTTTCCCTGCAAGCAGAAATAAATTAATAGCAGGAAAAGACACCAAATTACAGTTTTGTTTAACTCAGGTTTTTACAGTACAACACCCCTTTAATTCAGAGCACAAAAGTTCCCCTGGGACCATCAAGGTGTGTCTGACTCACCTGTTTCTGGCATTCACTCATTCCCTATCTAGCACTGGGATCTTCCTGGCAGGCTTGGGGAAAACATCATTTTCCCATTAACTGGAAGAGCATTCCAGGCTTATCTGGCTCCCAGGTATCACTGCCATCACAGGCCCAGCCTACCCAGCCCAGCAGGATTTTGCTTGCATTTGGAGCCATCAGATGTGCTGCTTTCCAATCCCAGTGCTCATCCAAGCACCTTCCCACTGCAGCTTCTGCTCCTGCCACTGTCACCAGCATCTCCCATCCCAAACAGGTTGTCTCTGACACATTCCTGCTTCAGCAGCTCCACAATTAGGGAGCCCTGGAAAGAGTTTTAAGGTGGTTTGGAAACTGCCCACGGGATATGTCCCACGAAAGCCTTCCCACTGGGACACAGCCCTGTGGGAAAGGCAAGCATTTCCAGCTGGGAACTCAGACAGCTGTGATTATTACAGTTACAATTAAATCCAGAGCAACCTGAGGCATCTCAAGGCAGCTAAACTCCGATCAGATCCATGAGTGTCAGCAAGGCCTGAACACCCACCTACTGCCTGCAGCTGCCTTTCAAAATCAAAGATAAATTGGAAATAATCATCCTTGACATCATAGTACAAGAAATTCTTGCTTTCATGGCTTTTTTTCTCTCTCCAAAATGCGTGTGTATATATTACCTGATATGTCCCCAGTCTACTCCTTCAAAAAAGGGATGACTTTTTATTTCCTCTACTCCGTTGCTACCAATTCTGTTTTCCGAGTCAGTACAAAACCTGAAAAAGGGGAAATAAAATAAAGGGAATGTTACAATAAATGCAACCAGAAGCAACAGTATCCTGTAGCAAGAATTTCAGGAGGTTGCATCCAGGAGAGATGAAAAATAGAAGCAGAATATTGTGAGTCACAAAACAAAAGTTACAATGCCAACAACTTCCACCTTTTCTGAACTTTTGCGTCCCCATCTTAGAGGTCTGTGAAAAGTTGCTGCATGTTCCAGCCCTGTAAGATTAGTTTGGAATGGAGGCTTAAATTCCTTACTCAGAGGCTGGAGTAGCCTCTGAAGCATCTCACCCAGGAGAGGGTGAGAATTCCAATGCTCACTCAGGAATTCCTTAAATCCCAGCTGTCCTTTGTATGTGCTACATTTTTTTTTTATGCTGCCCTTGCAGACTCTTTGAGGGTGGCAAAAGGTGTCACAGTGAGGGAGCTCACACAAAAAGGGAGCTTTGTAACATGATATGACACCCACAAACAAAAAAGTTTGGTCTTGCCCAGTGTGGAGTCCTCTGGAGACCTCCTGGAAATGGGAAACACTTGGCAGCATAGGCAGGGTGTTTTGACCTCATTTTAGTAGATTATCTCCAACTAAAGATGTTTGACCCTAATATAAATCTTTCCATATATGGAGACAAACTAATAAATGCCAGTAGTCATTGTATGAGTAAATTCATGAGCAAGACACACTAACAAATATACTGAAATAATTAAGAACTCCCCAAGCAGGGGAGGAGGAGGCTTCCTCCTCAAGCCAGGATTGAGGAGGAAGAATTCCCCGGCAAGGAACTCGGGATGCTGACAACATGCAGGAAGGCTGAGCAGAATACTGGAGAAATAGATACTGAAAATGCAATAAAACTGTTTTACACAATGAGGATTAGCAATAATTAAATGATTTGAGCTGTTGGTATCACTGCAACTGGATTCAGGATCACTGTTTTATTAGTTATGTTTTTGTGTGCTACTGCAGCATTGCTTGAATAATAAATAATAATAAATTCTAATTTTGTGAAGTACATTCCCCTTTCTGCCTGCAACAAAACTGTGGAAGTTTCTAATATTAATTTTGAAAAGAAAAAAAAAAAAAGGAGGAAAAAATACCAAAGCCAAAATCCACCCACCTCCCCTCCTCTCAAAACCTCTGAGGACAAGGGAGCATTTCTGCCTGACCTTGTCACGAAACCCCTCACAAAAACTTCCATGCAAACTGATTAAAATGGATTAAAAACTGGAATTTCAGAAAAAGTGAGCAAATCCAAAGCATCCAAAAATTTCTTTTCAGTGCATTAAATGCTGGTGAGCAGTTATTTCTTAGTCTCCTCTGGGAAGAGAAAAGTTGTGTGTTAATCCCTTTTTTCTCCTTTTTTCCTTGTCTGCTCTGTTTCTCCTGATACCATGGTCCAAATCAAGATGATTCCAGCTTATTCCTTCATGTGAAACACATGGCAAAGGGGGGGGGAAAAAAATCCATCAAGGATGGTGACACAGAAGAAACCAACTGTCCCTCCAACGTGAAACTTCCTTCCTGCAGAACAGGAATTGAATCCCATGGAAGATGCCCCTGGCTGAACAAATGGGGCTTTTCTTACTGACCTTAGGATTAAATCCTTGGCTTTGTCCGAAATGGGCACCTCTGGAGGAAATACCAACGTTTCTTTCCAGTTCATGACTTTCCTGTAAGTCTCCTGTGGGGTTTCTGAGCAGAAAGGTGGATACCCTGCATAAATAAACAGGAAACTAAGGAGCTTTTCCCAGGAGAGCAAAGTGACCTGGGCCTCTGCTTTTGTGAGCAGGGCTCCCAAATCTCACAAGCCCCAAAGTTTCCTCTTTTGAACAAATTGACAAATGTTACCTTTGAACAATTTTCAAGTTCTTTAACTTACCTATTAACATTTCATACATAATCACTCCCAAAGACCACCAGTCACACAGCTTGTTGTACCCAGTCTGCATAAACACTTCTGGTGCAATATAGTCTGGGGTTCCAACAGTGGAATAGGCCTGGAAAAAGAAAAAAAAGGAACAAACTCTTTAAAAGATCAACATTACAGTTTTACACTTTGCAAAACCTTTTCCTGGGCATTCACATTGTGCTGGTTTAAAAGTTAACCAGCAGGAGAAATGAACTCAACTCAAAAGAGAGATTATAAGTCAGAATAACAATTTAATAAAATAATACAATAAGTACGATTATACAGACAAACAATTGGTCTTAACCCACAAAACCCAAATGTATAACCCAGCACCCTGGGGCATGAACAGAGTGGTGTTCTTTGGGCCCCCCTGTGTCCAAAGTAAAGGGAGAGGGGAAAAACCTGCTGGTGGGAGAGCTGTTGCAGTCTGGTCAAAAGCAGTGATTGCAGTCCAGTTGGGGGTGATGGTCTCAATCTGGTTGAGAGCAGTGAGCTGCAGTCTTCCTCTGGATCCCACGAGTGGCAAAAAGGTTCTGAAACTCCAAGTTTATATATTCTCCAGTTCAGGCAGGAATGCTCAGTCCTTCCCTCAGAGTGGGAAATTCCATAAAAGGGTATGAGGACAGGAATATCTTCCTATTTCGCAGGCCTCTACTTATAACAGTTTCTGGGAAATGGCATGGAAGGCTATAGAATACAGAGTTTTGGGCTACACCCATCCAGTGATGAATCAGTCCCAGCTGTTCTAACTAGGACATTATTCACCCCTTATTCTATGCCATCCATGTCATGCCCAAATTAACCCCCTTAAAAACTGTCTCCTTAAAACTATATACACCTATATATATATATATATATCTACAATGAAACATTACAAACCATTCTCACTCAAAATTAGGTCCCCTTGTGGTACACAACGTGTCTCCCCATCTTTTTGCATTACCCACCAAGTGAAACCAGGTCCTTGAGCAAAAACAACCCCTCGGATGGGTCTGCCTTTGCTTGAGGTGGGACTAATCCAAAGAGTCTTCCCTAACATTCCTCTCATATGCACCACGGGGACTTTATCTCCATCTACAGTATGCAAAGGTTCTGATTGGGCAGGGCCAGCTCGATTGATGGAGCCTCAGGTGTTGACCAACCAGGTGGCCTTTGCTAAATGAAGCTCCCAGTGTTTGAGAGTCTCCCCACACAGTGCCTTCAGGGTGGTTTTCAGCAGTTCGTTGCACCGCTCAACTTTTCCAGCCGCTGGTGCATGGTAGGGGATATGATACACCCACTCAATGCCGTGCTCTTTGGCCCAGGTGTCTACGAGGCCATTCTTGAAATGGGTGCCATTATCAGACTCAATTCTCTCCGGGGTGCCGTGTCACCACAGACTTGTTTTTCGAGGCCCAGGATGGTATTCCGGGCAGTGGTATGAGGCACGGGGTATGTCTCCAACCATCCAGTACTTCCTTCTACCATGGTCAGTACGTAGCGCTTGCCTTGGCGGGTTTCGGGGAGCGTGATGTAGTCAACTTGCCAGGCTTCCCCATACCTGTGTTTCGACCACCGTCCACCATACCATAGAGGCTTCACCCGCTTGGCCTGCTTGATGGCAGCACATGTCTCACAGTCATGGATGACCTGTGAGACAATGTCCTTGGTTAAGTCCACCCCTCGGTCACGAGCCCATCTGTATGTTGCATCTCTCCCCTGGTGACTGGAGGCATCATGGGCCCATCAAACCAGAAATAATTCTCCTTTGTGCTGCCAATCCAGATCTACCTGAGAGACTTTAATCCTGGCAGCTCGGTCCGCCTGCTCGTTGTTACGATGTTCCTCATTAGCCCGATTCTTGCATACATGAGCATCTACATGACCGACTTTCACACTCAGCTTCTCTACCCAGCCAGCGATGTCCTGCCACATCTCTGCCGCCCAGATGGGTTTCCCTTGGCGCTGCCAGTTAGCCTTTTTCCATCGCTCCAGCCATCCCCACAGAGCATTGGCCACCATCCATGAGTCAGTGCAGAGATAAGAGTCTTGGCCACTTCTCTCGTTCAGCTATATCCAAAGCCAACTGAACGGCTTTAAGCTCTGCAAACTGACTTGACCCGCCTTGTCCTTCGGTCGCTTCTGCAACTCGCCGTGTGGGACTCCATACAGCTGCCTTCCATTTTCGGTTTGTCCCTACAATGCGACAGGAGCCATCCGTGAAGAGCGCATATCGCCTTTCATCTGCTGGTAGCTTGTCATATGGTGGGGCCTCCTCAGCCCGTGTCACCTGCTCCTCTTCTTCTTCAGAGGATAGTTCAAAACTCTCACCTTCGAGCCAATTGGTGATAATTTCCAGAATCTCAGGGTGATTAGGATTCCCTGTCCAGGTTCACTGTGTGATCAGAGCGATCCACTTACTCCATGTGGCATCAGTAGCATGATGTGTAGAAGGAACTCTTGCCTTGAACATCCAGCCCAGCACTGGTAGTCGGGGTGCCAGGAGGAGCTGCGCTTCGGTGCCGATCACTTCTGAGGCAGCTCGAACTCCTTCATAGGCAGCCAGGATCTCTTTCTCAGTTGGTGTATAGCTGACTCCAGAATCCCAGAGGTCGTCCTCGGGTCTCCCCAGGCACCTTCTGCCAGAGGCTCCAGGAAGGGCCATTCTCCCCGGCTGCAGTGTACAGCACATTCTTCACGTCCTGTCCTGTCCTTACTGGCCCAAGGGCTACTGCATGGGCATTCTCCTGTTTAATTTGTTCAAAGGCTTGTTGTTGTTCAGGGCCCCACTGGAAATCATTTTTCTTCCGTGTCACAAGGTAGAGAGGGCTTACAATCTGACTGTACTCGGGGATATGCATCCTCCAAAAGCCCACGGCGCCTAGGAAAGCCTGTGTTTCCTTCTTGCTGGTTGGTGGGGACATAGCTGCTATTTTGTTAATCACCTCCATTGGAATTAGGCGGCGTCCATCTTGCCACTTCACTCCCAGGAACTGAATTTCCTGAGCAGGTCCCTTGACCTTACTTCGCTTAATGGCAAAACCAGCTCTTAGGAGAACCTGGATTATCTTCTCTCCTTTCTCGAAGACTTCCCCTGCTGTGTTCCCCCATACAATGATGTCATCAATGTACTGTAGATGTTCTGGAGCCTCGCCCTTTTCCAGTGCAGTCTGGATCAGTCCATGGCAAATGCTGGGACTGTGTTTCCACCCCTGAGGCAGTTGGTTCCAGGTGTACTGCACACCTCTCCAAGTGAAAGCAAATTGTGGCCTGCACTCTGCTGCCAAAGGAATAGAGAAAAAGGCATTGGCAATGTCAGTGGTGGCGTACCACTTGGCTGCCTTGGACTCCAGCTCGTACTGGAGCTCCAGCATGTCCAGCACAGCAGCACTCAGGGGTGGTGTGACTTCATTGAGTCCACGGTAATCCACCGTCAGCCTCCACTCTCCGCTGGACTTACGCACTGGCCATATAGGGCTATTAAAGGGTGAGCGAGTCTTGCTGACCACCCCCTGGGTCTCCAGGTCACGGATCATCTTATGTATAGGGGTCACAGAGTCTCGGTCGGTGCGGTATTGCTGACGGTGCACTGTTGCTGTGGCTATCGGTACCAATTGTTCTTCAACCTTCAGCAGTCCCACAGCAGAGGGGTCCTCTGAGAGACCAGGCAAGGTGTTCAACTGTCTAATTTCCTCTGTCTCTACAGTAGCTATGCCAAAAGCCCAACAAAGTCCTTTTGGGTCTTTGAAATACCCACTCCTCAGGTAATCTATGCCAAGGATGCACGGGGCCTCTGGGCCAGTCACAATGGGGTGTCTGTGCCATTCCTTCCCAGTCAGGCTCACTTCAGCTTCCAGTACAGTCAGCTGTTGGGATCCCCCTGTTACCCCAGAAATGGAGATGGATTCTGCCCCTACGTATCTTGATGGCATCAAACTACATTGTGCGCCGGTGTCCACTAAGGCCTTATATCTTTGTGGCTCTGATGTGCCAGGCCACTGAATCCACACTGTCCAATAGACTCGATTGTCCCTGTCCTCTACCTGGCTAGAGGCAGGGCACCCCTAGTCCTGGTCATGGTACTCATTGTGCTCTTCTTATGAGTATGACCTGGAGATCCCTTCAGGAGGATCAGACGTATCATCATTCCTGTACCGTCTGGAGTCTTGCCCACGAGAGACTGGAGCAGCATTTACCCTTGAAGAGTTCCTTGTGGTACTTGTTCCTCTTTTCAGTTCACGTACCCGGGCTGCTAAGGAAGAGGTGGGTTTCCCATCCCACTTCCTCATATCTTCTCTGTGCTCACAGAGGTAAAACCATAGATTGCCACGTGGAGTGTGCTCTCTCTCCTTAGCTGGGGGACGCTGGCTCCTAATAGCAGAGACTCTTGTTTGTCCTGGTGCGATATGGAAGATCCCTTCCTTAATTTCCTCTCTTAGCTTCTGGTGTCCCTCTTCAATCTTCTCTTCCAGGTTTCGGACATGTTCAACCAGTTTGGTTTCCACAGATGAGATGTGGGCTCGTAATGGGGCAGTGACAGTGTCTTCATAAATCCTGAGTTTACTAACCCATGCACCCGCCTTGTCCTCTCCCTCCCTCCATTGCAGCGTTGCTAAGTAGTGGGAATACATTTCGGGCCCGAGTTGTGCAATTCGTGCAAACTTTAACCACATCTGGGATGTGCACTGTACACCATCTGGGCTTTTAGGGAATCTTTCATCCTCTGAAAAGATTATCTCCAGTACAGCTAATTCTCTTAAGCACCGGATACCTTGTTCCATCGTGTTCCACTGTCCTTGCTGTACGTGGAGGTCCTCCTTACAAAGGTATCTCTCCCTCACACTGGACAACAGTCGCTGCCAGAGGCTGAGAGTTTCCTGCCTCCTTCCAATCCCCTGATCAATGATGTCTCGAGACAGAGATCCCAGCTGTCTGGCTTCACTCCCATCTAGAATGGTATCGTTAGCTGCGGCATCCCAGATTCGGAGCAGCCAGGTCAGAATGGACTCATTCGCCTGTCGTGTGAACTCTCTCCGGAGCTCACGTAGCTCACCCAGGGATAGGGACCGAGTGATTATTTCTGGCTCTGTCTCCTCCAGTGGATGTGAAGGTCCTGCCTCTTCGTCATCATTTGCTATACGGACTGATTTAGTCTTTTATTTCCTTTTCTGGATAGGGGCGACTGCTATTGGTTACGGTTGTTCTTCTGGCTCCTCGATGGTTTGTGTGGACACGGTGCCAGTTGTTTTATTTCTTTCTCCCTCTGACTCAGCTGTGGTTTGGGTGGATGTGGTGCCTGTGGATTTGCTCTTTCTCTCCTCCCCCTGACAGTGCTGTACCATGTCAAGTAGTGTCCGGTAGGCAGTGGCCAGGGCCCAGCAGGTTGCTGTGAGTTGGCCATCTCTGGAGCTGACAGAGCATTTTCCTTCACCAGTCTTATCATGCTAACAGGATCCTGCAGTTGTTCAGGGGTGAATTTCCAGATCATGGGAGGAGAAAACTTCTCCAAATACTGGCCGATGTCCTCCCATTTCCCGTGCCACTCAGCATTATCCACTCCCAGGACAGGTGTCCAAACAACCTCCCTAGAAGGCCCTATTCTGACCCTAAACATGGTGTACACAGTATAGAGCAGACAAAGCAACACTAACAATAACATTATGCTGTCCTTAACATCAAAAGGGAACTCAATATTTTCAAAAACTGTTGTAGCAGGTCTGAAGGGGAAGAAGGAGGTGAGAGGCTGGAAACAACCATTCCCTCCTGTTCCCCCAAAGGGCTGAGTGCGATTTTTAATGAGGTCCCAGAGGTAGCAACCCAAACCAGGACAGGCGAACAAGACTGAATACACATTTACAATGAAACTCATTGCTTCTGATGTTATGATGACATAAACATAGTATACTAATAAAGCAATTTGGATCCCTCTCCCTGGTCTTAAAGAGAGCATCAAAACAGGCAAATAGTACCCCATCTGTGGAAATATGAACAGGCTCAGATACAACATCCACGTGAATGCATCAAACAACATGGTGGTCAGGGAGTTTCTATATCTAAATAGACAAATGCTTAAAATGAAATTGTGATTCTGACTTCTCTCTCTCGTGCCCCACGTTGGGCGCCAAAAACGTGCTGGTTTAAAAGTTAACCAGCAGGAGAAATGAACTCAACTCAAAAGAGAGATTATAAGTCAGAATAACAATTTAATAAAATAATACAATAAGTACGATTATACAGACAAACAATTGGTCTTAACCCACAAAACCCAAATGTATAACCCAGCACCCTTGGGCCCCCCCTGAGTCCAAAGTAAAGGGAGAGGGGAAAAATCTGCTGGTGGGAGAGCTGTTGCAGTCTGGTCAAAAGTAGTGATTGCAGTCCAGTTGAGGGTGGTGGTCTCAGTCTGGTTGAGAGCGGTGAGCTGCAGTCTTCCTCTGGATCCCACGAGTGGCAAAAAGGTTCTGAAACTCCAAGTTTACATATTCTCCAGTTCAGGCAGGAATGCTCAGTCCTTCCCTCAGAGCGGGAAATTCCATAAAAGGGTATGAGGACAGGAACATCTTCCTATTTTGCAGGTCTCTACTGATAACAGTTTCTGGGAAATGGCATGGAAGGCTATAGAATACAGAGTTTTGGGCTACACCCATCCAGTGATGAATCGGTCCCAGCTATTCTAACTAGGACACACATATATTTGGATGGACAAGAATAAGTATGAAAATTCACAGTAAATAAAATCCCAATATTATTCTTTTATATGAGTAAACACAGAGAACCTTGCAAGTAAATGGAAATCATCTTCCTAAATGTGCTGAAATCAGGGAATATTCCCACTGCAATAGGAGAAGGACATTTTAGCCAGAGTTTTAGGTAGCTCTGCATTTTATTCAACAGACCTGGGACATTTAGAGTTGAACCAACGGAAAACCAAAAATGGGGCTCCTTTTCCAAAATGTTGATGCAAGTTGATTTTGGCTTTTTCTTCTCTCTGTTGGACTGGTCTACCTCCACAGTTCTGCCACATCTGTCTTTACTAACCTGGAGATGCAGTTTTTTCAGGGATCCAATTCCAAGCAGGAAGAGGGCTGTAGAATAGAGTTCCTATAAGGCAGCATGTCTCATGAGGGAAGAAGAGACAACCCAAAACACCTTTTGGGAATAGTGCAGTAGATCACTTTTTAAATGGAGTGTGCAAAATAAAAAGTCACAAAATGTGAAAATTGAATATTTTTGCAGCTGCTGTTTGGGGAAAATCATGGACAGGGATGAAACTCTGCAATCCCAGAGACAGACACTTTCCTTTGGTTCAGTTAATGCCAAAGCTCCCTTTATTATGTGACCATTCTTCACTATAACGCTACTGCCAACAGTCCAGTGCCAACACACTCCCAAAACATAATGATTTATGTTTTGAGGGTTTGGGGCAAAAACCCCCAAATATTATTTAATGAACTCACCAGCTGTCGCCTGTTCTTCTTCCACGTTTCTGCTTTCCTCTTGGAGTTCATATTCTGAAATGCTAATTTGAAAAATACTTATTAGATAATAAATTAATTTATGAGAATTAAGAGAAAAAAGATGGGTAAGATTTCATTCTTAAACAATAACTTTTGTATCTTTAGAATCCTTTAGTCTGGAAACAAATATTCAGTTATAACTGAAACAAGGGGGAAATTAGAATAACTACTGTCCAATTCACATGAAACTCATGTAAGTAGGACATATAACCAGCAATTCTAAATTAGAACTTGCTAAAAGTTTTAGAGATTGATCCAAGATCAGCTTCTGAAAAGCTTCATGAGATTGTCACTGATTCCAGTTCTTTGGCACATGGATCCCATGACCCTCCTGAAGGATCATTTCTGTAACTTCACGAACATTAAATTACTATAATTATAGACACATTACATTAAGAATTCATATCTAATGTGCAAACATATGGGAACACCATAGAAATCATAATTTCTTTCCTGTCCCAGGGAACAAGCATTTCCAGTTTTCCAATGAAATGCAATCAGCCTGCCCAGTCTTGCTTATCCCAGCAGAAACACATGTCCCATGTACAGCTGCAGCTCCAAACTATTTAAGTGTTTAACTGGGGCAGCTTATACTCACAGAAGTCACTTGGTGGGTTGTGGGTGAGGTTCCTGTAGAACTCTGTCCTGTGAGCTTTCTTTAGACCTGTGCAGAGCCCAAAATCAGACAGCTTTACATGACCCTAAAAGAAAAAAAAAATCAGAGAATATGAAAACATTATTTAGAAAGGCAGTGCTTGGGAAAATAAAGGTTTTAATAACTGCACACACTTTCACAGGACAAGCAGGTAAATAAAGTCTGAACCTTGATGTACTGGCAGAGTGAGTTTTCTCTCGAACAGGTTATTTTTCTCCCAAAATGGTCATATCTACAATTTTACAATAGCTAAGGGCAGCTACTTTGCCTGGGTTTGTTTTGAACTGGATACCACTGTGCCTAAGAAATGCTCCAGGACAAAATTCCTTTGCCTTGTTTTGGCTTTAATCAGGTTTCCAGGCATCAGTGCTGGATAGAACCTCTCAAACCTGACAGCCTTGTGTAGGTTGTGATAATGGTTGGGCTGGATGGTTTTAGAGGTCTTTTCCAAATTCAGTAATTCCAGGATTTTGTGGAGATTAACTGGGCTCACTTTATGGTCAGTCTGAGAGTGTCGTGAGGGGGAATAAAATCAGAGAACTGTAGGAATTCAACTGATTACGTTCCAGTTACTTCAAGGTGCAGGAAAGCAAGTGGATCACTTTTTAATGAATATGAGCATCTGGATACCCTAAGTGAGTCTTCTCCCTTAAAAGTCCTGTTTTGTAAGGCTTCCCAACAAAACCCAAGGGGGATTTTGCTTTGTTTAAGCACACAGGGAAAGTACAGTGACCATTTCTAAATCATGGTGGTGGCACTACTGGCTCCCACCAAGCAGCACTGTGACCTACAGACTGGGATCTTGGAAGTTTAACGTGCACAGGACATGCCTTGGCATCCAGCAGAAGGTTGTCTGGCTTAATATCCCTGTGGATAAATCCCAGCTGGTGAATGGCATCTATGGCCAGCACAGTTTCAGAGATGTAGAACTGTGTCTCCTCCTCTGACAAGGTGTCTTTCTTCATCAGCAAGGTCATCATGTCTCCTGAGCAGGGAGAGGAAAACCCAGCTTAGGAACCAGAACATTTCAGTGACTCTAAGAAACCCCAGTAGAATCCAAATTTAACCTTGGAACTGGTCTTACAGCTACTAATTATAAAACTGTTACTGCAAGGACCTACAAACCCAACTGACTTTTTCAGTAAAGTGGGTGTGAAGCTGTTAAAAATCCTATACAGGAATTTTAATTGGATAGCCCAGAAAAACATAGTGAATTTTAACGCACTTATTGCACAATGGTTTTTTCGTAATTTCTTTTTACTGTCAATAACTCCAGCAGTAAGTAGTAGAATAGTTATTTAATTCAAGTCTACTTAACACCCCTTTATAACCTTTCCCCTTCCCCTAAAAATCAGGAATGGTCACATGCCTGGAACTTCATTTAACCAAAAGTTAAGGAAAAAATGCCTGTACCACCCAAAGCCACAGCACACAGCTCACCTCCAGGTAAGAACTCCATGATCAGATAAAGATTCCTTTTATCCTGAAAGCTGTAAAACATTTTCACTACCCAGGCTCCATCTGCTTCAACCAAAATATCTCTTTCTGCTCGGATATGGGCCACCTGAAATTTTTTTAAATTACTGTTATTAAAGGACAATGAAATATTTCAACATAATTTTATATTCCTAGTCCTATAAAATATTTTTCATGATGCTTAGCAGAAACCCCTTATTTTCATGTGTTTTTTCTACTCATTTGTCATGTTTTTTTACTAGATCCTACAAAGTCCTCAAAAATTATCCCCCAGAAACCCACAGAAGTTAACTCAGTGTTGAAAATAACAGTTCACACCACTTTACAAAAGAAATCTCTAGAAACACAACTTCATAAGCTGGTTTTGTTTGTTAGAAAGAATAGACAAAGCTGGTGGAAAAGATGGAAGTGTTTCTCTAGTGAAATACAAGGCAAATGATGGGTAAGGTTTGGACTAAAGTTACTTTTAATCTGCCTTTTCACTTGAGAAATCCACCCTTGATTTCTTTGCTAAAGTACTTTTAGCTAAAAAGTCAAAGCAAAAACCAAACCAAACCAAAAAAAAAATCAAAGCAAAGAACCATAACAAGACAAAACCCAACTTAAAAAGCAAAACAAAGGAAAACAAAGTCAATGAAACACCTGTTGGTATCTCACCTTTAAAAGAGTTTTTACTTTGGAAGGGATTATTTCTCAAGAAACATTTCCCTTGAAATGGAGTTTTACAGATTCAGTACTATAAGATCCATCTTGATATTCCAAATTGGTTGTAAATCAAATATTTTTAAAATGCTGTTCCATGACCTTATTTCCTAATTTCTGCTTCTTTTGTGCTGTGGTGGCAACTCCACAGACCCTCGTGGGGTTTCAAAGGCTTCAAAGATGGCAAATATTTTCTAGACAGGCTAAGTTTGGAATTTAGGGGATTTGTACACCACAAACCTGCTCTTTCTCCAGCATATCTGCTTTTCGTAGGATCTTCATTGCATAAATATGACCTGTGTCCTTCTTCTGAACCAGGCGTACCTGTGATGGGAGATACAACCCAGTCAGTCTTTCCTGCATCAGAAACCACATCCTGGCACGGAATTCTCCTGGAAGGCTCCCAATTGCCAGGCATGGACAAGTTCTTTTGTTAAATATTTAAAAGTACAGTAGAAAAAAGAATATTTCTACATGGCATACACACAGTTGTGGCTTTAGGAAAAGTGAGAAGACACAGTAAATTCCAGGCAGGCTGGGACTGTGCAAGCTGAAATTCAGGAGTGGATATAACTGAGGTGACACATGGCAGGAAGGAGGTTTATGAAGAGTTGTGCAACTGCAAATCCATCATTTCATGGGCAACATCAACTTAGAAAGCCATGGGAAGCCAAGGGCTTTGAGAAATTGGTGCAAGTAATTAATTACCAGACTTATCCCCCATGGAGAGCTGCACAAACAGCTCCTCTTCTGCAATAAAACTCCCCACCTGGAACTTTTTATTCTGTAATTAAAATGTTTTAATGCCACAAACCTCCCCAAATGCTCCTCTTCCTATAACTTTCAAAGACTCAAAGTCATCCAGGCCAAGTCTGGTCCTCTTCAGCCTCAGAAACTCTGTTTCCTTGCGAGCGTGTTGGGACCTGCGCAGCTTTTTCTGAGGAAACACGGGAATTTCTTAGTCATTTGACAGCAGAAACTCAGGATATGCAATCTCCCTTCTCTCTCTGGAATCCCAGTGAGAGAGGCAAATGTAAAAGGAGAGGTGTTGCTGGTGCTCAGGCACCTGCCAGACTCTGTGCCTGGATACAGCACCGTTTAAAGCCACAAGATGGCATCACACACCCACATTCCTTCTCCCGCTTCCCAAAAGATCCACAAAACCTCAGGAATGACCCAACCACTCTTCCTACTTATTTCCCTGCCTATCCTGAGGGCAGATATGGTGTAATGGACCTCAAAAAAGCAACTTGGTGACCAAAGCTCTGTGAGATGGCAACCAGAGATCCCTCCTCATCCGCATCCACATCCAAACAGAGCAAAGCTGGGCCAGTTTGTTGTTTAAATCAAGGAAACATGGTTCAGCATTTTGCTTTCTAAGCACATCCTACCCTGTTTTCCCTTGCCAAATATAATAGCAAACAATTTTAATCTTTGAAAAACATGCTGTGGCCATGTGTCATAAGAACTAAGGGTGGCATGAAAAGCCTTAGCCAGCTTATTGGAAGGATGATTCAAGCATATTCCTAGCTTCCCTAATAAGCAAGTTTTTTTAGAGGGGCAACACTTTACAAAATAAAACTTGCTGTCTCGCTGGGTGATGTTTCTGTAGGCTCCTCAAATCCTATTTTTTAAGTAGTTTTTAAGGTTATTTAAGTAATATTTTTACCTCCTCATCTGCAAGGCCTTCCTCTTCCATAGCCACTTCCAGCTTCTTCTGCCTGCCAAGGGGAGAAACAGGGGATTATTTACTAAAACCCAAACATAACACTGGAGCAAGACAACACCTTTGCTTCACATGTTCCAAACACTAAAGAATTTGCCTCAAATGAAAATGTAAAGGCTCACAGCCCACTCCACCCAGTTACTCATTTGTGCCCAAAGCTGTCAAAAACAAAGAAGCAAATTTAAGCACATACTTCTGGATTTGCAGAATTAGGCATTAAATATATAATAATCATTCTAATGACTTACATTTCTTCATATACATCTTGAATTAAGGCTGGTTTTATCAATTAGGATTACAAAGCAGAATAAAAATGGCTTTTTCACTGTTTCTGTCTCAGCTCTACCTCCAAAACCTCCAGCTTTCACCCCCACCAGTCCAAGGCTCTTCCAACTTGTGCCATGCCAGGTCAGGAGGCTCTGAGTGGGGAGCAAAGCCTGGGAATACCCTACAGCTGGCAGGGGGTCAGCACATGGCAATGTGGCTGCTGGACCCCTCTTTTTCCACCCTCAGGACACTTCTTGACAGCATTGACAGGATGCAGCTTTCCAAAGGCTGGTTATTCACGGGCAGCAGCCAAGACTTGAAAGGCTGGTGGTGTCTTTCTGCACTCGGGGAAGGACAGCAGGATCCTCCAAATCAAAATCCCTCAGTAGACAGTCTGTTCTCCCAACTGGAGTCAACTCCATTACATGGAATAATAAGTAAATGTGATGAAGAGAGAAGCCTTGCTGCTTGAGTGAAAACCCCTCAATTAAAAACATATTCCCAGGGGAGTGATAATTTCACACACTAATGACAATCTAAGACACAACACTCATCACAATCACACACTTGGGGCTTTGATGCTTCACTCAAGTGGCACTTCAGCACTCCAGGGACGGGACTGGGCTCTCGGAGCAGCTCAAGTGGTGCTGACCAACACATTCAAACTTCCCACGGGGATGGAAGAACAAGCACCACCAAAAGCAGGAAAAGTTGCAGAGGGGTGGGAGGGAGCAGAGGCAGTACCTGGTCTCCCTCTCCTCATGCTGGATGATGAGGTTGCTGTAGAAGTTCTCCAGGGTGAGTTTGGCCACTGTGACTCTCTCCCGGGTGTGGTTGCTCATGGGAAAGGATGTTGTGGTCCCTGCAGTCATCGCCATGGTAACATGTACTGGAACACAGCATGGCAAACCATTACTCACTCCAGAAAAAAAAACAGCCCTCTTTCCCACTCTCCATCTCCAAACTCTCCAGAATTCCCAGGGAAGGCATTATTCCTCAGATACACGAAACTCCGTTAAAGAACTTTATTATCAAATTATCCTGAGAGAGCAGGATGTGCTTCCCACTCTCTGAAACAATAACATTTTTGCAAAACAAAGGCTGAATCAGAGCGAAGAATGATGGAACAATGCAGGGGCAGCTTGTCCACAAATAAGGAAAATGTCCCTCTGGAAGATCTGAGCCCAGCCTCGGGGAAGGAAAAGGAAGCACAGCACAGAAAGGAAAAGAGGAAGGTGAGAGGAAGACCCCACAGCTGGACATGTCATAACCCTCTGACAATTCCAGAAACTACAAAAAGACCAGGATAAAATGAATAAAGGAAATGGATAAAACCCCTAATCCCAATCCACAGGAGAAGCTGTTTCAAGGATAGAAAACAACTCCCAAATACCTTTGAATTTTAAAGCTGCTCAACAAAGTTACGTGTGGATTTCTAGAAATCATCACATCAAAACACTGGAATTGCTGTATTTCAAGTGGAAAACTTCTGTTGCTGCAGTTTTTTGGGTGGTTGGGCATTATAGATCAAGAACCAACCACCAAGAATAGAAAAACCCTTCCCCACCACAAGGCCATTCCTCTTGTTTCCTTTCCAGCCACCTCTGTTCCTTATAGAGCCCCCTGTGTTTAGATTTTCCAAATCAGAGGGGAATCTCCTTAGGCAGCCATAAATATGTTACCCATGTAGATAAAGCAATTATAAGTTCTTGCATGTGGTCACTAGGCATTTAAAAACTGGGGAGAAAGAAAGAGGAAAGAAGAAAGGCTGCTCTCCTCAGGAGCCTTCATCTTGATCCCAAAGAACTTGGATGTTTGAAGCCATCCCCCCTTGCCCTGTCCCTCCAGGCCCTTGGAAATAGTCTCTCTCCATCCTCCTTGTGGGCTCCCTTCAGGCACTGGGCTTCCTGTTGGTTATTTACATAATCCTTCTACTTCACCAGGGGATTGTGAGGAAGCCAAAGCCCGAAGTAGGATTAGGATATCCAAGCAGATCCTAAGACCTTCTAAAGTGAACGGATTAGAAGTTTCACACAGAATGAAACTTGCCTGTCCACAGCGGGACAGGAGGATTCCTGAACTCTGCTCCAGGCTTTTTTGGTTTGATTCTCCCTGTCGCCCTCTGCAAGGACAGGATTTCATCCTGGGGATTTTTCATTGGATTTGATGATGTGACAATAGGATATTTGTTGCCAGAGATGCAGCTGTTGTGTCACAGATAAAGGCATTTTATTATTACGGAGATGTTATTTTAGCTGTGTATGTTGAAGATGCCAGAATTCTGAGAATAAAAATATATATCTCTATATAGATACAAACATGGCATTTAATGGCATTGCAGCTGCTTCAAAATTATGTCAATATTTCTATTTTTTTATCAATCTTTTTAATCAATCTTTTATACCCTTCAGTCTTTCACTAAAGAAAGATGAGATCTGTCAATTCTTAATAGTCTTGACTAAAAATTTAGGGGGTCCATTCTTCACACAAAGACATAACCCATGCTGGATATGGCTCCAAAAGCTAGGAGAATTTAGCACTGTTCTCCCTGTTGAGTTTGTTTGGACAATTTCACACTTTTTTTTTCTCTTGATAGGTGGGAAAATATAAATATAAAAGAGGTGGATGAGAGCAAAGCCGACACTGTGTTGACATACCCAGACCAAACAGAGCAAACTGTGATTAAGTTATTTCAAGAAACAACCTAATAAAGTAAAAACCTGCCTTCTCATAATTTTGGAGCATTGGGATAGAGCAGCCCTAAGGTTAATCCATTCCAAGCCTGGCTTAAGGTATAACTGGCACACTCCAGCACCGGATATTTCTCCTTTGCATGTCTCTTATTCCTGGGAGGATAAAACAACGCTGCATTTTGATTTCCCGGTGATTTGTTTGCTCCTTCAAACACTCACAAATTCAGGCACTGCCAAATCAAAGTTGCCGGGCTTTACTTATTTGTTTTACATTTGAATCCTGTAAAAAGGAGATCCCAATTCCAGCACTAGCACATCATGTTACCCACCAGTGGGGCTGCCCCTCACTGTGCTCCTACAGTAGGAAGACACAGAGGAGTGTCCCCAGTTATTTCTGCCACTGTGGAAAAATAAAAAACAAGCCAAAACCACAACCAAAAAAAATTGTGAAACCAAGAAATGTCCTAAACTCTCCAGATTCCCCAAAGTAAGAGGAAAAGAGCACAGACCTGGCAAGGTATCCCGCAAAATCCTGTAGGATTTCTCACAGCTGAGAAAACCTCCTCAAGTTTTTCCTCCTGCCTCTCTGTTTCCACTAAGGAGCCCCCAAAACAAGGCACAAATCCACATCCCAAACTAAACAGCCAGCTGAGAGTAACCAAGCACAGCCCTTAAACATGAGCTTTATAAACAAATGATGCCGGAGGGGACGGGGGCAGGAAGGAAGAAGCTTCAAAATAGGACCTTTTATTGACAGCACAGAGCCTGGACTGACCTCACCACATTAACAGGAATGCTTGGAAAAGGTGCCACCCAAGAGTTCTTGGAAATGCCCTCAAAAGCCTCCTGAGTTCACCCAAATTGATGGCACTTGCATAATGGAACCATTCCACTCTTGCCGCATCACTGGCCCACGAGGAAGGGTCGTATCCAACCAGCCACACTTGGCCAAAACTCCTCTGGTTGACAAGGATCACAGACCTTTCTTTCCAAAGGGCTGGGAATGTGGAGGAGAAAGACATCAAAGGGATCTAATGGACAGGAGACACTGGGCAGGGCACAGCCCGCGGGACAAGGCTCAGAGCTGCCAGGAACAGGGATTCCATATGTGCTCCTGGCCTGGAAACAGAGCCAGAGCCTCCTGCAGGGATGGCTCAACTCCCAGTCCGAGCCTTTCTCCTTGTGCCTGCTCAGCATCACAGCAAGAACCTACAGCATGAGAATGAGGAGCTGTGGATGTGCAGCAGCCAGAGAAAGGTGGGACAGCAGCACAGAGGGGAGGAGAGCAAGGATGTTCGTGAAGGACAAGGGGGAGCAGGGAACAACAGCCAAATGCTACTGGAGTGTTCAAGAGACTCCTCTGAGCAAGTCTCTCCTGATCCATCACAGAACAGTCCAGTTAGAAGGGTCCTCCTCTTTCTAGTAAAATAATGTTGCCTAACTGACCTTTTTATTCCCAGACCATTCCTGACTGGGAAGCAGAGAAAGGCCAAGCAGCATTTATTCCAATCTGCACCCCCGTTTGTCGCAATAGCTCCAAGTCAAACTCTCAATCCGTTTTCCTGACAGTCTCCCCATTTAAGACCCCCCACCCCCAGACTCTGCCACACCACTGGTAACTCAAAGCTCATGTGCTCTCTGGGGCACTTCTTGGCAGCTCCCACAGCCTGTCATTAATGGCTTTCTCAGATTTCCTTGGATTAAGACTTGGGTTAATGAGAGCAAAGCCACTGAGGCTTCCAATCCCACCTGCTCCCAAGAGGAGAGATGGAAGAAGTCAAAGCACGTGGAGAACTGATCTCTCCTGAAACAGAGTGGGATCCCTTCCTGATCAGGAAGGGACGAGAAGACAGAATCCAGTCTTATTTTTAAAGTCATGTGTGTAGAATAATAATACCACAGCTCTATAATAAATTTACTCTGTACTCAGGGCATATTTCAGTCTGGGAGCAAACCCCCAGAGAGAAAAGCACCTTTTTCCCACAGGAAATGATGAAGTTGCTGGGTCTTCCATTTGGATTTAAAATGTCAAGCTACATGACCAGCAGGACAGGGAACACCAATCCCTTCTCCCAAATAACCATACCAAGTCAAAGAAAGGCTGCCAAGAATTTTCATTCACCTACCCAAGCACATCCCTAAAGCCCAGCAGTCAGGAAGCTGCTACAGTAAAAAGGGTAAAACTGCAAAGTTCATGAAGTACCCATTTAAATTCCAAGGGAGTGCAGCTCTTCAATGAAAGGCTCTAGATAAGGCAGGTATCAGAACATATTCCTGCCTTTGAAAACTCCCATTTTTTTCATCATGTCATTGAACTTGCCCCTGAAATGAAGCACAAACATGGCATTTCTCAAGAAATAGAAGGTAAAGCAGAAAGGAGCGAGGCTTTTGGTGCCAGACCAGTTCCCAAGTAAACACACAGAGCTCAATAAAGTGGTACCTTCAGAAACTCCAGTTATCACTCAGTGCTGGGGCTCTTCTGGGGGAGAAGTGAGAGCTGCTTGGCTCCTTCCAGACAACACAGCACAGCAGCTCTCCAGGCCAGGTACTAAAACCCACTGCTGACAAGGATTGTATTTAAGAATTGCAGTGCCATCCAGGAAAGCAGCAAGGATACAGCAAGGCTTGGAGTACGAGCACCAACCCTGCTGTCTCCAAATTTGAATTCTCTTAAAGACAGACAGGATATATATATATATAAATGAAAAAAAAACCCAGCCCAGCACACATAAATAACAGCATGATTCACACCAAAAGGGTGGGCAGGGACGGATAAATGGGATAAACAGCCCAAGGCTCAGCAGGACGCTGTGGTGTGACATATTCTGAAACACAGCCCTGGGTGGTGTGAGCCCACACACAAATAGAGCAGGGATACAAATGCTGGACAACAGCTGAGCATTCCAAGGATGAAACCAAAGGAAAAAGTGGTCAAACTGTGGGATCAGCCCCAAGGGAAAAGGACTTTCTCCACTACGGTTTGTGCAACTGTGTTGGGTATGTTTTCACCATCCAATTGTTGGTACTGAACCTCCTCCTGGAGAGAATCATGGAATGGCCTGGGTTGGAAGGGACTTAAAGATCATTTAGTTCCAACTCCCTGCCATGGGCAGGGACACCTTCCACTAGACCAGGGTGCTCAGAGCCCCATCCAACTTGGCCTTGGACACTTCCAGGGATGGGGCAGCCACAGCTTCTCTGGGCAACCTGTGCCAGGGCCTCCCCACCCTCCCAGGGAAGAATATCTCCCTAATATCCCATCTAAACCCGCTCTCTGTTTGAAGCCATTCCCCCTTGTCCTGTCACTCCAGGCCCTTGGAAACAGTCTCTCTCCATCTTCCTTTTGGGCTCCCTTCAGGTCCTGGAAGGCCACAATTAGGTCACCCCAAAGCCTTCTCTTTTCCAGGCTGGACAATCCCAACTCTCTCAGCCTTTCCTCACAGCAGAGCTGCTCCATCCCTCTGATCACCTTGGTGTCTCTCTTCTGGACTTGATCCAACATCTCCATGTCCTTGCTGTGCTGGGCCCCCAGAGCCAGAGGCAGCTCTGCAGGGGGGGGTGTCCCCAGAGCGGGGCAGAGAGGCAGATTTCCCCCCCAAAGCTGCCCATGCTGTTTTGGGTGCAGCCCAGCACATAGTTGGCTTTCTGTCTCCTTTTCCTATAACCCCCTTTAAATCCATTTCCAAAGCTTTTGATTAACACATAAAATGCTCCAGGATCCTGAAGCAAAGCAAGAAAACCCCACCATTCACATCTATGTCAGTTATGGGCCAGTATTTGTCATGTCTTGGAGCCTGATCTCAACACTTGTGTTATTACTAAATACAGCTTTCCATGTTCAGAACAGAACCTTGTCCACAGTTCACTCATATCAATAAAAAAAAAAAACAACCAAAAATCTTCAGCTCAATAGGTTTTGACCTAATATTCCCATGCCAGCCTCAGGATGATGCTGGTTGCTCTTCCTGAAGCTCAGAGTTATTAGATCAGCATGTTCAGCAAGCACTGCTCTGGAGGATGTTTCAGACAGAAAAACAAACATTGCATTATGAAACAATTCATGTTTTCAGTAGCATTACCATTCACAAGCCCCTGTTTTATTGAATCTTCTACCTAAAGGAAGCAACAAATAAAATAAAGCAGATACTTCACATAGAGATTCTTCTTCTTCAGTGCTATACTCTGACACCCTCCAGTTTTTACAACAGTCCCCACTGAGAGGGAAAAATTAAATAAAACTGCAACAAGACATCACTGACACTCCCCAACATTCTCTTTGAGTAAGTTTTGCTACTCTAAAGCTACAGGATGAATTATATTTGTTCTATTTAAAGCAGCACTAAGAAACAAGTAAAATTAGCCCTGTCAGAACAGGCTTTGCTATTTAAAAGCAAAAGATGCTCAAATGTTTTGGCCATTTTAAGTCATTCCTGCTTTCCCCATGGAGTGTCTGGGTGAGCCACCCATTATAGTCCCAGCTAAAAGCAGCAAGTGCTCCATGACGTGCTAAACCGAACCCAGGGGACACTCCCAGTCTCCAATTCCCACGGCTGTGGGAAAACCTGGAGAAGTTCACAGACACTCAGGGCCCAGGATGAAAATGTTGCAGCCACGGTGATGGTGGTGACACCACAGAGATGCACGGGACAACGAGGCCCAGAGACCCTAAACTCTTAATTAAGAATTAGGAAGACCTTAATGCACCCAAAAAAGATGCTTTCAAAATAAAGCAATACCTTGGAGAAGACTCCTACACCTATAATTACCTCAAAATGTCAACGTGGGGCTCTGATTAGATAAGGCAAAAAGTCCCTCTGAGAAACACCAGCAGCCCCTCCCAGCCCAGGCCATGCTGTGCACACACTCCAAGCTGGAATGAGCCAGAACTGAAAGGAGTCATCCTGTTTTCCATCAAACCATCTGTTTGTTTCCCTCCCGCTGCCGCTCCATGGTTTGTGCCAGCATGAGGAGCTGCACAGCCCAGACTGAGGAACCAGGATGAAATTAATTCCTTTAAAATGGCTTAGGTGAGGCTGCTTTCACCTGCCTGGACTGACAAGGGCCACTCTTCCCAAAGCTGAACCTGTTCCTTCCTTCCCAGGGAGTTTTCCGAAAGCGAGGACTAAGTGACGGCACCTCCTCATCCTAATTTGGCTCCCAGAAACTAATCTGGGAAATCATTCCAGCACACCCACAGTAATGATAAGGAAATATTTCCTAATATGGAATAAAAACTGAATATTGGAGTTGTACTGCACTCCAGGACTTCCTGCTATTCAACACGGCTCTCCTACGGATGGGGCCAGAATTCAGTTCTCTGCCACTTTCGACAAGCAGTGAACACAAATTCACTTCCCTGACAGGAAAAGGGGGAAACTATGCATGGATACACAAAAATATATATGGGAATATATATATATATAAACTAGATATAGCTATACACTAAATTTATTTCCTTTTAGAGTTAATCTTTTATGCACTTCAAGCAGCAAGAAACTTTTGATCCCAACGGCTTAACCTCGGCTTTCCCAAACAATGGGAGACTGGTCATCTAAAGTTTGGAAACACGAACCCACTAATAAAGTCACTTCCATGTCAGATCCACTTGCTGAAGCTTTGGCCATACAATGACACTTTTCATGCTCTATCAACAGTCTGTCCCAAAGTTAGGAGCACATTTGCAGACACTCTGTACTCAGAACACTCAGTGTTTGATGACACACCAAAAACTTCATGAGCTCAGTTCTTTCAAATAATTTGATTTTTGACTTTTTAAGACAATCATTTGGGGTTTAGAAGTACCCTCTCAAACTGCTTCACTGTATGTGGCTGCAAGGAAGGACTCCTCATCCACCTCATGAGGAAAGGGGATGGAGTGGTTGTACTTCTGCTTCATCAGCAAGGATGGAGGGTTAGAGTTGGGAATGGAAAGGGAACAGAGGTGCTGGTGTATCCACACACTGCTGTCCTCCAGGGAGTGCTCCACATGGGAGGTCAGCTCAGGACAACACCCTGAAGCACAAGACATGATGAGGGAACCAGACATGCAGTCCCATTCCTCTCTTCTAGGATTTACCGTGGAATCTGAGTTGATGCATTTGAATTTCCTGGGGACAAGAGAAAGCAGCAGCTTCCTGGAAAGCCAAGTGAAACAGGATTTCATAGCTTTGTTCCAGCTCTCCTGTGTCTGTCCCTTTCTCTTGGCTCTCCCCAAGTCTCACAGAGCTGCAAATCTTTGTCCTCTCACAAGTGTCTAAAAACAGGAAGCCCTTCTATGTACTGGAGTAATTGCATTCCTGTGCACTCAAGCATTTTCACAGCTTTGAGCAGGTACTTGCAGCCAGGCATCAGAAAACACTGTTTTAATATCTGCTGAATTCAGTGGCATAAAAAAAAATCCAGCTAAATATTTTGCTGCAATGTTTTAGACCATGAAATAACTACAAACAGAGCGAGGTCAGTGATCAAAAATCTGCTTCCTCCTCAGCTGGATAAAGTTCTGCTCAGGTCCAACAAAAAAGATGTCCCACTCCAAAATACGTACAACTGTCCAAAAGGAACATGGATTTCTCTGCGTCTTTCATGGCCAAGAGACACAACTCAGGACAGAAGTAAAGTATAAGAGAAGGAGCTTCCGATGCATCTCCTATTTAAAAGTGTCAATGAAACTGCAACACAGTTTTGGCTTTGATCCAAAAAACTCTCAAATTTTAGGCATGCTCTAAAGCTCTTCTGTTTTCCAAGGAGCCTGGGAAAGCAGGACCTTTAGGAACTAGGAGGGACTCGTGCATTGAAGAATGCTGGAGGAGAAGGGAGCACCAAGACTGCTTTTCCTTTTCCACTGATGTGTGTTCGAATCCCTGACTCTTGCCAGGCTCTTTTTAGATCCCATCAATCAAATTAAGTAATTACACACGATAAGTCTGTGCCAGCAAAGGAGCTGAGTTGCTAAATGAGCTGCAGAACACCAATGACCTGCCATGGCCTGTGCAGTGCCTCTGGTCAGGGTTAATGAACACAACAGATCCCTCTGGCCCTACAAATCCCTAAAAGCAGGTAGTGCATGTTGTCAGCATATGCAGCACTGGAGAGCAGATGTTTGCCTGGTCAAATCCCAGTCCAACAGCTCATTCCTTTAATGTGATTTCTGGAGAAGTAGACAGCTGTTGGCACACAAAGCAGACCACCTTGGGCCTTATCCCTCTGAAATTTGGAGGTTTAGCTATAGAGGAAAACAGCTCTTCCAGAGGCAGAGCCTTTGTGAAATCCCAGTCTTCCTGCAACCTTTCCTTAATGCCCCAACTGCTCTTCTCCTCTGGGGCTGAAGGGTGACCAGGAATGCTTTGTTATGATCCCTCCTACACAATCCCACGTTCACCCTTCTAGGAAGATAAGAGAAAGGCAAGGAAGGAAAAGGAAATAAAAGTCTTGCACATAGGGGATAGATGATAACGTTTGTGAAGGATATTTCCCAGTGAAAGGTAATTCTTGGACTCGGAATGGGTGGTGTTTTCCTTTAAATAAGGCTCAGATATTTGATTCTATTATCTGGTTTCCTAGTTAAAGGACAAGAGAGGCAAAATAGGGTGTGGGGAAAAGCTCTGGCTACATTCAGAGGCAAGAGAAAGTGAGAGGAAAAAGGAGCAGAAGAGATCTGCTGAAGTTTCTCTGAGATATTAGGGCCTGGATGTTAAACATGTCAGAAGGGGAAAATTTTCACATTAAAACCAAATAAATCTTAAAAAGCCCAGTTTCCTGTGCTTTCAAGGTGAAATGGATTATGGCAAGAAGAACAGAAAATTCTCTAGGAGCAAACCTTTCCCACCAAGGAAGCCTTCAGAATAGCCTTGGAGCATGTCCTGAGGGCTAAGCACTCTCTTGACCGGGAAAAGGAGTAGGATCAGCAGTAAGAAGGGCTCTTCATGGAACACAGGTCACCTCATTCCAAGGAGAAGCCCCACTCATGTTCCTGCAGAGTGCCTCTCACTGCTCCTTTTCAAGGTGTCCCGAGTGCCCTGTGAGGTGACCAAGTCCATTGTACCTCCATTCCTTTATCTGTCAAGTGGAGATAAACACAAGTGGAGTTCCCTGCAGGAAACCTGAGGAAACATCAGCTCAGTGCAAAGACAGAGCCTGGTGGAGTGGTAAATAAACAAGTCCTTCAGGCAGCCCCCTGAACTGCCTGACAAGCTGGACACAAGCAGATATTTCCCATAAATAGCAACCAGAGAAAAATCCAAATAGGAAGAATGAGGTCATTTCCACTTGAGAAATATTATTTAACATGAACATTTCCTTATGGGGATGGGCCCCATGCTCAAGGCCCTCACACTGAAAGGACAGACACTGCTGCCAAGTCCTGCTTCAAGGACTTGCCACTGCAGGTCTGCAATTACTTCTTGGAAAGACAGGTCCCTTCCTCTCCACGTAGCTGATCCCTCCAGTCCTGGCCAGGCACTCCAGCAGTTTTCCTAATAAAGGTGAGTCCGGTAAACTCAGCTGCAACAACACAACACAGTCCACTTGATTTTCATGGGAATGGCTGATCATGATGAACAGCAATTCCTGATCTACAGTGACACACCAGGAACACCCACTTTAGGGCTCACTCAAATTTCTCACTCATTCCTTAATCCATCTCCTCTCATCCCACTCAATGACTCTCCCAGCAGAGTTACCAGCTCAGGTATCCCAAACACAACCTCTAGTGGTGACTTGAGGTGGAGAAACCTTCCTGCAAACTAAAACTCTCTGAAATTTCTGGCCAATGATGCAAGAGCTGAAGTCCTGAATATTTTGAGATGATGTATGCCCAGAGGAAAGATGCTCTTTGGCTACAACACAGGAAACTGCATTAAGGAACAGATGATCTGGAGTCTATTTTATTTCCCCATGTGCAAAAACAAACCCTACAGAGGGGAAAAAAAAGGCAAAAATGTACTTAGGGTGTGCCTACAAGAAAATAAACATCATCCCTGGAGCCAGCAGGTCATGGTAGGAGCTTGAGGAGTTCATGTGTATGATGGACTGTGGTCTTAAGTATTCAAAAATTATTAATTCACTCTGAAAATTCATCATTTAACCCAAAACTATGAGACATGTGGCCACTTCTTTGCCTTGCCTGAGCTGCCCAGTTGGTGAGTGCAGACATTGGCCTGTGTGTTGTGGATTTGGGAGGGCGTGTGGCAAGATAAGCAATGAGATGGTTTTCCCGGTTCCAAGGACAGGGTTGAAATCTCAGATTTCAGAAACAGGAGGAAAATTTATGGGGAAGAACAATAGGAAGGACAATGAAATATTAACCCACTGCAAGAGGCCAAGTTTGGTGACAGTGTTTCCAAGCTGAGCAGCCGGAGTGAAATGCTGCTCTGTGAGTCCAGCTGAAAGAATTCCTTGGAATGACTCCCCAGCCTGTGTTTGCACATTCTGCTGCTCATATGCAAATATCATTAATCAGCTGCCTTTTAAAGCTCTGATAAACAGCTAACCTTGGAAAAGTTTGACACTTTCCCAGATGAGCCACACAGTATCAGGAATGCAGTTTGTCACATGGATGTAACACAGGGTAAGGAGGGAATACCTCTCAACTCCACAAATCACTGGGAAGCAGCTGCTCTGCTCTGTTCTCTTCACTCCTGGAAATACAGATCACCAAAAAAATAAAGAGAAGGCAGTCTAATAATGTAGTGTTAGCACAGAATCAAAAACATTTACATCTGTGATTCCTCAGATGATTAATTATTGCTTCAGCAGAGCCTTAAAACACATTTTAACTGCACGCATTTACAGAAAGAAAACCAAGTGAAATCCCAAATTTTAGAAGCAGTGAGAAAGACCTGTGAAAAACTATCACTTTTTACTCCCCAGATTATGCCCCATGGATACTGAGCCCTACTTCCCTAGCCTAGATCCATAATAAAAATTTCATTACTCTCCCCAGATCTAAGATGAGAACTCAGGGGTAGAACAAGATCTGGAGGCCAGGCTGCTTTTTTTTCTCTTTTTTGTTTGGTATCCCCTCGAGTAAAACTTTACAAAATAAATTATGGAAATTCCAGCAAATCCTGAAAGCACAGGGAAGCTGCTGGCAGCCCCTAGAAGGAAAGGTGTGCCCTCCCTCTTCCCAGCATGCCCAGGGCTCCAAAGGTCTCCTGGGGTTGCTCCCAAGCCTCAAGCTGCTTTCCTCCCCTCTGGGTTATTCCTCCTCATGTTAATAGTGCCAGAAAGGATCTTCATCTTCCAGTGAGCTGGAGCTGCAGCTTTATCCTGCTTCCCTGGGTGAGGGATCTTCCTCCCAGCCTTCAAGCAAAGGATGTTTTGCCCTTTTAAAGTATTTTCCGCCCAGATCTTGAGGTACTTTCTAAACTGAAACATAAAACACATGATCTTGGTAATGCAAGTAGGCAAATGTATCACCCCTAACTTTAAAGGAAAGGAAATAAAGCCAAGCTCGATCCTGGGAGGAGTTTGAAGGTTTATGAGCAAAAGAAGGACTGGACCAGAGATCCCTGACTTGTTACAAGTACCTACAGCAGCCTGTAGGGAACAGGCCCCTTTCAAATCCACTCATTCAGTAGCAGGGATATATCCAAGGTAATGCAGAATCATAAGGGTTGGAAAAGACCCCCAAGATCATCGAGTCCAACCCTTGACCAAACATCACCATGTCAACTAAACGATGGCATTAAGTGCCTCATCCAGCCATTTCCTGGACATATATGTTGATCCATATATACTCTCCAGATACAGTTCTCAAAAAATGTGGACAATTCCAATCTGATTTCAGAAACGGGGAAAGTGAGGCACAACAAAACCAATCAGAGCCACCAAAAAATCAATTAAAAGAAAGTAAGTTAACTCTGCAGCACCACATCAGCATGTGAGGCACAAAGGGAAACCTGCAGGAGCTGCCAAAAACCTGAAGGAAGCAGTGAGACATGGGATTGCTGCCTTAGTCCTGACTCTTACCTTGAGTTTAGTGTTACAGTCAGATCAGGTCACAGTTGCTTCCCTGGCAAAACTTCCAACAGATACATGTTGGAAAAACAAAATGTGTGCACTTAAGGAACATAAAAATGCTTTATGGAATCCTATTTTTAACACTAAAAATGGCACCAGGAACTCTGGGAAAATCCAGAATTACAGCAGGAAATGAAAAAACAAGGCTCAATTGACCTGAGCCCAGGGGTTTTCAGAGGTGTAACTGCAGAGGATCAGCTGCTGTTGAAGGAGCACATTCTTCACCCTCTCCTAGAGAAAAACAAAGGACTCTTGACTGTACTGTCAGGAAAACAAAAGGAGCCTGGGAATTCCCAAGTTTTGCTGTGATAGGAATACCTGGAATTAGTCTTTGGATTTAGCAGTTTGCTTCTCCTGATCATCTCCAGAGCCTTTGTTGGCCTGTGACAGGTTTCTCAAGCACTTTTAGAGACCCAGCCTCAGGAAATATTAGTCCTACAGCAAATGGATTTTACACTTAAAATATGTGTTATATTCAAATATGCTCCAAAGGCCAAATGAAGCAAACAAAACAGGTGCCATCCCTTCTCCCTTCATCCCTGAAAACTGGATCCCCCAGCAGAGGAGGACCTGGAACTGTCTAACATGGACAGGCACAGCTCCCACCAAACTCCAGACAACTGGAACCCAACTGTGGCTTGAGCATCTTGGCATTTTTACCTCACAGACAGTAAAAATATTCTCCACACAAAGCAAAAAAGATGAAGATCTGAAGCTCTCTCTATATATAGTGTTTGCTAAAGATACATCTTTGGAGAGATTTCCTTTGCCAAACAAGTACCAAAACTTCAAAGGCTGAGTTCTCATGTTGAAATATTTGTAGTGCAAGTTGTTCTGATTTTTGGGAGGCAGGGTTGGCACCCAAGGATGGCATCTTTCAGCTCCAAGGGCTGGTCCAGGCAGTAACTGGAAAAAGCTCTTTGGTGGTTTAGGTGAAATGAGCCAAAGGATCTGAGTCCAGCCCTCGATAAATTAGGAACCACATCACAAAAGCATCTCTAAGAGTCACTTCCTTTGTTGATACCATTCTAAAGGCCAAGGGCTGAACAAGGTAGGGAAAAAGAATTATCCTCCCTCAAAATAGCACATTCCTTCAAAACACCAACTGCTTTCACCCAGCACCTTTGGTGGAAGCATCCCAGGGCATTTTTTACAAAACATGAACTAATCAGGTGTTTCTTTTAGCACCACGTGTAACCCAACACTTGCTCAGTACCAAAAACCCAGGACCTGCAGAATTCCAACATGCCAGAGCCATACAAAAGGAGGGCATCTAACAGGAATATTGCCATCCCACATTCTAGCTGCACTTCCTTCAGGAGCCAACAAACATTCCACAGCTCTGTAACAAAATTTAGCACAGAAACAGAGGCTCACCTTGAGCTTCATTTCAATATCAGGTGTATTTGCCCTGTGTCTTGCCAGGAAAGGGGTATGAAACAAGTGATGCAAATTTAGAAAAGCAAGGAACAATATTTTAAACTCTTTAAGAAAACAGAGTAGTTTTAGCTACACCTGTCACAAGCACAGTTCAGAGTAACAGTTTTGGAAAAAAAATCAGTACATTAATTACTTCGAACTCTGTGCATTTGGATGGCACAACATAATAATCTAAACACACTTAATATTAGGGACTGGTGCTGCCCAGTAAATTTAGAGATGCTGAGCTGAGCAAAAAGAATGTGTTTCATTCAAAGATGAAAGCCCTCAGAATTCTGATGCTTTGTAAACAGCTGCTAAACTGTGAAGAATACAGGGTCAAACGTGGTCAGGACCTCAAAGAGCACCATATGTTTCAACACTGAAAAAGCACTTGGGAAAACATCTCAGTGCATTCATATCTTGCTTCTCTGGTTATCATTTCAAAAAATGGCCCAGGTACCAGCAACTGAGGTTGGACTATCCTTTCCCAGCCCATTCTCCCTCAAAGTTGATTAGGATTATACCACCAAATTCAATATGGGTTGTAAATTTATCAACAAAAGAGGCTTTTGGCTTAGAATTAACACTGACTAAGGTACCAAAGGAAATCAAGAACTGCAAGAAATTTATTTTATTCATACATTAGTCATTGGCAAATATCCATTTAGATGCCATAAATCTGGAAAGCCATTGGAATGCACTCAGTGCAGCTGCCTTGGTTGAATTTTATTTCCTTAAAAATCCTGCATTCATGGTCAAGCACAACCTCCATTCCTGATTTAGCCAAGGAAGGGAAAACAGGAGGGAAAAGCACACACAGAGCTTTTCCACAAGGAAAATGCCCCTATTTCCCTTCCTCAATGTACATATATGCTGGGAGCCCACTTTATAAGTGATTTCACCTTGTAAACCAGATTTGCTGACGAAACGATCACCACCCTTGAAGCTGTACCCAAGACACCAATTCAGATATTCCAGACAGGACTCTCCATCCAAGACAAATATGGAGCTTAACCTGCAGTGCTCCCACTGTGGTTTGTTAGTTTGCAGTGTCTGGAGAGGATTCACTTTAGGATTCAAGGAGAAAGGAGGTGGGTGGGCCTGACTTAACCAACATCTCAGCAGCAAAATCCAGCCTTGCCAGGCAAGAGAGGGAGGGAAAGCACTTGGATTCTACACTGACAGAGGAAAGTCTCATCATGCAACTACATTCTTCAACTGCAGATTCACTCCCTCTAATGTCCCAAGGAAGGCTACAGAAGCTTTTATCCCCTCAGCCCTTTGAAGATGACACCACCAACTCAGAGCACTCAGGCAAAAGAATCAAGAAAATACATTTACACTGTGGTTCTCACACCAAGAACATTACAGTCAGATAAATAAGAAAGATGCTGTCAGGACCAGTTTCAAAAGTGAGCTTCTACAAGATAAAAAATGCAAAGAACACTAACAGGTTTCCATTTTGGTTTCTGTTTGGGGTTTTTTTAAGCAAAAAATAGTGTAACCAAAATTGTCATTCGAATTCTTCTCTTGCAGCCCTTGCTCATCCCATTCCTGGGGGTCTAAAATGTGAGCCTGCAACTGGACCTTGTACAAAACTGCAACTATTCTTCCAAATATTGCTGCTTGTTCAACAAAAAGGGCAGAGGGAAAATGAGCTAAAACTACTTATCTTTATTAGAGTGTAACAGTTTTCCCCCCAATTACTTCACAATTACTTCCTTTTTCATTTTTGACTTTCCACTGTGATTTCAAGTGATATAAAATACTCATGAAAAAATGGATGTGTAGCTATTGGGGTTTTTTCCTAAGTGTTGCTTGATTGTAAAGACTATTTTATCAAGCAGAACTATGTTATTTTGCTTGTTCAAACAGGCAATAGGAACTTCTTCATTGTACCCTCACAAAGGCCAGAGTTTTGCATCCTATGAGGACTGAAGGTGAAGGCAGCAGCATTCTGGGCAGGCTCCAAGGCTGCAGGACGAGCTGTGAGCAGCAATTCCAATCAGTGCTGGAGGTCAGTGGGTGTTCAGACAAGAGAAACTCTCTCTCCTGCTTTTGGTGATTTAATGTTCATCTCTTTTTCCTGAATGCTGAAAGGGATTTATTCTTTCCTTTTTCATGTGCCACTACAAAAATGCCTTAAAGGTCTGGGAGCAAAAGCAAACAGTTAACACGGATCAGGTGTCCTCTCGGATTAAAAGGGGCTTAAAGGTATCCAAGTGTGAGCCTGAGACTCTGGAGTTATGAATGAACCCCAGCTGTCAGACAAGGCTTTCAGCCTGGACTGGGAGCAGGGAGTGTGGCAGGTTGTGCTCAGGTGCCTCCTAATAATCAAGGGGGAAGCTCCTTTAGTCACCCCACGGTAATATCAGCACCACCAGTCCTGACTGAATGGAGGAGCTGGGATGCATTAAATCCACTTGGATGCCCACTAGTGGTGAGCCCAGCAACATATCCATGTCTGAGATGGTCACTGGGGCTCAGGGACTTCAGTGTGTTTCCTCCTGTTGAAGGAATGGATGGATGTTCCCTGTAAACACAATTACTGGACAAGAACCTGTAACATAAGAAAGAAGCTAAAAAGGTTTTCCAATTTCTTTCAAGGTTTGCCAGCAAAGCTTGAAAAATCTAAAGCATTCCACTTGGTTCTTTTCCCTTTTTCACTGGCTCGTTGAAAAAAAAAGACAGGGAGAAAAGAGAGGGAAAAGATTTAACAGGGGGAAGAAGCCATCTCCTTCTCTATTCCCTTCACCTTCCAAACCAACTGGTTTTGTTTTTCCACTTCTCCTTCTCAAATCATATAATAAATGACAATAAATCCCTGTATTCTGCACTTTGGGTTTTTTAAACACTTCAAAACAAACTCTGGTCTACAGAGTTTTATTGTCATTGTGCCTGACTTCAACTTCACTCAACTTATAGTTGGAAGGACTCATAAAATAAGCAACTTACAGGAGATTATTCCAGGTATTCTTAACGTAATTGTTTTAGTTTTTTTTTTAAATAAAGAAGGGGAGAAAAAAAAAAATCAAAGAAAAGTTTCTAATTGCTGCAGTGAGGTCCCCCATACCCAGAGTACAAGTGGGCTAAGATGCAGATAATACATATTTTATATGAGCTCCCCTTCTCTGTTAAATTAAACTTCCTGAAAAGATAGGGCAGAGAAAGAGCCTCCACGCAATAATTAAGCCTAAGAGGATCCACCTCCATCTAACACACTTCAATATAAAATGGTCATCTACATTCTTTATTCACAAAAGTGAAATATGGCCAGTCAGTCAAAGAACAACTCACCCGCTCAGCCTGAGCTCCTTATCTCCTCAGAGGACAAACCAAACCCAAACAAAACCAGTAAAGCTCAGTGACAAAGATGCAAGTTAATGACACCAGAAATTATGAAATTCTTTTCTTTCACCTTGCCCTGGAAGTGAGAATTTGCTGTAATGCACTTCACTGCTTTCCAAGTCATGCAACTGTTTTGCCTGCACCACAAGACAACCTCACTCCACAGAACCATGGAATGGTTTTCATTGGAAGGGACTTAAAAATCATCCAGTTGCAAAGCCCTGCCATGGGCAGGGACACCTTCCACTAGATCAGGGTGCTCAGAGCCCCATCCAACTTGGCCTTGGACACTTCCAGGGATGGGGCAGCCACAGCTTCTCTGGGCAACCTGTGCCAGGGCCTCCCCACCCTCCCAGGGAAGAATTTCTTCCCAATATCTAATCTAAACCTGCTCTCTGTCAGTGTGAAGCCATTGCCCCTTGTCCTGTCACTCCAGGCCCTTGGAAACAGTCTTTCTCCATCTTTCCTGTAGAACTCCCTTCAGGTCCTGGAAGGCCACAATTAGGTCACCCCAAAGCCTTCTCTTCTCCAGGTTGAACAATCACAGCTCTCTCAGCCTTTCAAACTTAATTGCTCAGTCTCACCAAGAGTATTTGCTGTACAAATATCTGATAACCCACAGCCATTACTGCACCAAAGAGGAATGTGATTTAACAGCTGGCTCTTACCTGTCTGCACCAGCTGTAAGATTGCCCAGCGTCCCACAGTGAGCACAAAATTCCCTCATACTTCCAGGTGTTAGAGCTCAACAAATTATACTTTTAATTATTCCTACACAGGCTTCATTCTCCATATTCAGTTTTAAAAGAACAGGCATTCCCACCTTGTGACTGAATTCGCTCTTCTTTCCTGCTCTGCCAAACTCCAAGGAGCCCAGAGCAGAGGAATCTGGTTATCTTCAACTCTCAGAAACAACAACTGCCTTTTAAACAATGCAGGGCAATGCTCTTGTCTGGGGAGCTGCTAACAGAAGCTTTCCTTCTCACACAGGACTCAGCACGCTCAAAATTAGTGACATTTTAAGTGGAACAATTCTTTCATCATCGGGCTGATATTTGGCTGCCATTCTGGTTCCCTCCCTTATAAGGCACCAGCAAGAGGGAAGGGCAGGGAGCACATTATGCAACTGCTCATTGTAAAATGTAATTAAAACAAATTTTAAGAAATAAGTCTGGAATAAACACTTTTCCAATGTAAAAAGCAAGACAAAAGGAGCTTGATGTTGTTGGTCTATGCCTGCTGTTTCTGCCTGGCTAATTTTTAAAAAGGGAATTTCCTGAAAGGAAAGGTTTTTTCTCAGTTTTTATGGGAAGAGGCCACATGTGCCCTTTGTGGGGGTTCCCAGTGATCCTGAAGGAAGCTCATGGTAGAGCATAAGTGTCCTAGTGAAGTGTTCTCACTCTGCTGCACCACAGACAGTGACAGGGAGCCTTGGACAACCAGGAGAGGCCCCCCAGGCACACACAGCTCCCCACCTGTAACAAGCTGCTGCTGTCAAGCCCCTTCCCTTTGTTGTTTCTGCCCTTCTCAGAAGTTGCTTTAGGCTGGTCATGTCTTACTGAAGTGATGACTTTCATTCCCTGCTCCCTCAGTTATGGGAATGAGAGTTATGACAGTCATTCCCTCCCCCTTCCATACACTCCTGTCTTTGTAACTCCTGTGGCTCAGCATGACCCAATATCTTCATTTTAACTGCACCCAATTTAAGCCCAACTGTGTTTCTCATGAGAATTATTCTACTCATAAAAAGGGCCTTCAACCAAGTACAACTTTCTGGTAAGGTCCACACTTGACTGAAGTTTTCCAGGTGTTGGTCTGCTTGGTTTTGTTCTACTACAAGGAGGTTTAATTGCTAAAACACCTTGGCACATTTTATAGATGCCTGACTTAATGTGACATCACACTCAGCACTCCAGAGAATTGTTAATAGCTGTCTTTATTACACACAGTAGAAAAAAGGTTTCACAACCTTTTATCTGTTCAGAGATAACAAAAAGGGGTTTTTTTGTGGAAGGAAATTTAAGGAATTCCAACATGCCAAGATCTTTGCTAAGACTGGAGCTCCTCTCCAGCATGTCAGTGACCACAGGCTCAAAGTCTGGAACACAAGAGACACAGCTAATATAAGTTGTAACACAATAAACACCCTTCCTTTCCCATATAGATCCAAGTTATCCCTTTACTTCCTCCCTCTCATTCATTCTGCCACCTCAGATAAACTCCATCTGTTTGCACAATCTGCTAGTGCCAAATTTTTACTTAATATTGTCTGTTCCCTGTTACTAAAAGGTGAAGAGTTGTCTCTCTTTTTACTGCTTCAGGACATTCTCACTCTTGTGAAACCCCATAAACCCAGGCTACCTTTTTAATCAACCACTGCTCCTTTTTACCAATAAAAATATAAAGTCAACTGCTCCTTAGACAATCAAAACCTCACAGGAGATGCCTCCCAAAGACAGTTTATTACATTACAATTCCAAGTCTCTGCTTCCTTCACATTCCAATCAGTTGTAACTCTCATAAAGCCACATGTCAGTAACAAATTGGAAGTTTGTAGGTCTAAATATTAAAGACGTACAACATAAAGTTTGAACTGTAGATTTGGAACCAGAAAGTAAAAGCTGATGCCTAAATTACTGAGAAATTGGAAAATATTTGAAGCCTCAAGATTAATGATTCTCTCCTGATTCACTGTTTCCCTTAGCTTTTTTAATCTCTACAGAGTACTAAGAGAGATATCAATGCAAGCCTCACAAGATTACCTGATTTCCCAAGTAAAAGGCAGTATTAACTGTGACAGCTGCCCATTTTAATGCTTCCCATGCTGATCAAATTATTTATGACAAGAAAAGTAAGTTTTCCTTGATAATTTCTTTATCCCTCTAGTTCCTATTTTGTTTTCTTCATTAAAGAAAAACTTTCTGTTGCTTCCCCGTGCAGAAGCAGTGGGACTGCCAGAAGTTACTCTGTAGTTTTTGACTACAGGATTTTCTGTATCCATCAAAGTATTAAATTTACTCTTCTGCATTTGACAATTAATTTCTAATCCTTCAAGACAGAGTCCCCCATCTTAAACACAGTTCACTACATAAATTCATACCAGGAATTAAGTAACTATTCCCTGAGTTCACATCCCATAACATTAGACTGGGTTTCCCTCAGTGTAACACCTTTTTTTTGTGCAACAAAAGATGTTATTTAATCACCAGACTTCAAAAAATCCTCCATCAACCCATCTTGAAGAATTAGACTTCAGTTATTCATCAAACCCATGTTTTCCAGCCACAGTAATGCTATTACTACTGGTGGCAGGTCTGCTCTAAGTGCAGCTGGATGCTGAATTGAGCAACAAGAGGAGATTAAATTATTTTGTGGACAATTGCATGTTTGATTTATGTCAACTGCCATCACCCTAAGACACATAAAGCCTCTTTCAGGGGGACTAAAAGCAAACCATTTACCATCAGCTTAGCAGGCTTTGTGCTGATGAATGCTGCATTCAGAGGAGCAATTCTGGTCATTGCACATCTACCCTGCATCTCCAGGAACACAAATATCAGAGTTTATCAACTGGCTTCACTTTTTAACCAACCCTCAGCTGAAACTTGGTGGGAAGAAGAACATTTTAATTAGAATAAGCACAGACTGAGAGAAAGCTGAATTTGGAGGGAGAAGACAATAAGAGAAAGCCATTGCCAAGACAGACACAGAGGACAAAATCAGTGACTAAGCTCCCTGTGGTCACTGAAGGATTCAGAAGAGATCTCCAACTGCAGCAGGAACTTAAATGATTAAAAACTTCCACCCACCATTCAACCTTCAGGGGCATAAAGACAGAGGAGGCCACACAGAACTCCTGAGGGAGAACAGGGAAGCAAACCTCACACCCACGTGCACGAGAAGCTGTGGATACACTGAACTCCAGGGTGACATCCCATAGCATTCCAACCCACCGGGGTGGATCAGACCCTGGGGGATCAAAAACCTTACACAAGCAGGTCCACAACAGATCATTTCACAGGAACCCAAAATTTCTGTTCTCCTGGGAACATTCCCTGATCAACAGCACAGGGGCCTGGTCCAAGTGCACTGCATGTTAATGATACAGCGTGGGTTTGTTGTTTGTTTTTTTAAGAAAGACTAACTTTCTGCAAGAAAAAAAAAAAACCCAAACAAACCAGGAAGAAATAAAGCATGACACCTGCCCACTGTAAATATTTGCTTCTGAATTCTATTTAGCTACTGCCTTAGGGGTTTGTTTTCCCCTGAAGTGTTTGAGAAATAAAAGTTTAATTTTAGCTTTTTTTTTAAGCTCTGTGAAATAGTAACACTTAAATTGAACATACGGCATGCCTTGCACAACCTCAAAAACAAACGAGTTCATTTCAGAGAGGGATGCAAACCTGACTTCCCCTGTCCAAGACACTTTTTAACAAGAGCTAGAAAACATGTAGCACTGAAGGTAAAACTGCATCAACTCTATCAGGTACAGGTTTCTCACACTAAACGAGAGTGGCCACTGCTCATCAGCCCTCAGGTCAGCAGCCTATGGGCTCCTATTCCAGTTCAAATCAAGGCTGATTCTTTTTCACCCCTAAAGGATAAGGAATGAAAACAGTTTTTCAGATTTCTCTGTATATCCAGCCACCTTTCATGGAACAGGCACAACAACTTAGTTAGATTTATTAGCACTATAAACACTCCCAAACAAGATCGCTGTGCTTCGAGTGACTTTAAAAAGCTGCCACCAAGCGCATCTGATCAAACCCGGCATCCTTGTGCAACAAAAACTCCAGCAAAGAGCAAGGAAAAGCAAAACAACAACACGAATATACCCCAGCAAATGCCCTCCAGGAAACTCGTCTGGTTTTTAAATCAAACTTCAGCGCTGCTTTATATTGAGAAGCTCCAGCAAGGGTGATTTACTTATAGTCTGGATGTTGCGGGAGGAACCAGCGGCTGCACGTGTGTGAACTCTGGAATTCTCACCCGAGACGCTCCCGGTCAATTAAAACCAAACAAAACCCGTGAGACTTCTCTTAGTTCTTAGCGTTTCACTTCTCTCTCATTCAATGACAACTCTCCAAAGACAAAGAGCACCAGCCGGACCCCCAAACCCACAGGGAGGGGCCCCCAATCCCAAACTCCTTTAGCTCGGGGTGGGGAGAAACGCCTGGGATTTGTTCTTCCCCGAGTGGAAACTCGCGAAGGTCCCGTTTGCTTTCCTAAGCGCATTACGGGGGATAATTTGGTCCCTCCATCTATTTATTTTTAAAGAGGGCAGCACATCCTTTAAGCCCGGAGGAGCCACGTTCCGTACCACGGGGCACAGCCCCGCCGAGCCCCCCTCCGAGGGATCCCCGACCCGCCGAGGGATGGAGCCTAAGGAGTCCTAGCAACCTAAGGAATATAAGGAGCCCCGGGTCAGTGGCAGTCCCTCAGCCCCCGGGGGCACAGGGGAGAGTCACAAGAGTCACCTGGTGGAGAGCAGCGGGACGAGCCACCTCAGAGACAGCGGGATGAACCCTCCCAGGCTGATCCGCCCTCCCTCAGGCTCCGCGGCGATGGCTGTTCCTGCTGCCTCACGGCGCGGGGGGGAGGCAGGAGGGAAGGTAGAGCGGAGGAGATTCCCGGTCTCCAGCAGCCGGGCGCCGAGGCTGCTTGTCCGCCGGGAGCGGCGCAGCGTTCCCCGTTCGCCCTCGGTGTCCCCGCTCCCCCTCAACACTCACCTGGCGCCCAGTCCGCGCGCGGCGCCACCCCCGCGCTCAATGGCAGCAGGCGGGCCCCTGCCGGGGACGCTGTTTACCCGCCGGCTCTCGCGAGAGCCACGCGCACGCGCGCGCGCGCCCCGCCCGCACCGCGGCGCCGAGCCGCGATTGGGCCGCGCCCCGGCGCGCGCGGCCG
>NW_020884938.1:3429548-3501468 GCF_003945725.1 Corapipo altera | reverse complement strand
CCTCGGGGCAGTCGCGCCCCGCCTTTTCCAACAGCCCGTGGAGTGTTCAGGGAGCGCCGGTAGCCGGGTCCCGAGATCCCACAGTGCCCCATCTGCTCACACCTCATCCCAGAGCACACGGTACAGAGTTGCGTCCAGATCGCTCTGGAACCACCCCCAGCGAGGGAAACTCCACACCCTCTCTGGGCAAGCTGTTCAGTGCTCGGTCACTGCACAGCAAAGAAGTTCTTCCTCATGTCCAGGTGGAACTTCCTGGGCATCAGTTCCTGCCCGTGGCCTCCCATTGCTGGGCACCCCCGAGCAGAGCCTGGTCCATCCTCTGCCCCCTCCCTGCACACACTGACACACATGGATGAGGTCCCCTCTCAGTGTCTCCTCTGGAGGCTGAACAGCCCCAGCTCCCTCAGCCTTTCCTCCTCAGGGAGATGCTCCAGTCCCTGAATCATATCCGCAGCCTCCGCTGGACCCGCTCCAGGAGCTCCATGTCCCTCCTGTCCTGAGGAGCCCAGGACTGGACACAGCACTCCAGATATGCCTCACAGGGCTGAGCAGAGGGGCAGGATCACCCCCTTGACCTGCTGGCAATGCTCTTCCCAGTGCCCCCCAAAGATTCCATCTCTCCAGCAGAAACCTTGGCACTCAGTCCCCTCTGGCTGTGGGAACTCACCGAGGGGCTTATAGGTGTGAGGGGTCTCACAGTCAGGAGTTAAAGTGGCCTCAGTAGGTGCTCAAACACAAAAAAGCAGAATTAAGTGGAACCATCATAATAAGAGGCTTTTGGATTACTAGAGCTGTCCTGTGCAGTGCCAGGGCCCAGAATTCCATGGTCCTCATGAGTCCTTTCCAACTCATTCCATCATTCTATGATTTACCTCCTTCTGTCCCCCAGCCAAAGTACAAAAGTGAGAGTGTTAAATCCTGCTGTGGTTTTAGTGCTACCTGAGCATAAACCAGAGCAGCAGCAGTGACAGGGAAAGCTGTTATCCCAAGGATGCAGTGGTACAGACACCATGCAAATCCAGCTGCAGAAGATCAGAAGACAAAGAAGGTAAATCTGGGAGTTCAGGTTGAAAGAATGACAAAGTACAAGCCATCTTCTGCTTCTGTCACAGCATGGAGCATGTGGAACAGAGGGAAACTTTATCTTGATATCATCCCTTGACTTGAGGAGAGTTGCTGATGGAGGAGGACTTGCTTGGCAGACACATTGGATTTGTCTGACCTCATTAGTCTTTATGTGGAGACAAGGAACTTTGGAGCTCCCTGCACTAAAGCAGAATTCTTACAACCTCAAGACCTTTGAGAGTATCCACATGTCTCCTTCACCTGCAGGCAGAGCCAGAGAATTCACCATGGAGCTCCCTGAGCACTGTGTACCTTCCTGCTGAGACTGATTTTCAGGAGCACTGGATTTGGTAGGTTTGAAATAACAAGAAGCCTAAAATTAACATGTTTTAACTTGAATGAGGTGCAGCAGTGCTTCCTGGAGGAACTGGCTGTCCTTTGGGATATCTGAACTCCCTTTCCACATTTGGAGCCCATGCTAATGAAGTTGTGCACTCCCATTTGCCAGGTACTGAAAGCACAGACACATAACCCAGAAGCAGAATTAGCAAGAGGGGAAAAGAAACTCTGTGATAAGTAAATTCAAAATAAACTGGTTACGGATCTAGAAAAGTGGGATTTCACCAAAGCCCCCTTCCCAGAGCAAAAATCCTTAAAACTCTCTATCAATAACAATGGTAAATGGGAATGACAGATCCCCCAGCAGGAATGGGGGCTGGTTTTGACTGAGGATCCTGGTGTTTGGCAGTTGTAAGTCTTGATTCCAGCACCTTGCTCCTGGCTGCTCCCCTGCTCCAAAGCTGCCACGGGGAGGCTGGGAGAGGCAAAGTCAGGCTGGGAGAGGAGGAGGCCCAGCTGTGACAATGAATATTCAAAACGTGACATTCCAGTTCCTGCCTTGCTGCTGGTGCTCCTCTGATGGGTCCTGCCAGCACAGCAGATGGCAAGCACTGAAAGGCTGTTGTGCCAGCGGAAAATTCCTGTGTTTTGTTGGTCCTGTGCATGTGTGAGGGGGGAATTGGGGCAAGCTTCCGCTTATTTCATTATTTTCAAGAAAGAAAGGGAAACAAATGGTTCCCTAAGACTGCAAAAATCGCTGGCATTTAAGAACCGGTCTCTTATTTTACAGGTTTGGTTACATTCTACGTTTTCCTTGTAATTCCGTATAACTTTCCTCATAAGTCAGGATCCAGAGTTTTCTAAATAGTGGTACAATTAAAAAGAGAGACAACATTGCAATATCAGCACTGGTTGTTGCTTGGGAGAGCTATGAAAAACCAAGTATTTCATGCTTCTGTTTTTTATGTGACTGTAAAAGTGTTTATGTCAGTGGACTTTCCATTGCAGAACAGATGCAGTTTGTTTTAATTTCCTAATTTTATGTGTATTTTTTTAACATAGTTATACACATGTATTATGTAATTAGACAGAGGTATTACACACAGGCTTTATTACACATAGACTTTGCAAAAGCCTAAATGCCTCTTGTCAAATTCCACTGGAGCCTTCAAAAAACTTAGGGGAAAGTCAGAGGCAAAGCAAAACAATGTTGTCCTGGTTATTGTAGTTCAAAAGAGGCATCTCTTCTCAGTGAAAGAACATTTGGGTAAGGTTTGGACATTTATTTCTTTGCAGTCAGTTGGTGTAACAAATCTGAATTGTCAGAGCCTTGCTGGAGATGCCTCTTGGAAAGATTCTGAGGGGGTTTTAACCCTGGAAGCTCCTTCTCATCATCAGAAGGAACCTAAAAATGTTTAACTCACAAGTAGTTTGCATGTAACTACTTAATCAATGTAACATTTAGTAATCTATTCTGACTTTCTTACTTTCTCACTGGTTTTCCTAATACAATCCATGTGTATTTCACCAAAATAAGCAAAAAAAATTCTAAAACTCTTAAGACTTGGTCAGGAAATACTACAGGGCTAGATAAGTGCAAACCAATCACAACCATTCCCACAGATTTTCCAGTGTCTTATCATGACTTTTTTAGCTGCTATTGGTACTATTTTTAATCCAAATTTTCCTCTTAACTTCCTGATCTGTCTGAATAACAGAAGTATATGGGTTTGATATTTAATAGGTAGAATTCAAAGGGGAAAAAGCAAATTATTTTATTTGTTTCAAGGTACTTAACATGCCATTACACAATTCTGACAAGATTTCACACCTGTAGAGCTTTAATTGCTTGATTCCAGTGGGGCACAGGAGTGAATTAAATACTTGGAAAATGCTTCAGCATGGACAAAAATGTAATTTCTTGATAGGCAAAAAGCAAATTTAGAAGGAGGCACATTTAAAACCCTCCCACTCTCCACCTATCCTGAGCCTGGTGTCACCTGTCTAAAGAGTAACTCTAAGAGTTTGCTCTTCCAAATGCTTGTGCAGCCTCCTCTTAAAAGCTTGTGTTCCCAGAACATGGGACTGAAATTCCCTTCCTTTTGTTTGTCCTGAACCAGTTTCCTGGGAGAATTTTGATGCAGATACTGGGTTTGGTACCAGCATAAACATTTTTGGAAGGAAAGAAACCAGAATTTCACTGTTCAAAGTGCAGACTAACTATGGATTTAACCATTTCTTGCCTCACCTCTTCATTTGAAGGCAGAGCACATAATTTGCTGTGCCTCTTAAAAACAGCTACAAATTTAAACAATGTCAGAAAATAAGTAATAATAAAGTTTTTAAAATGAGGTGCCTTTTGAAGGCATTTGTTTCATCCAGGCAACCACAGCCAGCTCCATGTCCACACCCCTTCTTAGAAAGGTCTAGGTTATATTTCCTGAAATCTCAGAGAATTTTCCTTATATTAATAGCATGTATGTCACAGGGAAACCATTTATACTTCCCTATGTGAAGTCTAAGGAACAAAGCAACTCTTCAGCTCCACAAAATCCAGGAAATCACTACAGTCACCTCACAAGCTCTCAACTCATATCCTGAATGTTCCAAACCTGGGATTTTGCCGATGTTCAACACCATTTAAATCACTTCTTTCCTATGTAAGTTGTAGTATTTTTTTTTTTAGTGTGAATTTCTGGCTTGGCTGTGACTTTTGCAGGCAATTTGGAACCCACAGCATGATTCTTCCTGGCACAGAGATGCCAAATTCCTCATGCTGGAGTTAAGGATGTGACAAATTCGATGCGTTTTGTAAAGCAATTAAAGTATTTATAGCTGAGTTCACTTAAACAACGTCATCTCTTACAATATTATTCCTGGATTCTCTTTGGAGAAAATCCTTACTGGACTTAAAAGAGGCATATTTATGTATGGGATCTTTTTCCATGAACGAAGAAACATGGAAAGTCTGGAACAAAAAAAGTTAGCAAACACACTAATTAATAATGGCTATTTTTAATTATTGAAGAAACTCAATATTCTTTCTTGGTTAGCATGGCCAACATTGTCCTGTATTTAAAATTCCAGGGAAAAATGAAGCTGACAATCTTTCCAGTCAATCTCAGGGAGACAAAATAAGATATTTAACAAAAATACTCATATTTTCCAGACATTTTAGTCTTAGTTAATATATTTGATCTGTTCTTCCACTGTTTCAGGAGTGATCATATGCTTTTTTTCCCTCTTAGTGAAGATTCTCTCCTAAATTCATTGTTATTTTCCCATTATTCCCAGACATGGGAATCATCTGTGTGTTGCAGGCTTATCCACACAGTCTGTCTCCTTACTCAATGTTTGCTTCCTGCCTGGCTTTGCCACATCCCTTTCTAGTTCATCTCTTCTCTCTGACATAAAGCTCCTAAAATAAATTAGGAAAAGAAGAAACTGGAACAAGATGTAAACAAAATTATGTAGCTTTGCTGTTACATTCTGTTCTCTGTCTTTCAACTCTAATGCAGCTATTTTAGAGCCTGGTACTGAAGCCTCTGCAGTCCCAGGAGTTATCCCAACGAACACAGACTTCTTTAACAGCCTACGGAGAGGACATTCTTGTTTGGGAAGGATGGCCAAGCTTCCACAGGACACATAGAACCAGGAGTCTGGAAAAGAAGGAGATGATGGTGATGAAATCTCAGGGTTTTGTCAAGTGCTGGGGTTATTTAATTTCCTGTACCTTGTTCCCCCACTACTCTCCATTTCAACAGAATAATTGAAAGCCTGACAAATTCCATCCTAAAATGCAATCCCTGCTCTGCTGCATTCTTGATTTACATTTCCAATCCTTTCACTCACTATCTTCCAGCTCCATTCTCTAGAGCCTTCCCTGTTCCCTAAATCCCCTTAGCGGTACCTGTCTGTCCTTACACATTCCCACCTGATTTCCCCATTCCATTAACAGCTTGGCAGAGCTTCTCCTTGATTTCCAAGGTGTGTGAAACATGTCCTTCTGATGTCTTTCCCCACTGACTCTGAATCAGTTTCCCCTCGTCTCACACAGTCACTATAAAGGTACAGGAAATTCACCCATTTTCGAGGAAAAGACAAATTGTTCTGCTGGTGAAGTCTCGATAAACTATGAAGAACAGGTTCTCAGCTGCCATAAATTTTATGGGGTCTCTGACTGTCCATTTGTGTGTCCTGCCCCACAGTCAGTAATTAAACCTGGCATGTGAAGATATCAAGTGTACTGTAAAAAAATACATATAAACATGCTGTCATTTCTTTTTTTGCTCTTCTTCTTTGTGAGGCTTCTTTTTGTTGTCCTCCTAATTCACTCTCAAGGTAATTGCAAACACAAATTCCATAAGTAGCTTTTTCACTTAATATCCCACAACTGCCCCCTGGAATAGAATGATCCAAGCATAGGCTCCATCTGCAGAAGAGAAGAGAGTGGTTCCCAGCTAACAAAATAGTTACAAACTTAATGCAGCCTCACACTTGTTTAGACGGCTAATGAGGGAGAGCAGGGAAAGGAAAACAATTCTGTTCTGTTCCGGTTATCTCGTGGGCTTGGATCTTTAAATGAAAATAATCCAATTAATTGTCCCAGCACGAGCAAAACAGTTGGGTCTGATAAAGACGAGGCAGAACCCTAAAGGAAAAATAGATGTTTGAGGTCTTAACTGAAGATCTTCTGGTGCCCACGGGCTTATTCTGGGCCCTGTCTCTGAATAAGTGTAATGTCACAGAGGGGTAGAGCAGTCAGCCCATTAGAGCAGGACCAGTTGGACCAGTTGGATAAAGCTGGATCTCTCCCAGTGTCCTTATATCAGATGAAATCCTTCTGGAGCGTAGGAATGGAAGCAGAGCGAGTAATTAATCTGTGGGGAGACACCACAGGGGGTCCAGTAAAGAACAGCCTTTTAGAACATCATAAAACAGCAAATCCCTGGAACTCTGTCCTTCCCCTCCCAGCCAACAGTCAAGGATCTGCCCAAAAATGACTGGGATTCAGAGGCACAGGCAGTGAGCTGCCAGCAGAGTGTTGGTGGAGCCGGAGCTGCCAAAGTCATTCCCCTTCTTCAAAGGGAACAGAATGTTAATCAATGTACTCATTTCTCTCCTTCCACTCTAATTAGCCATCCATGGCCACAGCTTGACCACCTGAGTTAGTTCCAAACTCTTGGAAAAAACAGTGTACTCAGAAGGATTGCTGATAAAAGGGAGTAGCTTTGGAAGGACAGCAAGCAGGCAAATATCTGATGTGGGTTTATGAGGGTCAAAGCATAGGGATCGCATACAAAAAGTATAAGCGTGGACAAAAACCCCTTTTAGTTTTCTTAAGATTTAACCAGTCCCCTGTCTCCCTGGGATAGTAGCATTCCTTAGGAAAAAGCATAGCTCCAAGGCTGTTTCCAAAGGGATTGCATACATTAGGGTTGTTCCACTAGCTGGGAATTTTTCATCAGCTGAAATAAGTAGGAATCCCTACTCTTTAATGAGACTCCTGTCCTTCTCCTTCCAGAGAAGCTGTGGATTTTCCATCCTTAGAAATGTTCAAGGCCAGGCTGGATGGGGCTCTGACCAACCTGGTCTAGTGGAAGATGTCCCTGCCCATGACAGAGGGGTTAGAACTGGGTGATCTTTAAGGTCCCTTCCAACCCAAATAATTTTGTGATTCTTTTGCATATAGAGGTGAAGGTAATTCAGAGAGTAATTTCATTTGTGCTGGGAGACAAAGGTATGATGTGATGTGTTTCTGCCTTTTTTCATGTTATTACCTCCTTTGTGTAGCCACAGGTCAGGGATTGTCAGCTGCGCATACATGACTCCACCTTTGCTGTCTTTAGCTCCTTGTAGTTTTTTGTGGTGTTATCGTGCTCAGGCATAACCTGCATATTTCAGCAGTTCGCAGCACTAATAAACAAAGTGAGAACATTTAGATTGCAACAGCAACAGAGAAAAATCTGTTTTGTTCAGTTGTGGGGACTAAAGAGTTCATTGGAGTTTTATTTCCAAGTTGAGGACATGCAAATGTATGTAGGAGGTTCTCGTTAGTGGCCTCTTTGCCTTTTTGTCTCATCGTTCTTGTTGCCTCTTAGAGACACCTGAAGGCAGGCTTGCTTTATGGCTGTTTTTTCCAGGTATCCTGTGTCATTCCACTTGCACTACAAAGCCTGGACTGCTCAGCTCTGTACTCTGTGACTGAGCTTTGATGTGGATAACCTGGAGTGGGTTTCAAACCATTCAGTGACAACAGATTTGTCTCCAGGCAAACTAGGTCAGATATCCACCATGAACTCAGAGCCAAATTCAATGTCTCCAGTGTCAACATGCTCACACTCTCTACAAGGCTTGGAAGTCACGACATAAAGTTTCTGCCTCCAGAGGCCATGGTGTTATTGCCTCACAGAGAGAAAACATGAAGGCAAAAGTCTCAAAGGATCCTTCAAGAAGAAAGAGGAACTCTTGAAAGACTTTCAGAAGAGACTTGTCTTCAAAAGGGAATGCTCTGTGTCTCTTCTGTTAGTATTTTTTTTTTTTGCTAGATCTGGCAGGGCTCCAGTTTGGAGCCTTTTTGGCACATTTACAGGCACATTGTGGACATAACACCCCATTTTCTTGATATGGCCAGTGGTGGCAAAGCAGCTGCCAGTAAGATAAAACTGCATCAATTGCTAATGGAGGAGGGGAAACTGTCACTTGGGATTAACTTTGAATATTCCAGGACATTTTCACCAGGCCCATGTTCCTCTTGGCTTGCTGTAGTTTTGTCCAGCTTCCTCCAAGAAGCACAGCCATGTGCAACCATTTCTTCCTGGTCTGTCTTCCTCCTCCTCTTTCCCTCCTGATAAGCTGAGACAGGGTGGAAAAAGAGCCTTGGCAAAGCTGGGCATGGTGGACTAAAGGCAATTCTTGACCCCATGGCCAAATTTCCAGCATTTCTAAGCTTAAAAGCAGAGCTGAAAGGAAGTGCCATTTTCCATCTGGGCATGAGTAAGGCAGGTCATGTTTCCATGATTTTTGCCTTTACATAGCAGCTACACTCCTGGAAAAGGCTGAGCATGGGCTCTACTGCAGGAGGTAAATAGGATGCAGCATCCTTTTCCATGTAGTTTGCCATAAGGCAAATAATTCCTGCCCTCTTTTCCTCTTGTTTTCCTGCACCTGAGGAGCCTCTTCTCCTCCCTCAGAGAAGTCAGCATAGTCTGACCTCAATATAACATCACATGCACCCCTTCGTACAGGTCTGAAAAAGAAAGTGTCTGGTGTGGGGCTGGGAATGAACACATTGGGAGCTTCCCATTACATTACACAGTGTCCCAGAGGGCAGGCTCTCAGGAAAATATCTGGAAGCTGTGTTAGAGCGTGGATACTCAAAAATACAGAATCTGTGCCTGGGAAGCTGAAGCATAGTAACATTGTGTGGAAGGGCCTCTATAGGTCATTATGTCCAAACACCCACTTGAACTGGGGCTACCACCAACTCTGTAATAGGTCCTGAAACCCTCCCAGGGCATCTATTCCAGTCTTTTTCCACCCTCCCACCAAAAATATATCCCAATGTCCCATGTGGACTACCCAGAACAGTTCACGGCCTCCACATCTGCCACCGCTGAAGAGAGTTCAGCTCTCCTGTGGCTTGTCATTTTTGCAATTCCTCTCCAAGTAGTTTTCTTTTCTCTTTAATTCTTACCAGTCACAGGTAGGAGAGTAGACTGAGGACATCCAGGGACACTGGTTTTTCTTTAGGTTCCAATCCCTTCTATTCATTTTGAAGCATTTGTATTCTATGTTACAAACCTATTAATCCACTGGTAAACATTTAAACCTCAGAGCTGGTGCTGGGAGTTGTTTCTGCAGCTGATAATCCCCCAAATGCTCTTCAGTAATGAACAGCAAGAGGTGTTGCTACTTTGCTATTCCCCGAAAGTGGTGTTGGCTGCAATCTCTAATAGCCCTGAGCATATCTGAAAGCTCCTTTTTCCGATGTATTCCCATGGATATTGTGAAGTTCAACTCTATTCTCAGCTTCTGGGATCCCCTGGAAGCTTTCTGGAGAGCTCTAGGACCAGTGCAATGTATTCCTGTTAAACTATCTCCCTGAGAGATCATTTTTTCCTCAGATGTCCTGGAGTCTGAGTTTAGAGCTCTTGATGGCACAGTGAATGGTGCAGAGATTTAGTCAGGCCTTTTATTGCCTTTTATTGACCATTAGAGGTTTTCTGGCGACAGGATGCAGGTTCTGAACTGCTGTCATTGCGTTTTTTAGGCTGCCCTTGAGGATGGTTTTGCTCTCATCTGGTCTCACCTGATTTTGCTTTTTTAGATGATTTTTTTAAGACATCAGCTGCTGCCAAAACAGGCATAGAACATACTTAAGGTGTTAAAATAGTTCTTTAAAGTCCTCTACAAAATATTCATGAAACTGAACTCTGCAACCACCTCTGCTTTCCTCTCACACAAGAAAAACCCTATTTCAAGCAGGGTTTTTATCCTACTACTGTTCCGGCTTGTCAGAGGAAGTCACACCATTAATTTTAGCCAAGTGATCACTACACTTATGATTTTTTTTGAGCTTGGTTTTTTATATCAATCCTTCATTTGATTGCAAGTTCACATGCTGTATTTTAAGCAAGAAATTCAGAGTCTCCCAGCTACATGAACAGAGCTAATCTTGTCTGAGAACAGACTATCACTACATTATAAATAATTGTCTGCAGGCCAGGATTTCTTTACTACTCTTGATTAGGTTTTGTTGCCAGTAAAAACAACATTTACTAGCTGGCCTGTCAAAAATATCCTGATGCAGCATGAGTAAATCCAAGAAGCCACTGGTCTATTGCCCTGTCCAAGAACTATTTTGAATAGGGAAGAACTGCAAAAAAACCCACTTGAGAACTCCTGAAAAAGAGAGCATTCACCAAGGAATGATTCATAAGTAATCTATTGATAAAGCTGCTTCATGCTCCAAGAGTTACTACATCTGGTCCAGCAATTTTGACTTATCTAATGGTAAAACTTCCTGTTTTTGTTTTAAATGGCTGTAATTTCCTCCCCTGTTGTCTGAAGCACCATGCAATGCCTCCAGAGACTGGGTGGCTGCATGAGAGCAAGGCCATGAAGCGGGTGACAGATTTCTGCTGCCCTTGCCTGCAATAATGTTTACAGGTGTGCATTATCATGAGGAAGGCAATCAAAAATAAAAGTAACAAATACATTGCAATTAAAAGTGTCACACTCCTTTGCTTGTGAAAATTTCTTCACACCCTTCCTAAAGTGACACCTCTGAACCAGTTTGGAGATCTGCCAGGAAAGGGAGTTGTTAGAGAGACAGCTTCCGAATGTGAGTGATTGACAGAAGTTCAAGCTGTTGTAGTATTAAAAAGAGCCACTAAAACTCTTGACCAGGTTTCTTAAGCTCTCTTAAAAACACTCTCTTCAGAAACACTCCTGATTAATACCAAAATAAGATCTTTTCAGGTAATGTTTTAAGGGAAGCTGTCACCATCCACATCATCATCAGTGGCAGAACATGGCAAGATTTACCCAATTCCAGTTTCATGTATCTTCTGTGTGCATTTTAATGGTGATATTTTAATTAAAAATACAGAGAAGGACTATGTTGTAAGGAAAACTAACTGGTAAAACTAGTGAGGAGTGAAAGAGCCAAACTGCAGGTCTGGTTGAGCTAAGGTGTTTTAAATTAAAGGAGCTTGAAATGCAACGAATTGTTGGTGACTTTTACTTTCAAGAAAGTTGTGTAAAGGAAAACTGGTTATGGCAGCCTGTGCTGGTCAACAGGGCAAGATTTAGTCAAAGTTCAAGGGATTTCTTTTTGCTGTTGTGCCCTAAATGTAGGGCAAAACATTATCAATTGGTTGAATCATCTGGAAAAAACACATGTGTCTGTGTAAGGTGTTAAAGAGACCAATCAGGCAGAGAAATTATTCCCTCCGTTTTCCTCAGTTAACCCAATGGATCTTCATCACACTTCCTTGACTGCAAGCTGGACATGAGGAGGAGAACTTTTGGCCTCAGCGCAGCTTTTTTTGGAAGGATGGGAGAGGAAACAGGGTATGGAGCAATGGGCCTCCTGTAGCAACATCTGACAGAGCAGGGAAGGCAGCTCCATAATAAACACTACTGACCACATTTTCACTACTCATTCCCTTCCCTATCTGTTTACAGAGAGAACAATATAGACATTGGCTTGAATTATTGTTGTTTATATCCCTGCTTATGCACGGGATATTTCCAGACTATTTCCAGATATTGGAGGTAAATTTTTCCTGTCCAGAGAAGCTCAAAATTCAGGAGAGATATTAAGCGTAGGGGACCAAAAGAAATCTCCCTATCAAAAATCCCAGTGCTGGTGGAGTTAAGTTTGTCTCACACTCACAAGGGGAGTGTGTGTGAATTCAGATCTAGCCCTCTGGTTTATGTCTTTCTCTATTTGGTTATATTGTGTGACTCACAAAGTCCCTAAAAAGTCACAGGTGGAAAAGACTGAGAAATTGCACACATTTTTTTTATGGGATCAATTTACCATCCCAGGCAGGAAAGACAATTAAATAAAAAATCTAACCTTTTACTGAAACTATTTCATGTATTTCCTCCTCATCAACTTTAATTAAATTGTTTTCCTAGAACTCTTAATTCTACACTCCCTTCCATAATGTTTGCATTTCTCATCTTCCTTATCACCTGAGTGTTTATCAAATTTCCTTCAGCTTCATCCCCAAAAGACTTAAAAATCCCTTCAGAAAGAAGTAGAATTTGTTCCAAAAGAATTCTCCAGTAAGGAACTGAAAACAAGCCTTGGTGTTTCTAAAGTCAAGCTTCACATCTGCTTTTACACCAGAAGAGAAACTGAAATGAAAACACCCAACACCTTTCTTGTTTGCAGGTTGTCTTTAGGAAGGAGCTCCAAGCTGGACTGAGTAGCATTGATGTCACCTCAGTTGTCACCTGTCAGCTATGAAAGCTCTTGATGTATCAATGGAATGCTTCAAATGCAACATGGGAATTGTGCAACAGGAAAATGGCTTTGACTGAACTGAAATTCTTCTCTCTTCCTTACAAACCCTGTGGGACAGCACCCCATAAATGGGTTTACGCAGTGCAGAAAGCGTGAACATGAGATTCCAAGAAAGCAGCAGGTTAAGAAAGAAACTTCCCTGTCCAACCAGAATGAATTGCAGAGGAGTACAGAGGGCTGCAACCTGAATCCCTGTGCTCCCACCTGGGACAGACTTCTGGTGGCCAAATATTTATCCAAGGCAGGCAAAGCACATCTTTCATCACCTTGTGGGTGGTTCAGGGCTCGATTTAATTGTTTTTCTGGAACCAGGACTGAACAAGCCAGAGCCAGTTTTGCCTTGCTGATGCCTCAGGGCTGAAGTGCAGACTGACCACTCCTATATTTCTCTCCTGAAACAGGTAAATACAGGTGTCTCTGGAATTTACCAGTGCAGAAGTAAGTAAGGGGGGAAAGGTCCCTTAGGAAGCTTTGCTCTTGTTTGAGTGCTCTGTTCAGGGGAGGTGCTTCATGGATGGATTCAAACAGACAGAGGAGATCCTTCAGGAATTGTATAGGTGACAAAGTCTGACTGGGCTGATCAGCCCTCCAAAACTTGGTATTTCCACTGTTTGAAAGCTGATCCTTGACCCCCAAGAAATCTGTATCAGGCAAAAGCAAAAGACTAGATGGATCTTATTTTCCCTGTTATCCCATATTATCTTTATAAAAAAAATTTGTAGCTTCTCTTGGCTCACTGGCTCATGGTTTGTAAGGAAATCTTAAATGGGAGATGAATGTTCACTAAAATACGGTGGCACTGGCAAACCAATGCCTTTTCTGCAAGGCTGTGAATTCCCAACTCCTTGCTTTATTCTGGTTCATGGAGTGCTCTGGTTTACCAGCACAGGTCCTCCATGCACTTTATTCTTCTTGGCAGGGTTTTTGGGATTCCTGAGTGCTCCACACAGGGTCAGGAATTCTGATCTCAAAAAATCAGCTGAATCAACTGCGAATCTGTCCTTGAGCACTACAAGAAGCTCTGATGGACTTTCTGAGGGTTGGATCCAGTGTGGGAGCTTGATCTCTTGGTCGTCTGTGTTGTCAGGGCCCAGAAGAAGCCACCCAGCCTAAGGTGGGACCTGAGTGTGTGCAGAGGGTGTTTAAAACACAGCAGTATCTCTCCTCATGTCCTGGTGTTTAGATTTTGCTCACATTCATCCCCTCTGTGCCTTCAGAAAATGGGAGGAGTTTTTACAGTAGTGGGACAATGACAAGAGGGGCACCTTCCAGGCTGGAGCAGCAAATCCAAGGAAAGCAGACAAGAAAAGGCAAAGGCTTCCCATGGTGGAAAAGTTCAGCTTTGTGAATGCTGATGTAGAACCCATTTTGTTAACACACTTGATAATTAATGGTGTTGCCTCGTTGTCTCACCAGACTAATGATTAGTTTGACTCTGGCTGTAAATAAGACAATCTGTGGTTAGAGTAGAACACAACCTCTCCCTGAGAGTTTGTCAAATAACTGCAGATTGTGAAATACAAATACAAATCTCTACCCTGTCCTGCATTGTAATTCTGCAAAGGGTTGTCTGGCTGAGTAATAAACCTCCTGTGAAAGGCACAGGCTCCAGGAACAACAGGTCGGGAATTTGGAATCCGTGAGTAATGTCAGACTTGGTTCCATGCAGCTGGTTTGTGTCACTGGAGGTATCATTGCTTATCCAGAGCAGGAAGAAAGGGCAGAGTTAGGAATAGATCACCAGACCAAAAGGCTTCATGGTGCAGGGATGACAGGGAGCAAATATGACTCTGCAGGGAGAATAACAATGGCAATCCTGGAGTAAGGATGCTGCAATAAGACTATGCCAGCTTATTTTTTACGATGATGCTGATTTATATTTTGGGAATGCTTCCGCTCATGGATTAATCCTTAGGAGAATGTAGCACCTACAAGCTTCTGTGACTCTTGCAAGTGGCTGTGAGTAGATATAAGCTGAAGATCCAGCCTTCATACCTCTGCCTTCCCGTTCCTCCTGTGGGGTTGTTCCCTTCCGGCATCACTTGTGGGACGAAGCTTCCATGACTTCTGTGCACATGTAAGGTTATGGCTTTGGTGATGGAGCTGAGGGCAGCAACACACGGACTCTTCTCTCTCATTAATGTATTTTATCACCATGGTATCTGTTCTTCCAAGTTGTTCTTTAGAGTGGAAAGGATTCTGCACATTTCATGTGTCTTCTGCTGTGTGCATTTTAATGATGATATTCTAATTAAAAATACAGAGAAGGACTGTTGTAGGGAAATTTGGGCAGTAGAGTAACTAGTGAAGAGTTAAAGAGCCTGTCAAATTGCAGGTCTTGTTAAGCTAATATGTTTTAAATTAAAGGAGCTTAAAACGTAATAGGTTCTTGGTGGTTTTTACTTTCCAAAAGGTTGTGTAATGAAAGCTTAAAGGAAAACATAGGACCTGCAAGCTTCTGTGGCTCCTGCAAGTGGTTATGAGGAGATCTGAGCTGAGGGTCTGGCTCTCATCCTTCAAATAGGTCTGGAAGTGGCAAGGATTTTCCAGCACTAGTGGGGACTCTCTCCCTATCCTGCACAACATCCTTCACTAGAAAGAGCAACAGAATGAGACAGCACTTAAATTGCTGATGTGAATGGGTATTTCACAGACATTCCTCTTCTAAGCAGTGAGATGTGTCAGAACAGTCCCAACTCAGCATGACCACCCATGTGATGAAGCAAACCCTTTCAGGGAAGTGATTCATTGCTTTGGGTTTGGATTTTTTTTTTTTTTATTTTTCTTGCATTATACACAATAAGCATTTAAATGAGCTGTTGTTTATAGATGCCCCTGGGACGACAATACACACTGTGTGCATCACCAGTTAAATAATCCATGTCTGCCTTTCTTCAAGGGTGCAGACCTCAGGAAAGAAGGACTGAGAGATGATCATCATGTAATAATGATGTCTCCTCATGCTGACTCAGCTCATCCTGATGGAGGACAACTTGTGGGAGATTGTTCTCCCTGAGCATCTCTTAGGAGCTATGAGGCTCAGGATGTCCTGCCTAGCTATGTCTGCTCTGAAGTGCTCAGACCTATCCTATCCTGTTGGTCTGGTTAATTTGTTAATGGATGTTTGATTTAATGGGAAAGATTCCTGTTCATAGTCTGCTTCACAGTCCTGCCTGCTGGGTATGTAGGATGCCAAGATACTCCCAGATCACGTTTCTGATGTTCCACCTCCTCCCAGCCTGCATCTGATGTCCTGGTTTACCATGTGTTCCAGACAACAATGAGACCTAAGCAAGTCAATATTGAGCATGTGTCCCAGGCTGCAGCTTATCAGGTGCAGATTATCATCTCAACCCTACTGGGCTCAGGGACTTGTGTGCTCTTCAGAAACACAGGAAAAGAAAGTTGGTTTAGTGGTTTTTTGTTTCTTTTTCCCAGGAACTGAGAGCTGTGGATTTAATGCAGTGCTTTACGTGAGACTTCCTGTGTGGTCTGAGACAAACCATGAGTTGAATTTCCTGTTGTCTGGAAAGAAATAATCCTTCACTGCCATTTGTGCCCTTGAAAACCAGCCTTGAGGTCATTTGGCCCCTGCAGTCATTTATAAGTTGTTTCAATTTAGAAGAATGGGACAAGTGCTAGGAATCCTCTCTGCTTAAGAGCAGGAAGCATTTCAGTGCTCATAAAAGAAAGTGGATGCTGAGCAAAGGCAATTTGAAAATTATTGCTCTGATTACCAAACTGCAATGCCAGTAAATAATGTGGCATCATAAATGGAGTAAATAATTTGCATCCAATTTCCACATTTTATTCTGTCTGGAATCTGAAGTGCTGCATCCCAGCCAGTTTCTGGAGCTCAGCCCCGGGGGAAGATCAAGGTTTGCTGATTGTGTTTCACTCCTGAAAGCAAAAATCAAAGAGAACAGTCCCATCAACTTCCTATCACCAGGGGTAGAGAGGGCTCCCCTTTCAACCATTTCAGTGCCAAATTAAATCCTCCTTTAATCCTAGAACCAAATCCCTTGAGCTTTAGCCCTGTTTTTATCCCTGATTACCCTCCCCAGACTTCAGAGCCTGGAAGACAAGATCCCTGGGTTGTATCCTGCTCTGACAGGGCAGGTCAGACAAGCATGGCTGGCAGGACCCTGCCATCCCAAGTGCTTCCTGCTGGGATACTCATCTGCACGTGGGGTCAGTGGCACTGTGAACTATTTATCCAAACTGCATGTGGGACGTGTGTGTGGGTTTTACTTCTCTTACAGGGAAGTGCAGCAAAGCCTCCAGAGTGCTGACATGGCCCCACACCTGCATTATCCAAAGAGATTTGCTGTGGGGATGCAGGTTAATGGTTCTCTCCCTGATTTCCCAGATGACTGACAGCTTGGGAAGGCCCGAGGTCACAGCTGATGGCAGTCCGTGGCTCACTCTGCTCTGGCCCCCACGCAGGGTGTTTTGGGGCTGACTGGATTTGTGTCACTACTTGCCGTCAATTTACCACTTGGCTTGCCCAAAATGCTGTCACAGCTGCTTGTGCCTCACATCTCTGAGTCACCCATGTGGAACAGTCTCTGAGTTCCCAGCTCTGAGCTCCGTGTGTGCCTGCAAGCAGTTCCATGGGAACGAGCAGACAGGATTGCTTTTATCCTGTTGTGCCCATCGTGGTTATTCCTCAAAAGATGGGGCTGCTTTCCTGAGTTTATAGGGATGTGAATGAAGGCCACCACTGTGTGTTCCCTCAGTGTTGTCTCACAGGACACGTGGTTACCCTGGAGCAGTAGGATTACGTTAGGATGGGTGTGTTGTTCAGCATTTCCCCCTAATCGTGGCAGTCACTCCCTGCTCTAACAGCTGATGCTGCTTCTGTCCCAGATGGGTCAGGATTTGCCCCTCCTCATCACTACCAACATATCCAACTGTCACATGGTTTCTCTCTTTCCTGCAGCTAATGGGAATGCCACCGTAGGGCAGCTGCAGGAGAAGAGCCAGATTCATCCCCAAAACCTCCTTCTCCTGGCTTCTGCTTGTCCAGTGTTTTTTCAGAGTGATCTGTTGGAAGTGATTCATAGTCACCTCTTGTCAGGATGGACCCACATTTTGGACCCACACTGGTCCCATGTATGGCTGAACCAAGTTTCCAGCAGCTGATACATTGTACACACCTTGAAAACCATTAATGACAGGTCAAATCTTCAGCATCCTTTAGCCTGGGCTTGCTAATGAAGATTCCCTTTGGAAAGCACACTCTCAGCTGTTTCTGCTGGTCAGAACTTTTTATAGACAAAATAATCTACTTCATGGAATCACAGAATCCCAGAATGGCTGGGTTTGGAAGGGACCTTAAGGATCATCTCATTCCAACCCCACTGCCACAGGCAGGGACACCTTCCACTAGACCAGGTTGCTCAGAGTCCCATCCAACCTGGCCTTCAACACTTCCAGGGATGGAGCAGCCACAGCTTCTCTGGGCAACCTGTGCAAGGGCCTTACCACCCTCACAGGGAAGAATTTCTCCCTAATATCCATTCTAAACCTACTGTCTTTCAGTTTGAAGCCATTGCCCCTCATTCTGTCACTCCAGACCCTTGGAAATAGTCTGTCAGGTGAAATCTGTGAGCTCTTTGTTCCAGCTGTAGAGAAAACCTCTTTTCAGCATCCCATGTAGGTGTGTCTTGTGCTCTCAGTTTCCAGCTTCTAATGACAAAGGAACAAAACAAAAGGCTTTCTGTTCTCGGATGGTTTCAGAATCAGGTGAAGTGCTGTATTTCTTGCAGTCACATCACTTACACTGACGTTGCCCTTGAGGACAGTATTACCTCACACACAAAAAGAGAATGTCTGTGCTCTGAAATGTCAGGGCTCATGAGACAAGAACTGCTCTGTATTAAGTGCTGGGGTAGCTTTCCACAGTTTTCTCTCTCCTTTGATCTTTTATTGGTACAGAGTGACCCATCATCCTTGCCCAGGCTTCCTCAATACAGTGGTCAGTTTTTATTTTAACACATTTTTCATCCACAGCAAGCGGAGCAGCCCAGGTAAAACTGCTTTGACACCAGCACTCTCCTGCATGTTTGCAGAGCCATCTCCCCCTTGGCACAACCTTGTTTAACAAATATCTCCATCTCTGTGGCTCTATTTTGCCTCCCCCTTGTTTGTATTGCCTTCCCCTGGTGCAGGTTCAAGAGGGCAGCACTTGCCTCACTGTTCCTGTCTTCCCCTCACCACAGGGCTCTTGACTTTGCACTGCAGAAGCAGCATCTCCTTAGGCCACAGCTCCAGAGGGGGAACACAGCTGCCATCTGATTCCCCAGTTAATCCATAGGCCCCCTGCTAATTGCCTTTACACAGCAGGCTGCACAGCCTAAGTGCAGGAAAACAGCTTGTGTCAATTCACAGAACAGTAATGAGAATAACCAGCCATTAACACATCACATCACATAACAAATGCTGGAGAGCACATCCGATGACTCAGAATAATTTCTGAGGGCTGGTTAGTTGTTTTTTATTATTATTATTTTACTTCCCAGCCACTTCTGCACAGCTTATCTTCGTAGGAAGGGGCTTTTCTTAGGATTATAGATCAAATAAAAATCTATGTATGGTGAGTTACAGTATCTGGGGTTACAATTCTAGACTTACCCATTCAAACTGTTTTCTGCCAAGGCCGTGTTTCACTCTGCAGATCAAGGACTTCAGGGCCAGCTGGGGGGAGTGTGGAGAGAGCAGAACTCCCCAAATCCAAGCACTTTCACAACCAGGCTCAGGACTGGGTGAAAAGAGGCAGGAATCAGACTGGCGAAGTGGGCCAGGATGCCCTGATGTGCTGCTTTCCTTACTCAGCTTACATGGGAATTCTGTAAGTAAAAATGCTTTGGCATTAGTCCTTCCTACAGCCACAGAGAAACAAAAGAAAGACATTTGGAAATAAACCACTTGGAGCTAAAACTTTGGGAATAGCAAGTGGAGGAGTTTTCTGAACTTGGGTTTGATATTTCCTTGCCAGTCTCAAAGCTCTCCCCAATCAATTTGTGTGTCTGTGTGACACCTCTCCACAGTAGACTGGCAACTGCTGAAGAGCACTTCTCTTTGGTGTGGGAAATAGCAGGGAATCAGTACAAATGTGGGAAATGAGGAATGCTGAGTGCTTTTTAGTTGGGCAGTGGTGAGAAGGGAATCTGTAATGCCATTGTGAGCTGGGATTTGACTTTCCTCTTCCAGGTGAAGCTCCCGTGGGATTTTCATGCCCAGTTCCCAGTCTTGCTCAAGTGGGTGAGAACCTTATTGTTTTTCTTTTCAATGTACTCCTGTGGCTCTACAGCTCCAGTAATTCCCTTGGACACCAGGGAGCTGCTGATGGCATTGCCATGATGAACTGTCCAGGGGGAATCTCGGTCAAACCTTCAGCTCCCTGGAGGCAGCTCAGTTGTATTCCAGCCATGGGATGCTCTTTCCTGCCAGTTTTGAATGTCACTCAAAAGAAGCACATGCCCATAGCTTGATTCTCTCCCCTGTTCCATGGCTTGATGATCTTGGCATCATCAAGGAGTTGACAGCAGCTGCCTCGTTGAGTTGCACCAGATGGGCTGGCACAGGCTTCAAACCTGGATGCTCATTTATTTTCGTTACACAAACCGCATATGTTTATTTTTGGTATGGTTGTTGCAAAGCTGCTGGAATTGTTTGGGAGGCTCCAGGTTACCTTCAGCATGTTTGGATCCAGGCCCACAGCAATGTTCACTCCTTTTTGCTTGGAAGAGTGAGATATATCAGGCTTTGCTCCCCGAGATAAAAGCTGAGCTGGAAAAGAGGGATGGCTGGAAAGGCAAACAGAGGGAACATTTTTTCTCCCAATAAAGGCCATATTTTGCAATACTAGTGGATTTATAAAGCGTGTTCATTGCATGGAAAGGGAGCAAAAGCCTTTCCTATTGAGAACTCCCCAGATGAAAAACCTGCTGGCAAGTTTCAGTTATCACTGAAGTGAAAATACCCTCTGTTTTTTATAAAAGTTATTTCTCCTCCTGACAAGAGCTGATCCCCAAATGAAAAATAACAGAGCAAGAAAAACTCTTTATGAAAAGCACAGGATAAGTGTCCCATGAAATCTGAGACTTTCAATTAGTCCACATCAGGTCTTCAAGGAGCAGAGGATATCAATGAACAAGGAGAACATTTCCTTTCCTGTGTCTCTGTCTTCCAACACAACATCTGTCCAGTGGATACTGCAGGATCCTTCCAGAAGGAAAACCCTGTCCATGGTTCACACTGTATCTCACAAGGAAGTGGTATTTCTTGTAAGTGGCAACAATAACAGCAATTCAGAGACAAGAACAGCAATTCAGAAACAATCTCCTATTTGAGCTGGTTTAAAAGATAATATTTGTACGGTAGGTAGAATAACAAATAAAGATCTCCAAAGTTCTGGTCAGGAGGGAAGTGGGAGGGAGGGGTGTTTGAGTAACCCGTTGTCAGCTGGGTCTCTGCATTTAAGGAAAATTCTGGAAAGAATGGATGTAAGATTAAGAGTAAGAAAGAACGGATGTTGTTTGTAAGGCCAGTGCAAATCCTCCATCAAAAATAGTTCAGTTTAGACCTGAAGAAAGTTCTGTCAGAGTTACTGTGGTCCTGGAGACCTGAGGGCCTTAATACTTTAGCAAAGCCCTTTTTGCACTCATCAGACAGCAACAGCCACTTTTAATTCTTCAGGGAACTAAAACCAAAACACCTAGAGGTGTCAAGCTACAGTATCTCGCCTCCCTGGGGACTGCAGCCTTCCAGGACACCACTGGGAATAGGGAAAGAAAGGCAGAGAAAAGTCAAATAATTTGTCCAGTGGGAACAAAACGTGCCATTTTATGAAGGCTTGCTCACATTAAACTGGCACATTAAACCCGGGATCACCTCGTTCCTTGGTTCCAGCCCTGCACACTCTCCATACCCAGGAGTCCTGGAATGAACTGTGGCTCATTTCCTTTTGTCTTTGCTGCTCTCATGGCCCTTTACAGTGCAGGATTTCATGTTTCATTGCATTTATCTTCCTAGTAGCACAATAAAATAGGGAAGTGCTGATATCCATAGCTTACAGGGAGGTAACTGGGACACAGGGACCGGGCTGCAGCCAAAGCACCATGGATGGAGGGGATTCTGCCCCTCTAGCCCTGCAGTGCTGCATCCAACTCTGATTCCTCAGCACAGGAAGGACATAGAGTTGTTGGAGCAGGTCCAGAGAAGGGACACCAAGATTATCAGAGGGATGGAGCAGTTCTGCTGTGAGGAAAGACTGGGAGAATTGGGATTGTTCAGCCTGGAGAAGAGAAGGTCCAGGGAGACCTCACTGGACAGCAGCTCTGAAATGTCAGGGCTCCAGTATCTAAAAGGGCCTTGTAAGAAAGACAGGGACAAACATTCTATGTTTGTATTTAGGACAAGGGGTAATTGGTTTTAAATGAAAATAGGGTTGATTTAGATTAGATACAAGGAAGAAATTGTTTTACAATGAGGGTGATGAAACACTGGAAGGGGTTGCCCAGAAAAGCTGTGGCTGCCCCATCCCTGGAAACGTTCAAGGTCAGGCTGGCTAGGGCTCTGAGCAACCTGGTCTGGTTGAAGAAGCCTCTGCTGATGAGATTTCAAAGAGCAGGTTTTTTCCTGGGTTTGTGATTATGATTATAAACACACCAGACTATTACAATGTAGAATTATATGGAAGTAAAAAAAAAAAAAAAAAAAAGGAAAAGCTTTTCCACTTCCCAGATGATTTGCTATTGCTTTTATGTTCCCCACCCTCTTAAAGAGCCTTTGTGAGTTGTTTTGTTGCCTAACGCTCCTGCAGTAGCTCTCCCTTGAGGTTCTTATCTGTCAGCCAAAGAATTTTAGATAAGGTTTACTCCATACACCTGACTTTTCAAGCGCATCGTGCCTGCAAACCTGTGAATGAACGTGACCACTGCAACTGTGTTTCAGATGCAGCTGCATCAGCACCTCTTTTATTCTGTTTTCTGTATGAACTCAGGGTAATTTCTATCTTGGTCTGATTTCCCTTCCTTTTCTTATGGTTTACATTTAAAAAATAAAGCAAGAGGAGACAGGGGACTCTTCACCTCACAAATGGGTCTGTAAGGAATATTTCTATTTTAAAAGGCTATTTTTAAAAGAAAATATGTTCTACATGAGAACTAACCTCAGTGACTGTCCCTTAGTCACACCATCCCCCCTAATATTTATATTTTTCAATGTAAGTAGGCAAAGTATAAAACAAGGTGGGAAAGTTTATTTCCCTTCGTCCTTGACCAGTGTTTCAACTGCAGACCTCTGAGGAGCATTTCTGCTCTGGAGATAAGATTACACTATCTGAAAGGGAGGGGAAAAAAGGAGAGCAACCAGTCTGAGTTATTAAAACATGAGAGTAGTTTAGTTTCATCCTCTGCTGTCTGCTGACTCACTTTGACCTTGAACAAGACCTCTTCATGTTTTCCTGGCTGTAAGAAAAGGGTAATAATAACATTTTTTGCTTCCTGGAAAAGGGTGTGAATGTAGCTCAACATTTCTAATCTATGGAAGGTAAAGTGGGGGCACAAAGTTGTTTTTCCATGTGCCACAACCAGGAAGAGTTATAACCACAATGTCTGTAATGCCAGAAGCTTCCACACAAGTGTCCGACCCAGGACGCTGCCTTTTTTACCCTCCTCTATAACTGCTTCTTTTTTCTTGGAAGACTGAATCAAAACAACTCAATTCCAAACAACAATTCAATCAAAACAATTCCAAGATTGGAGCTAGGAAAGAAAAAAACAGAAGTTTTTGTCCTCTTGCAAATACTTTGGTGATTTTGCTCAGAGAGATTCTGTCATCACAGTCTTATTTAGGGCAGTGTCACTTGGGTGTAAAAATGCTTTTTAGCATATATTACATTCAGTTACAAACCTTTGAGGAAAACAGCTGGCAAATAAATGCTCACCAATGGAAAATCTTGGAAATGTCACTCCTGTCGTGCTTGAGCCTCTGATGACATTATATTTGAAGTTCTGAGCAAATAGCAGCAGTATTTCAGATATTCTGATATGAGGATTTAGGAAACTCCATAGACTTTGATTCCTGAGAAGGTTCTGGACCAACTGTGAAAAAATAACTTTGTAAGTACCTCAATGATTATAAACCAATGGAAGAAGCAGCGCACAAGGATTGCTGGAATGGATCATGTCCAGCCACTTGAATATCTGCCTTTGGCTGGTTAAGTAGCATTTTTTGTCTCCTAACACCTAAATGTGAAGACAGTGAAGCCCTGGAACAAACTGCCCGTGATGCCAATGAAATCTCCTGTTGGACATTTTTAAGGAACAAGTGAGACAAACACCTTTTGAAGATTTCTAGGTATGGTTCACTAGAGAGTCTCTTTTCATCCCCTCACATTTCTGGTGCTCTGTGATCCCCACTACAGAGCTTAAGCCGGGTCTGTGTCAATAATCAGACACTGCTGAGGAAGAGAAGAGCTTTGTTGTGACAATAAAACCCTCCTTACATAGCAATTGTTCCACTTTCTGAAGCAGAGGTGAACTCCCAGCTAGAGGCCTTTATCTGCTGGAAGCAGTGAGTAGAAATAGTCCAGGGAAAAGCACAGAAAACCATCATAAGAGGAGTAGAAAATGTGACTCACAAAAAGGAAGGTGAAGGCACTGGGTTGAAAAGGGAAGGCTGAGACATGGTGCAGCAGCTTGCAGGGGATTGACACAAATGGGGCAACAACTTCGGCCATCCATTTATGGATGGGTGAAAAAGAAGCAGGTTCACCTTCACCTAAAATATTTAGGCAGGATATTAGATAAGTCTCTCTGTCTGGAAGTGTGGCAACGAGTTAGGAATTACTACCCAGGGATATCGATTTCCTAAAGTGAAATTAAAAATGTCAGTGTGGTGCCCAGGTACTTTTAAGTGGCCTCAGTGCAAAATGCTGGATGAGATGATCTCCTGAGACTCCTCCGGGCCTGCCAGATCTGGGAATTTATCCTTGGCAAGCATTTATTTTGGCATGGGGGTGAAGTGTGGGGAAATGGAGCCAAATGAATATAAGTGGGAAAATGACTCTGGGAATGAGTGTGAGCCCTTTCTGAGGGAAAGAAAACAACTATGTTGCAACATGTCACTGCCAGGGTGCTTTATAAACATCATTATTTATAAACATCATTATTTCGATGTTGTTTTTGCAACTCACACCCTTCCAGACCCCTATTAAGGCCTGAATATGCTTACAAGGGCCAGGCCATGTTGTCACTTGCAGTATTCATATCCTGCTCTCATTCATGCTTTGGTAAGTCTCCTGAATTTTGGAGGACATCTCTTGGGTCAAAATGTGCTTTCAGAAAGAGAACATGAGTCACATGGGAGTTGCTGTTGGTCTGCCAATGTGGTGAAAAGTCTATTGGAAGCTCATTCCATTGACAGTTAAATACATTTCTGGAAATCCTCATCCTGCAGATTTATTTCCAATTTGCTAAAATCAACTGGTGAAGACTAGAATTGCTGCCAGAACAGCCCTCAACATCAAAAGTCCTCTCATCCTCCATCAGCAGCTGCTTAATTGAGGCTGTAGAAAAAACTCTGCTGCTTTCCCTCTGCTCAGTGGTGAAAAGAAACTGCCTTTGTACTTGAAAACCTGTGAAAAGTTGAAGTATTTGACTGTTAGATGGAAAATCATCCAGTGAATGTGAACCCAAAAATGATAGTTTCACGTGTTTCTACACAGAAATCCAAATGCAGTTGACACACGCTGTGCTCTGTCAAAGCCAAAGGAATTCCTCCCTTCCCTAGTTGGCTGGATCCTTGTTCTCATTCTGAAAGGCAAATCTTTTAGTGACTTTTCATTTTATAATAATTTTTCTAGAGGAAAACTGATTTCATGCTGTATTACTGGAGCAGTTGGCAGATAGAGATAATGAACCTCACCTTCCCATTCCTTAGCAGGGAATTTGTTGGGAAAACAGCCCTGCTATGGCCGCCCCATCACTGGAAATGTTCAAGGCCAGGCTGGATGGGGCTCTGAGCAACCTGGGATAGTGGGAGGTGTCCCTGGGTTGGACTAAGTGATGTTTAGGGTCCTTTCCAACCCAGGCCATGCTGTGATAAAGATTCCATGAGGATGGTGAAGGCAGCAGAGGTGTTGGATCACCCAGGGAAGCCTTGTGGAGCAGGGCCATGGGTATGAACACATTTACCCTACATGTCACTGGGAAAGGTTGTCCTGAGCTCTCCAGGGTGGAACAGCTGCCTCAACCACTTCATGAGCTCCAGCACTTCCAGCCCTGAGCCACATCCTGCCCACTCTGGGGCCACACACCGGATTTCCCACCCCTGTGGAAGAGCTGAAGTGGGGAAGGAGGACAGTTGGGTGGAAGAGAAATATCAGGGAGCTTCCATACTTTGGGAAATTAAAAAATTTATGTTCCCAGCCCCCTCCTGGATTTGCCCTGCTTGGAGAGCCATGGGATGGGATGGATTTGCAGTGTTCCTTGGTGCATGGGTTTATCTCCAAGCCTGGGATCACAACACTGCATTTGCCTCTCACTCAGGCTTAAATGTACAGGGGATTAAGGCTTTGATTCAGGGAAACATTTCAACAAGAAGTCTTGTCTTTAGCAGCAAAACACTTCAAGGGCTATGCAGAATCTCTCATAACCCCTCTGCTTTGATACTGTAAAATCTCTGTCAGGAAAGGCAGGTTTCTAAATGCCTTTAACTTCTCTACCTTGTGCTGTTAGAACAAAGGAATGAGCAAAAAATGCTGTTGGAAGGGAAATTAAAAGAATATGGCATTTATCAGGAACATTTAAAATACATTTAAATATGGAAAGCTGTGGTGTACTCCTTAATCAGACACTAGAAATCTGAAATTCCCATGAAATGCTGATGGGTTTTTGTTTTAGGAAAGACATGGAACTCTGCCCTCCTAATGGCATGGTCTGACCTACAATCACAGCACCTTTACTCTGAACACTTCCCACAAACAGCTTTACCAGGGCTTGGCTTTTCCCCTTTTCACTTGTTTCTTAAGCTCATTCTGTAGTTTTGAAACTTTGGGTCTTCCTACTTTGCTACTCAAATCTCATCAGACACAACCTTATATAAGTGAGGGATGAGCTCATCCTTCCCTTTGATAGAGGAAGGCATAAACCAAACCAATTTGGGTACATAAGGCAGGCAAAATAAAATATATGACTTGGAGTAGCACTAAGCATAGGAACTAATATGGAACACAACAAATTCTCTTCTAGAAGTTTTTAGATCAAGAGCAGATCCCTTTCTCAAACTAGGCTTTAACCAAAAATTGCATTGCTGAAGGAAATGGGATGAATTTTAGTTGCCTCTGTTCTCGAGAGGGTCAGATAAGATGATCCTAATGGCCTTTTCCAGCTTTAGGATTGCTGAGTGCTCTACTGAACAAGCAAGAGAGTGAATTTTAAGTGCTCAGTTATTTAAAATTAAAACTCCTTTGTGTAAAGTGTCACTGTATTTTCTCCTGCATTACCTGATGGAATTGTTCCTTCTCAAAGACAAACAAGGAGGCATGTCAGCTTTCCACAGGCTCTCAAAAATGAGTAATGCACCACTCAGAGGTCTTTTCTTCTGCTTATTTCTGGCACAACAATGATTAGGACCTCTTAAGGTATTTGTAGAGAAATCCCATTTTTATAAAGTACTCATTGTTTTCTGACAGTAGAATTTAGGGGCAGATAATAATTCCTCTGTGTGTGTTTCGCTGACATCTTGAAAGTTTTCCTGTTGCTACAGGAGATGAGATAAGTAACATAATATTAATCTCTTATTCCACGAAGAAGCAAACATTTAAAATTCACCTATGGAGGGTGGAGGACACAGTCACAGGTAGAGCTGGAACATGCTCCCAAAGGGGCATTTCACATTTCTACCTCCTCCTTTGAGCAGTTCCCTAAATAATCTACAAAATAGGAAGGAAAAAAAAAGATAAAATACTGTTTGGACCAGCAATTGCAGTGTTTAAATATTCCACAGGGAATTGTGACTCCATTCCAGCGGATGTGCCCCTCTGTGCCATGGATTAGTTGACAAGGTGGTGATGGGTCACAGGTTGGACTCAATGATCTTGGGGGTCTTTTCCAACCTCAATGATTCTGTGATTCTACTAAAAAAAAAAAAGGATCACTAGTTTGGATAATTTCTGTGATTCACTCTTTTTTTTTTTTGGTCACCCTTATTGCATTTTTACATTTAATCTGCCAGAGTTTACTGGCTCCTTTCTATTCTCTCCCTTTGGACATGCCTTCAACTTTTGAACTTCTTCCTACTGCCTTTCCTTGCTCTGCTGCCCAACAAAGCTTTCTCCAATCTTTTATCCTGCTAAAGGGCTGGAACCAGCCCACATTTAGGAAATGGTATCACAGATGACTAAGAGTCTGTTTGTCCTGGGCTGTGCACGGCAAACAAGGAAACAGGAGAGAAACTGGAACTTGTCGTCTAGTTGCACCAAAATATTTTGGACTGGAAAAGCTTCCTTGAGGGGACAAGTTGGTTAAGTGGCTGATATTTTCTGGAAAATCAGACATAAACCTTTGTTACAGGTACAAGTCAGAGGGCAGCAGGAATAATGTCTGTGTGGGGAAGTCAGTTCAGTGTGTTATCAGCCAGGGAAGGCAAACGGAAAGAAATGACATCTATTGTATCTTTACAGTTTCCCAGAAGCACGGGAGCAGATTATGGAGTGGTGGGAAGGGGCAGGTCCTACCAGAGAGAGTGACCGTGCATTTCTGTGCGTAATAAACATGTGGCACATCCAAACCCACTGCTGTTTTGCCTCCTCTGCCTCAGGGTAGAAGGAAACCTTAAGATATGATCTCACCTGCAGACCCGCAGTAAGATCACAGAAAGCTGTCACATCCAATCTCAACATTCTTTCTAAAACTTCACATCCTGAAGGATCATGATGAAAAGCCCAAAGCTCTCAGAGTACCTGTTGTGTGGGGGATAATTTTGTCTGGGAATGTGCCAGGAGAGCTGTAGAGCTATATCAAACAAGTCTGCCCTGTTGCAGTGAAGGTACCTCACCCAAAATTCCTGCCTTATCCAGAACTTTTGTGTAGCAGTGACTTAGAGTGTATTTGTCTAAATGCAGGAAAAAGAGGAAAACTTACCAGAGAAGCCCAGTGTAATGTTAATCTGGACAGGCAGGTTTTGAGGGCCTCAGGTGGTGAAATAACACACAAACGCAGCCCCATTTCCTGACATTTTCAAAGCTGTTTGAGGGAACGTCAGCTTCAGTATTCCCTATGGAGCTGCCACCATGGGAGGAGCTGTCAGGTGCTCTCTCCAAAGGGGTTGGATGCACAGGGGTTCTTTTGCTCAGTCAATCTGAAATCTCCATGCCACAGTTCCAAAGGGAATGAAAAACCATTCAAGTCAAGCTGAATATTTCCCTTGACTTCTAAGCATTCTTGGAAGCCTCATGTGAAACTAGGAAGGATCCCCTGTGGCACTGCTGGGATGGGAAGAGGTGCCCAGGTTTTCCTGGCTCCAAGGAATACGCAGAGCATCAGCTGAACTGGCTTGGGAAGACAGGATTGGGTGGGAATTGCTTGTTCAGGCGATATCAATAGCTCTGGTGGCAGCTTGATACTGACTTTAAAAACAAAGAACTAAAATGAATGTACAACTGATAAGCAGAGAAAGGGTTTAAAAGCCTGGGTGGGGTTTTACCCACATGGCTGGGCTTAGTCAAGGATTCCTAGAAGGAAAAACACGAGGTCAAGTGGCAGCTCAACCCCACTTTGTCTCCCAGACAAGTGACAAATGGTGGCCTGGGAGGAAAATCACTTCCAACATATAGAGACTTTTCCACAGCTAATCTGAAACTTTACATTTAATTTGAATGCAGATGGAGTAGTGAATAACAATTTATGCCTCAGTGACTTTCCCATAACACAGCAATAACAAATAGGCACTAAAAACATCCCAGACACTGACAAAATACAGACTGTCCCTGTTCCTTTTTCGTGCTTTTTGTCCTTAAATACAACTCAATATTGTGGCCATGATCTTTGCTTAATGGTGACCTTCAAGCTTCAAAACAAATTGCCTTTTGGCTGTGTAAACATACACACAAGGGCTCTCTGCTTTCTAATAGCAGAGGGGAAAATTCATTCACTCCCCAGACTTTCTCGTTCAGAAATAATAAGAATAAAATATCAAATGTTTTGGCTTTATTGAGACATTTATGGGAAGTGTCAGAAACCCTGTTTTCCCAGCTTTTCCCTGAAGGAGCAGTGGAATTGCATCTTTAGTAGACACATCTTTAATCCCAAATGTTTCCCCAAGGAGCTGTGTTCTGTTTATTCTCAGTTATTGCTCTTTTTTTCCAATGTAAACCATAGTATACGGCCTATGAATTAAGAGTCCTACCTCTTTTCCCATTTACCTATTTAACCTGTGGCAAAGACAGAATTATTAGAATTCAGGAATTTTTGGATCCTTGAAATGCCCCATTTCTTTCTGGGTCTTTTAATTCTCTTTCCTGTCCTTCCTTTGTCCTTCCCAGCCTCTTTTCCTGGAGTACTTTAAACCACTCCAGGATACAAATCAATCCAGTGCTTTGACTATGAATAATATTGAAGAGGTTTTTGTTTCAAAGGTTTGAAACCCAGCAGTAACTAAGGCAAAGTGAAAATGTTTTCAGGAGGGACAAACAATTAGACTTTGCCAACGGAGTGGCTCTCCTTCCTCCCACAGGAAAAAATAAAAGCCTGCCATGACTTTTCCAAGATTTTTGGGTTTAATATGATTTTGCATTGGTATGATTAACAGTAATAACTGGATGTTATTTGGGGTCAGCTCTACAGTGTATTTAGGAAGGGCTTGTAAGTTCAGAGGGGTTTGTAAGTCAAGAGGAAGTGTGAGGAAATATCTAAAGATGCACTGAAGGACTTGATGGGTGAAGTTCACTCCTGATGGGCTTTAGGGTCTCCTAAAGCAGAAGAGAGAGATTCAAGTACTTAAAGAGAGTTCCAACAAGCTTAGAAGTCCATGAGTGGCTGGAATTATTCAGATGAAAGGATTTGAGCGTATTTCTAACTCTGAGAACACATTTTTTGCAAACATGAAACTTGGTGCCCATCAAGCTCCAGTGTAAGTCTTTTTTTTAGAAAGGAGCTGACCAATTTCCTGGACAAAGCAATGTAGGTAGAGCAAGAATTGATGAGACACTTAAAAGAAAATACAAGATTATGGTCCTTTTCCCATGAAACCTCATCATTTATATAATATCATCAGGTTTTAAATGATGACTCTTCATCCTATATGATTGATCATTCTCCAGACACAAAAAATACCTCATGAAACAGCATTTCAGAGGGTTTTTTCTCCCCGTTTGATTCAACCCATGAAACGCTGGAAACCTGGTTCTCTCGAAGCTTATTCCCAGTCTGGAGCAGGCACAGGAATGTTCCTGTGATTCTGCAGGACGAACACTTGAGGGATCCGAGTTCCCTGGTGGAGGAAGTGAGTAATTCAGTTTGACTTCAGTGCCAGTTACTCATATCCTGTGCGAAGACAAGTGGGAAGGGGGGAACACCCCTCCCCCCAGAAGTAGAGAAAGATCCAAGAAAAGGGGGAGAGAGTGGCAGGAGGGAGAAGCAGTGACAACCAGTGAAGCCTCAGGGATTAATGGTCCTCATTTTGTCCTTAGCTGGCACAACCCAGGGAAATTTGTCATAATTAAGGGAACACAAGCAGTAAATGATCCCTGATCTTTGTAATTTCGTTGGGTTTCTTTTAACAGTTTCTCTTTCAGTCACACATAGAATAATATGAAAATATTAAATACAGCTGCAAGTTTGTGTTCCTAGACAAACATTGTGAGTGTGGGTGGTGTCTGTGTACATATTTATATGCACAGAGATATAGAAGTGGCTTTAGATACTGAGGGATAAAGTTGCAAATCATTACTGCATGTATTACTCCAGTTATCAACCCTGACTTGCTTTTGCTTTAGAGATCAAATCCAGGAATACTTGACAAGAAGAGCCCCTGTTGTGTGTAGAAATTGTCACTTGGGAATCCAGAGAGCACTTTACCAGCCACATCCAGGCTTGCACAGAGCCCAGTCCAGGTACAGAAATGCTGGGTTTTAGAAATGCCAACAGCCATTGGTTCCCAGCAGAGGCAGATCAGGACATGCAGAACAATGGGATTGCTCTAACACACCAGGTTGTGCCCATATGGAAGTGCTGAATCAGGTCTAATGCACTGTGCTTAAACTGCTTCCTGCTAGGTTTTGGAAACCTTTACCATCAACAGAGATCGTGTTCCTAAGATATGAGTTCAAAATAGGGCAAGACAGGTTTATTTTTACATTGTGAAAAAGCCAGAGGTGCTTTTAAAAGTTCAGCAAACTGCCTGCCTGCCATCCAAGGAGAGCAGCAATGCTGCCTGGAAAATCCTGTGCCAAAATCACAGGGGGACAGAGCTTCCCAAGCATGTGTGAGAGCAGCTTTAAGTCACTGTCACCCCATCACCCACTGCACACACTGTGTGGGAGGGAACCGTAGGCCCATAGAAACCTGGACCTTATAAATATCTCTCATAAATAAGGATTTGTAAGAGAGGAAAAGAAATTAGGAAAGGGGTGAAGACAAAAATTATCTTCTTTCCCCTGTGAGTCTGTAAATAGGGTATGGCCCCAGGAAGGGTGGGACAAGCACATAAATCAGTGCCCAGAAGCAGAGGGGACCAAATTCTCCTCCTTGTCCACACCAACACAGGTTCTTAGGTGGCAGATGATCAGCCTTAGGGGGAGAGGAGTTTTAAAAGTATGATATGATGAGTTCAGTACCCAGTAACAAAAAACTGTGCACAATGTTCACCTTTTGTTTACTATTTTCTGTCCTATTTGGTTTTCTATTATCTGGCTAATTTTTATAATTAGCCACTGAACCTGGCTGTTCCTGGCTCAGGTCTGTTACAGGAGGATTTAGGTCAAGTCAGCCCACCCTTAAATGAGGCAGGAACTGTATCCCTTTGGATATCTGTGCCTGTGGAGTGAGTCTGAGAACTCCCTGAAGTCTCTCCAGTGGGATTATTCCTCTCCCTGCTCAGCACCTGGAGCTATTTTTAACACTGATCTGCCAAAGGAGGTACCTACAAACCCATGTGATAAGTAAACACAGACTTGGAATGATGTCAGCCTGAAAAATCCCCTTCCCACGGCCTCTCCAAAAGGACACCAATGAAAATGTTGTGATTACTGAGCAGTGTCTGGTCAGCTTAACCTTTAACATAGGCTGAACTATTCAACCTTCTTCATAAAGGCAAACTTGTGGGTAGCTCGTGTGGGATGACATTTTCCTTGGGTGACATCACTCCACAGTAATTTCATGAAAATACTGTGATGAAACTTGTACAAGACAAGTGTCCTGGCCTTTCCAGACACCCGTGAGTCATCCCAGTCTGCTTTTTCTACCTCACAATAGAGACGGTGACAGAGATGGTGTTCTGAAAGCTGCAGCAGTGGCACAGGCACTGATACAAAGAGTGATTAAAGCACGTTTGTGGCATATTCTGGCTCTCTCAACCTCTCAGACTACTTTTGTCCCCCAACTTGCTCCAATTTTACAAGATTTATTTATTATATACCTCAATCCTTTGCAATATTAAGGCATCCAAGCTTTAAAAATCCAATTGTTTCCTGGTTTTTGGAGTATTTAGCACCTGTCCCTCCAGGTGGGGTGTCAGTGCCAGGAGAGTTCTTGCAATAACAAAACACTGTGCACAATGTTCACCTTCTGTTTTTTTATTACCTGTTCTTTGGTTATTTAGTTTAATTAGTCACCAAACCTGGCTGTTCCTGGCTCAGGTCTGTTACAGGAGGATTTACGTCAAGCCAGCCCACCCTTAAGAGAGGCAAGAACTGTATCCCTTTGGATATCTGTGCCTGTGGAGTGAGTCTGAGAACTCCCTGAAGTCTCTGCACTGGGATTATTCCTCTCCCTGCTCGGCACCTGGAGCTATTTGACCTGGACTTCCAGACTTCTGGAATGGTGAATCTTTGCATCCCTTTCCCAGTGTTACTCTGTGTGTTCATTTCTGCAGGGACTGGAAGCTGTGACTTTCCTCCTCCCCTCGGATATACTGACTCATACCAACACACGAACCACATCCACGCGTTCTAAATCAGTCTTTCTGGATTAGGGACAATTTGAGTGATTCCAGGCGAGGCAGAACATCTTTGAGAGAAAATCCTGGCATGGAATTTAAAGTTTTACAGGCTTGTGTAAAACCAGGGTATCCCTTGCAAACTGTGAGCAAACATGACCACAAACAGTTTCAACAGAGACACTTTGTCGTCTAGAACTCCGTGTTCTTCTGGACTCAAAGACTGACCTGAAGATGTCGGAAAAGGACTGGGTGTTTTGGAAGAAAGTAATCCAGCTCCTGGAGACCATCCAGGTAGTCACAACAAAGAAGGTTTAAGCATAGGTTTAAGGAGGGTTAAAATGCCAGAACTTGCATTCTGGCAAGTGCCACAGCTGCTCTATTGTGTCTGGGACAGCAGTTCCTGAGCACGTCAGGATCATGAATCATCTGTAAAAAAAGAGAATTCCAAGTTCTGCAGTGCAGTGTCTCCTCACAAGCATTCCAGTGCAGTCCTGCACTCCATTTCTGGGAATCACACTCCCTTTGATCTCAGTGAGGCAGTGCAATAAATCTCCAGGACAGACTGTGAACACCAAGGAGATTGGGATTTGTGTGCAGGTTAGACTGGGATTAACATGACAAGGACTAAACACAGCATGGAAAGGAAAGGGGCTGACACTGAGCAAACACATCACCACAGGGTGTTTGGTGCAGGTTTAAATCACACCACAAGGCTAAAGTGCCACAGCCCAAGAACCACAAATACTGGGGTACCACAGGTTTTATTGTGCTGTTGCTCCATAGGGTTCTTCCTGGTGGCGTTTCTCTGAAAGGAACATTTTCCTTACATTTTACTCTTCAATTTACTGTGTATTCCACAGCCCAACAAAGTCAAGACTTTATCAATATCCACTGTTACACAGCAGACAATTAAATATGACCTGGCCATAAATAACAGTTAAGGAATACTGGCTTTTTTTTGTAAGGAATATAGTGCTTTTCTGAAATCATAAATACAACCTCATGACACATCCTTGTGAAAAGAAAATGGATCCCTCGCTCCCCAGCTACACCTCAGGTTAAAACATCATAATTTCTTCTCCTGGGAGAGAGGCTGGCAGGTATTAATTACTTGTAGTTGGTCAATTAGGGCCCAGGTGGCAGGAAGCACACAGGAGATTGTGGCTCCATACTCACTGGGCTGCAGGAAAATACCTGCAGAGGAATTAAGACAGGGAAGCTTGCTGGAGTCACAGGAAGGATCCCCCTTGTTGTGGGACAGCATAAGCCAGGGCAGGTGCCACTCTATGCTCCCTGCCTGGCACACTGAGAGTCTCAGGACTTGTGTGGTGCCTGGAATGCCAGCTCTCCCTTGCCAAAGCAGCGATGTTTGGGCTCTTGGGTGCCTGGAGCAAGCTGGAACATGTCACCCAGCTCCACTGGAGGCTCCTTTCCATGGCTGGTTCCCACAGTACAAATTAAAACAATGTAATTTTAACCAGTTACATAATTTTACATCCAGACTTGGTGCCTCTTGGGGATGGAGGGCCACATCCTGCATCCCTTAGGAATCCAGTTTAGGTGTGGCTTTTTTCCTTCACTGTAGTGTTTCTCTCCCATCATTTTACACTGTAAATCACACAGTAACTGCACTTTATTGTGCCTAGGACTGTTAGGATGCTTCCTAAGCTTTACACACAGTTAGTCCCACTGATATAGAGGATCTGCTTCCTCTCCATCAATCACCTTTGTCAGCAGCTGGATAACTCTGCTGGCTTTTTGACAGCAGAAGCTGGATAAATTTCTGCCCCCTCATTGCTCCACTGCACAAGAGAAAGCTTTCTGACAGCAGCTCATGGCCATTTTTCAAACACCTCCAAGTGAAAACCTCCATTGCCTAAGCTCTCCCTTCGTTCCCAGGGCCATTAAACTCCCAGGGTGCTTGCTGGAACATATGGAGAGGTTAATCTTGACTGCAGAATGCGAAAACTGCCCAGCTTTCAGAATTAATACTGGCTTAAGTAGAGTGTTTGACATGAGCATCTAAAATAAAATGGCAGCTGACTGTCAGCAAAACCCACCCTTTTCCTGGGGCCTCTGGAAAGGCAGCAGAGAGGGAACCCTATTTTTTCCTTTCAGAAAGTCACTCTTCATTAGGTTGTACATTACAGTTGTATCCTGACATTTTTCCTTTAACATCCCCCTTCTTCAGCACTGAACTAAGATTTGCCTCCCCATGTTTTTCCCAGTGGAAGGTACCAAGCAGCCAGGCTGCTCCACAAGGCCAGCAGGGTCTCGGTGCATGAGCCCTCTTCTTTGAGCTGTCAGCTTCCAAGGTGTTGTCGTTTTTAGGAATACGGCTTCTCTTCCCTGTATGATGATTTGGGAAAATAATTAGGATTTTTCTCTCACACTTAAAGTGCAGTCACTTGCTTTCCCACACAACCATAGGCTGGAGTATGTTGATTCCTGAAAATGGGCTGCTATTCCAATCTTCTCTTTTTAAGTGGGCAGGGTGGGGGGAGGATGGAAATTACACAGTCCCTACTCAGCTACAAATTTCTACCCCACAAAATTAATTCATTTAGGCCTTCAGTGAAGCATTTAAGGCTAAAGAGGCTAAATCTGGTAATCTTTACAGTAAGTAAATAGCAAGCTAAAATAGCCAGTGCTGTTGTGCTGCTGGGTTAACACTTGAGTGTTGCTATAAACAGGAATTCAGAAGAAACATAGTGATGGTGTAAACACCTATAAAATAGGGAGTTCTTTGTGCTCAGAGCAGGAGGGGAATGTGTTTGGCTACTTAGTGCTGGCTGAGTACAGCAGCAGCAGGAGCATAAAATTCCTGGTGTGCCTGTTTCCTACCAGGCTTTCCAAGAAACAAAAATAAACAGAAAACCTACACCTAAGTGTATACAAACAGCACGTAGCAATTGCCAAGCTCCACTCCTACAAAGCATGTCACACTCAAACCACTAAAACAGCCAGAAACTTCCTGAGGATAATTTCCACTGTGAATGCACCTAAAACACACAGTTTGACATGGCTGAAACATGAAAAAAAGTTTGCAAACTCTGTTTTCTGTGCTCTTTGTTGCTAGAATATGGGTTACAGGGGAAAAAATTAGTTATTTGTTCTTAAGTCAATGAAAGCAATTCCAACTTGCTTCTGTAGATCTGAAAGAATAAGCCAGAATAAAACTTTTGCTCTGGTTTGGTGCCTGAAAATTGGGCTCTCATTATTTCTTACATAAGGCTCCATAACAAGCTATATAAAACACAAATGCAATTCCCTTCTTCAGAGGAGTCTGCCTTTGTCTACCAGTGAGTCAGCATCATGTGACAGATCAATTTTCTCCAAGTGTAGGATGTGGATTTTGCATATCACACCCTCCAAGGGCACCTGTTGGAAACTTAGGTCGCCCCAGCGTGGAATTTCACACCACACGTAAGGTCGGCTCCGTGGCCTCCCAACACATCAACAGGAATGAGGTGACACCAGATACCCCAAGTTTTCTGTCCTCCAGACCTGCCTTTTGATAATGGGGACACAACATTCCTTAAAAATCTCTTGGTTCTCTTGGAAACCCTGCATGTGTCCAACATCCACAGGATCCCTCAGGTCGGAGGGGACCTCAGGAGGTGTGTGGAGTTCAACCTCCTGCACAAAGGTGGCTCAGCTGGGAGGTCGGCTGAGGTTGGTCAGAGCTTTAAACAGCCAAGTCCTGAAAAGCCTCCCAGGATTTCCAGCTTCTCTGGGGACACTGTGTTCCAAAATTTAATTGTGAAGAGCCTGGCCCTGTCTTTTTATAAACCCCTCCAGGTTTGGGCAGGCTGTTGTCAGTGCCCCACCTGCAATAATAATCCAAGATTAATTTCATAAAGCAAAAAGCTAAAATAATACTAATGCACCTTTGTCTTCAAAAACAAGTGCACAAACTCCTCTGTATTCCTGTCTCTGGAAAAGAGAGCAGCTGCTGCGAGGTGTTGCTTTCCTCCGAGCACAGCTGTTTATAGTAAAGAATACAAGGCTTAGACCAGCCACTTACATTTCCTAAATTGATTCCAACATCTTTGCCAGTGGGCTCTATGGATTCCCAGCATGAGATGCTCCTGCTCATTTGAAGTGGTTGAGATTGTTTTCAATGGAATTTTCCATTATGCTCTGCACTGTCTTCCCTCAAAGCACAGTTTGCTCACTGGGCAGGACTCCTTGTCCAACAGAATGTGCACAAGCTCTGCGCAATACTTCTGTTTTCTTCTCATGATGTTTTACCTCCATCTATTCTCTTGTCTCTTCCCCCCCTATAGTGCTGCCTCCAGCTCTGGGGGCCCAGCACAGCAAGGTCATGGAGCTGCTGAAGCGAGTCCAGAGGAGGGACACCAAGATGATCAGATGGATGGAGCAGCTCTGCTGTGAGGAAAGGCTGAGAGAGTTGGGGTGACCTAACTGTGGCCTTCCAGGACCTGAAGGGAGCCCACAGGAAAAGATAGAGAGAGACTATTTCCAAGGGCCTGGAGTGACAGGACAAGGGGCAATGGCTTCAAACTGACAGAGAGCAGGTTTAGATGGGATACTGGGGAGAAATTCTTCCCTGTGAGGGTGGGGAGGCCCTGGCACAGGTTGCCCAGAGAAGCTGTGGCTGCCCCATCCCTGGAAATGTCCAAGGCCAGGTTGGATGTGGCTCTGAGCAACCTGAGGATAGTGGACGATGTCCCTGCCCAGGGCAGGGGCGTGGAACAAGGTGGTCTTTAAGGTCCCATTCCATTCTATGATTTCCCCTTTCTCTCTAATGCACTGAAAACAGGGGTGTTAAATGGCACAGATACAGTAATCCTGCCTGCCCTGAGCACCCCAAGGAGATCACTACCATCACACATTGCCTTTTACACAGACATGGTTAAACCCCAACAGCAGCAGCTGGACAAAGCAGCACATGAGGACAGAGGGCAAAGGGATCCACATCTCCAGGCCCCAAACCCATGCTCTGTCCATTAGGCAGCTGCAGCAAAGCAGTCATCCCCTACTTCCTGTCAGAATCCAACAAAAGATCCCGATCTTACTGACTGAGCTGCAGACTGGGAAAGGGCAAGTGATTCACAATACCCACAAAAGAACTATTGGGGTGGTACACCTTACAGCACTACTCACTCATCAAAATACTACACTGCTTTTTGAGGAAAAAAGAGCAATTTTGGCTCTCTGACCTTATTGTGTTAGTTGTTTTTAACTGTATCACAAACATAACTGGCAACATTTACTTTAGTAGGCACAGGTAAAGTACTGAAAAACCAGTTACTAGGAAGCTTTAAAAGACCTCTTTAGAGCACTTTGGGGACAAGAGGAGTCCTGCTGCTTGTGATCCCAGCACTCACATGGTAGCCACTGCTCACATGGAAAAGCAACATTACATAAGGAGTTATTTTCCTCACTGCTAATTTCTTCCCAGTCATCCAGTGCTTCCTGATCCCTGTCTGCCTTAGAGGCACTCTCCAGCTGCCAGAGGATGCAGAATACCAGGAAAATGTGGCACAAGGAAGTGAGAGCCTATCAGTGGCAAAAAGGGAGTCAAAGGCCTATTTGAGTTACAAACAATAATAAACACCAGTATCAGATATTTGCAGGTTTATTTCTTTGTAAATGAGATGCCAATTACTCTGCAAACATCAGAGTTTACTTTCCCTTTCCCTTGCTCTGTAAAGGGTGGTGAACCAGCCCATCAGTCAAACCAATGTTTAATTACCATTCTTGTTAATTAAACCAGATGGCCACCACTGCATTCACAGCACCGTCCCCATGGAACTCTGGCAAATTCAAGTGTGTCTGCGTGAGCCTTACAAAAAGCATACCATACAAAGCATACAAAAAGCATACAAGTTTGGAACAGAAAGCTCAGAAATTCATATTTTCAGGCAAGGAAACATCCATCAATACACCCAATTCCAGAGCAGCACCACTGATCCCATAGGAGAAGCGTTTCCCACGCAGAACCTGCAGTCTGAGCTTTGACAAAGCAGAGTCCCACGGGCTGCTGCTGCATTCCCGGTGGATCCAGAGGTGTTCCCGAGGCGGTCTGGCAGGGCCACGCTGCCCTCTGGCGCTAGGATTCGGGAAGGGGCTGGCTGGGGGTGCCGCTCCTGGTTTTCAGCTGTGACTGTGCAATATCCGCCAGGGCGCTCTGGATCTTCTCCAGCAGCACATCCCCACGGTAAACCACCTCCTCCAGCCGGGCAGCCGCCTCGTGGTTCTCCTCTTCCAACCGATAGAGACTTGCAGCCTTGGAAAAACAAGGGACAAAAGTAAGGATTTGCAACAGGACACCGACGTGACTTTGCTGCTCAAGGAACGGCCCCCAGGGAAACAAAGATTCTCTTTTAGTGCTTGAATTACACACTAATGACTTCAAAGCAGCTCGTGAGGCCCGGCAGCCTTAAACTGCACAAATCCACATGGAATAAACACCAGAAAAACCTAAACAGAAATGTTAGCCGCTTCATATCATCACTTGGTTCAGCACAGCCTTTCTGATGAGGAGTATTTATCCCCTTCCCCACTCCCTCACTGAAAGGTGCTCAGCAAGATGCCAGCACGACTTCCTTAAACCTTTCAATAAATAGCACATTTCACATGGAACTGTATTATTAAATAGCATATTTCACATGGAACCCTTCTTTCTTCAAGATTCTCTTTCAGAACCAAGCCGCTTTTGACTTAGACAAAATGTAGTAAAATAAAACATTTTAGCTTCAAAGTATTTTAATACTTTATCTAATAAATTTAAAATGGCTAAAACTTGTTCTAACTGGATATCAGAAAAGGCAAAGCTAAATACTTTCAAATTGGTATTTTTTTCCAAGTAGTTTTGCAGGTCTTTAAAAAGCCAGGCTTAAATGAAGTGGTAAATTCTTATCCAAAAATTCACCTCCTATTCTACAACACTGATGTCTTTAATGAAGGTTAACACAGGAGTGAAGGACTTGAGAGCTACTGGAGGAGCTTATCATTTAAGACAAGCCTCAGATATGAAACACAAAACAAGACAATCTTAGTATAAAAAAAAAATAAAAATAGTTCTGCCAAGTATTTATCTACCACATTTTAGAGCATTTCAAGCACCTTCAAAACTGTTTCTTTGAAAAATGTCAGAATATTTATCTTTAATACTGCACCAAACTAAGCACCAGAAAATACAAATCAAAACTGGAATCAGTAAGTAATAGAATCCAAGTTAACTTATCCCAAAACAAAAGAGATGGGAATTCTTGTGACATGAAATTCTGCATTAGCAGAGCAAGAAACTGTTCAAGTGTCACCTCTAAGGAAAGCATATCCCTACTGGATAACCAGCTCCTCCTTCTGGAGCATCCTGCTTTTCCTGTCACTTGGATCAGACCCTGCTCAATCATGGGAGAAGCCTGTAATCTGTCTGCAGCAGGAATTCCACCTTCAGCTATTAAAAATGCAGTTCCATGAAATTATGCTGGTGTTAACGAGCCCAATTAGTATGTTCAGCAATTATTGTGACTAGGAACATCTCCAAATTTCAACTCCCCTGTTTAAAACCAAATGTGATGCCACTGTCAAGTCATTTCTGTTTGGTGTAAAGCTTTCAGGTGATCACCAGGGTTGTCAGAGAAACAGCACTCTGCATCCCTGCTGCATTGTAAAAAGAAAATACTTGATGTGAACAGTCAAAAAGGAAATAAGAATATGCTGTTTAACAGGCAAGATCTGTAGGAATAACAGAAAAAAAATCACCACAATAAAACCCAAGTTTGGCTAGTCCAAAGGAGGACTGAAAAGTGAAAGAACTGTTTTGAGACAGAGCTTAAAGGATAACCAGCAAACCCTTTAACAACCAGAAACACTGTAGAAGAACAAAAGGCTTCTGTAAGGTGTGGGCTCTGCAGCTACAAAATAAAATGTGCTCCTAATGAGCAAAAGAAACATGAAACATTATCCAAGGGGAAAAAAAAACCTCAAAACAACTCCCAAGGCATAAGTATTGTTGCATCTGTTCTATTAATATTTGAACAGCTGAGGTGAGCAGTTTCCAGTATTGTGACAGAATGTTAAAAAAAATGCTTTTAACAGAAAACTAAGTTTAAAATATTCTCACTGAGTATAACCTTATTTAGAACTAGATGCAAGTGCAGTACTTGCACTAAGCCTACAAAGCTCTCACAGGCCACTCTCATGAAAAAGGCAGGCTTGTACTGAAATCCTTTTTCAAGATTACATGGTCTAGAGGCTAAAAAATGTGTTTAAAACTGGAAAAAAGGCAGAAGTTTGCCTTGGGGAATGTTCTGGTATTTTAATTAGGAACACTCTTACCTGCAGAGCTGCTGTGGATTCCTCACTGGGCAAGGAGTCTATGAGCACATCGATGTCCTTGGCAGTGCGGGCGATCAGGGCTGCAAACAGCTGGGCATACTCTAGGAAACACAGAGGGGAAGGCAGGGAATTACTGGGAATCAGCACAGCTCTACACACACAGCACAGGAAAGGCTAGACTGAAGGATGCAGGTCTTAAAAATTTTATCCTGGATGAAGGAAACAGCAGGGTCACCACTGAGGGAAACTCCAACATATCGGAGTCATGGAATCACAGAGTGGTTTGGATTTGGGCTGGAAGGGACCTTAAAGATCATCCACTTCCACCCCCCTGCCATGGGCAGGGACACCTTCCACTAGACCAGGGTGCTCAGAGCCCCATCCAACCTGGCCTGAAACACTTCCAGGGATCCAGGGACAGCCACAGCTTCTCTGGGCAACCTGTCCCAGGGCCTCCCCACCCTCCTAGGAAAGAATTTCCTCTGAATATCCAATCTAAACCTGCTCTCTGTCAGTTTGAAGCCATTGCCCCTTGTCCTGTCACTCCAGGCCCTTGGACACGGTCTCTCTCCATCTTCCTTGTGGGCTCCCTTGGGAAGAGGAAGGCAGTTTCATTCCAATCCTATATTAAACAAGGTAACTAGTTATACAGAGGGATGGGTTTTGTGCAGATGGGAAAATAGCCAGAACTCCATCCTCATCAGCCAGTTAAGAAATCACTAATATCAGTATTGACTGTTTTAGTGACTGCACTAAGTATTGGGAATTAGCTCAAAACTTATTTAAGTTTTTGATCTCTGCCCTGAAATCTGCCACTACCAAAAAAAAAAAAACAACCAATAACAAAGACAGCGATTCAAACATATTTTAAATCACATTAAACACTGATCACTAGAGAAAAAATTTGACATTTTTTAATCTAAAGAAAAAAGAATTCCTATTCTGCCACTGAGAAAGTTCGGTTGCCCCTGAGAAGTGGAAAAGAACTGGAAGCTTATAACAGACCTTAATTTAGCTCCTATATCATTGAAAGAATTGTTAGTAAAGGTACCTTAAGCCAGAAACAAAACCCTTCCATATGGAATTGTGTCCATTCAGTTTGAATTCAGTTCACTACTACTGCTAAAACATTGAATTAGTCCTTTTCAATTTATAATTTAAGACTTTATATATTTCTTTGTGTCCTTGGTTCATGAATGATTTGTGGAAGCAAGAGAGAAAACACTGTAATGGCAAAATTCCACAGAAGAGATTAACATTCTCAAAGGTACACTTGACTTTAACCTAAAAAAACCTCCCAACAACAACAAAACCAATACATCCATTTAAAACTTACTTAGGGTCACCACTGGGTTTACCTGTAAAGAGTTTTAAGGCTTTTTAAGGAAGCAAACAAGCCTTCCAGCTGGCTCTTCCAACTAATTCAAAATTCAACTGTCCTAGAAAGACCTCCAAACCAGTCTCCCCTGATGTTCTAATGAAAAATCCTAATCTGAGATATAGGTAAAATTTTCTTGTGGAGAAAAAGAAAAGAGGAAAAAAAGAAAATAAGGAAAAATATCCAGGACTAGAATAACACAGTTATTCATGATTTGAAATTCTTGAATCAGAGAGAACTTTTAGTTTGCTTCCCAATTTCAATGCCTGTTCTAATTTTGGCTGGGACAGGGTAAATGTTCTTCTTAGCAGTGGTACAGTGCTGTGTTTTAGATTCAGTATGAGATTACATGTTATTTTGCTTCCATTGTTAAACTGTTCTTACCTCAACCCACACGTTTTGCCCTTTTTACCCAGTTCTTCTCCCCTTGGTACAGGGGGAAATGAGAGAGCAGCTACCTGGTCTTTAGTTGCCAGCTGGAGTTAAACCATGACAGTGCCTTAGATCAGTTTCTAGTCTCTCCAAAAAAATAGTAAATATAAACCCACAAATGCCAGTGGGGAGATTCAACATGACATTATTCCTTAATTAATTTCTGTGGCTGCCCCAGCCCTGGAAGTGTCCAAGGCCAGGTTGGATGAGGCTTGGAGCAAACTGGTCTACTGGAAGGTGTCCCTGCCCATTGCAGGTTGGAATGAGATGATCTTTAAGGTCCCTTCCAACTCTTAACCTTCTATGATTCCATGATACGCAGACAAACATAAGTAATTAAAGGTTTATGACATGGAGAATTTTAACCTCATCCATGATTCCATAGAACTAATGAGATCCTTTTATGAAATCCTTTCTAAAAAGGCTTCTTGGAAGTAATGGGTAACTCGCTAACAACGTGTTTCCACAGTCGTATTGAAGCAGTTTAGAGCTGTGGAGCTGCTCTGCCTCTGCACAGGCACCAGCACAACAAATACATCGTGATGCTTCGCTGGCTCTTAAAACCGCATTTCTGCTACCACAATCTTACGCAACAAGCGACTTAACCTCCATCACTCCCCCAGCTCCCGGCCTGATTGTCAGTCGAGCCCGGGCTCTGCACTCCCGATGCCCAAGCCAGACTTGCCTTCCGTAGGGTTGGCGGGCTGGTCCTTGTTGATGGCGGTCTGGATGTTGCTGAAGGAGGCCGGGGGCCCGCACTGCTGCAGCACTCCGATGGCGTTACAGAACTGGTCTGCGAGCTGCCGGCAGCAATTAGCACCGCGTTAATTACCCCGTCCCACCCCAGCTCCCGGCGCAGCCCCGGGGGAGCGCGGGGAGAGCGCGGCCGCCTCACCGAGTTCACCGCGTCCTGCAGCTGCGTCAGCCGGTCCGCCATGGCCGCCCCGCCCCGCCCGCCGCGGCGCCCCCTGCGCGCCCGGAGGAGGAACTGTGTGTGTGCGGGCACCGCTCATCCCAGCCTGGGGATTTCCCTCGGGAACGCCTTCGTGCGCGTAAAAAAAAAAAAAAAAAAAAAAAATCTCAAATCCCTGCGGTGCGTCCTGTGAGGCGCGGCTGAGCGGGAAACAAGGCTCAAGGGGGGACCTTATGATAGGATCATAGAATCATAGAATCAGCCGTGTTGGAAAAGACATCCGAGATCACCAAGTCCAACCCTTGATCCACTATCACCGAGGTTACCAGACCATGGCACTAAGTGCCACATCCAGTCTCAAAAACCTCCAGGGACGGAGAATCCACCACTTCCCTGGACAGCCCATTTCAATGCCTGATTACCCTCTCTGGAAAGAATTTCTTCCTAACATCTAATCTAAACCTCCCCTGGCAGAGCTTAAGACCATGTCCTCTTGTCTTACCGATAGCTGGCCGGGAGAAGAGACTAACCCCCACCTAGATCCCCCCTCCTGTCAGGGAGTTGTAGAGAGTGATGAGGTCTCCCCTGAGCCTCCTCTTCTCCAGGCTGAACAGCCCCAGCTCCCTCAGCCTCTCCTCACAGCACTTGTGCTCCAGTTCATTCCCCAGCCTTGTTGCTCTTCTCTGGACCTGCTCCAGTGCCTCAATGTCCTTTCTGAACTGAGGGGCCCAGAACTGGACGCAGCACTCAAGGTGTGGCCTCACCAGCGCTGAGTCTAGGGGAAGAATCACTTCCCTGCTCCTTCTGCCACACTGTTCCTGAGCCAGGCCAGGATGCCATTGACCTTCTTGGCCACCTGGGCACACTGCTGGCTCATGTTCAGCTTCCTGTCAATCCAAACTCCCAGGTCCCTTTCTGCCTGGCTGCTCTCCAGCCACTCTGTCCCCAGCCTCTATCGCTGCAGGGGGTTGTTGTGGTCAAAGTGCAGGACCCAGCACTTGGTCTTGTTGAACCTTATCCCGTTGGAATCAGCCCAACTCTCCAGCTTCATGGCTCTCTGCGACTCCCTGATAGGAGGGTGTATATCCAGACAGGGGTCACGCTTTGCTCCCAGGTAGAAAATGACAGGACAAGGAGAAATGGCCTCAAGCTGCACCAGAGGAGGTTTAGACTGTACATCAGGAGGAATTTCTTCATAGAAAGGGTGATTAAACATTGGAATGGGTGGTGGAGTCACCATCCCTGGAGGTTTTTAAGGAAAGGCCAGACACAGCACTCAGTGCTGTGATCTAGTAGACAAGATGATGGTGTTTAGTCAAAGGTTGGACTCGATGATCTCAGAGGGTTTTTCCAACCTAATTGATCCTGTGATCCTGTTACCGGCACTAGAAAGCTGGCATGCCACAGCAGGGGCAGCTTTTGCTGTACAGCAGTCACTCTGGCCCCAGCTGAAAGCAGCAGCAGCAGCAGCACTTGGGTGCCCCACTCCAGCCCCAAAATGAGCAGGAAGCACATCTAACAGGGAAAAGTCAGAGCGTGGTGTCCCCAGGGAGACAGCTTAGAGCCACCACCCGGCCTCTGTGCCCAAGGGTTGGAGAATAAATACCACATGTGCCAGTCAGTACTGCCCGGGAATGAGCTGATGGTCATTCAGCACTTAAACCCCTTCCTTCTTATCTCTGACATCTGGGCACAATGCCAGCCTTCCCACAGGTTATCTCCCCTGTGTACCAGGGGTGTTTCACAGCTGGCAGCATGCAGAGGGCCAGGCTGAAGGTTAGAAAATATCTGGGGCTTCTTAAATCAAGATGTGCAATACAGGACACCCAGAGAGGCTGTGGGCTCCACCCTCTTGGGAGTTTGTAGGCAAGGGAAGGCAAAATAGTGGTTGACCTCATCTAGTGTCGGCCATAGGCCAGCTTTGAGGGACCAGCTGGGCTGGAGACCTCCAGGAATTTCCTCTTTCTTAAAATCACAGGATAGTTTGGGTTGGAAGGGACCTTGAAGACCATCTCATTCCAACCCTCTGCCATGGGCAGGGACACCTTCCACTAGCCCAGGTTGCTCAGAGCCCCATCCAACCTGGCCTTGAACACTCCCAGGGATGGGGGAGCCACAGCTTCTCTGGGCAACCTGTGCCAGGGCCTCCCCACCCTCCCAGGGAAGAATTTCTCCCTAATATCCAATCTAAACCTGCTCTCTGTCAGTTTGAAGCCATTCCCCATGTCCTGTCACTACATGTCCTTGTGAAAAGTCCCTCTTCAGCCTTGTCAGTGATGCTGTGGGTGCAGCCACGATGCAAAACAATCTGCCCCAAGTGTTTTCCCAATGGCACAACTGGAGTCAGGATTTTATTTGTCTGCGCGTGTAAATTGAGACGGGGGGGTTCCTTCGTGCTCCTGAGCTAAGAAGCCAAGCCACAAGCCGGCGGACCCAAAACCTAACGTGCATTATTAAAACACTGTACAACTACTCCTGAAATCGAAGGGCTCTTTGCCGCACCCCTCACGCAGGTGGCTGAGGGGGCCGAGCAGCCCCAGCGGGGCGGTCCCGCCTACGCACCGCCCCACAGTGCCCGCCCCGCTCCAGCCCCGCTCAGCGCCGCGGCCCCTTTCTCAGCTTCGTATCCCCCGTTCCCTTTCCCTCCGCAGTGCTATGCGGGTCTGTCCTCGTTCCGCGCTGCTCCTGGTGCTGCTGGGGGTGCTGCGGCATGGCGGTGCCTCAGGTGAGGGCGGCGAGAGGCGCGGGGGGGTGGCCGGGCTGTGGCCGCCATTAAGCAGCCGCAGGAGCCCCGGCTGGTACCGGGAGCAGGGAGGTTGTTCCCGGGTTAATGCCCAGTGGGATGGAGGGGAAAGGGATTGTTGCGAGTGCAGAGCCTTTTGGGGGTGTCCCAGGTCGTGGTGGGGCGACCCGCGGCTGTCCGGAGGGATCAGCGCTGCCTGCGGAGCTGGGGAAGCGCAGTGGGTATTCTTGGTTATCTTCATCTTCCGCGCGGAAAGTGAGAACAACCCTCTCCCTTTCTTCCCCCCCCTTTTTAGTTTTACAGCTTAATTGCTGTGAACGCCATAATTTTCACTCTTAGTGGATAAAAAGGAATAATTTTAGTGACGCCGTTGCAGGGATGCGGTGCAGGTGATGGGTCTGGTGCAGGGCTGTGTCCCTCCTACAGGAACAAGGTGGCGTTCAGCACCCGTGAATATGAGTGTGTAAGGGAACAAGCTTAAAAAGTGTTTGAGGTGTGTTGGTTGGTTGGTTTTGACCACGTACAGGTGGTCATGAGTTCCCACCACCCAGTGAATGGTGGGTTGCAAACCACTGTCACTGTGGAACGTAAGGAAATGAGTGAGACCTCTTAACAATTTGCAGCTTGTTTCCTAAAGTTACTTCTTGTGCTGATGTAATCTGATTTTATTTGGCATGGACTTTTTTTTTTTTTTGTAATTTCCCTGCATTTCTGCTTGTGACGAAAATAGGAGTCCGCAATTAAGTGCACTGTAATTATTGTTTGGGAAGACTTAACAGTTGCTTACTTATTTCTGGTTAAACTATTATCTGTTCAAATAAAGGAAAAAATAAACAGTTTCCTCTCAGAGATAATTCAGAGATAAGCAGTCCCTCACATTAGGGCTGATATAAACCTCCTCCTCTTAGTTTTGCTATATATTTGAACCTGCTTCTAATCATAGAATGGTGTGGCACCTTAAAGATCATCTCATTCCAACCCCCTCTCATGGGCAGGGACACTTCCAGGTAGGTCAATGCCCCATCCAACCTGGCCTTGAATGAATGAAGCTTTATTGTGCCAAAGGAGACTCTTGGAACCACTCCCACGTGTGGAAGGCTTCTCTCTGCCCCCCTCCCTCCCCCAAGTCTCAACTCAAGATCTTAGTTGAGAGCCAAGGATTCCCTGCTTCTTGCAGGCCTTAAAAGCAGGTGTGAGAATGAAAGCTCAGGGTTCTTAGACCTTAATATTTATATTAAAAGATGCTGACAAACACGCTGTCTCCTGCACTTGATTGAAAATGGGTCATGTGTTGAGTAATTTTTTTACAGTATGTAAAATGCAAAACAACTGTGGGACTAAGTGAACTGCTTTGCCTGTTGCTGTATTTCCTTGCAGAATTGAAGGTGGAGAGGGCAAGTGTTTCCCTCGTGGAAAGCTAATAAGCTGTGTAATTTGTGTGCCAATGTCTAACTGATCATTAGGCCCTTGAAACAAGGACACTTTGTTTAATGGTTCACTGATTTGAAATTGTCTTGTGGTTATTTAGTTGTGGACACCCAGTGTGCAGGGATGGGCTGTCCTAATACTAGAAGATCCTGCTTCATTTGAAAAGTGCTGATAAGTAAAATCTGTGCAGGATGGCCTATATTACGTCTCTGGGGTTCTGGTGGGCTGCAGCTCTCCAAGTTTATTGTTTGTGCAGAAATGGTTGATATATCCTGTTTGTTACCTTCCAGGGAACTCCACCTCTTTGTTACATCCAAACTGGATTGTTTAGTGTGGGAAAAACTAAAGTGAATTCACAGTGTAACCAGGACTGAGAGATACCCTTTTTTCTGAAGGGAGCTTATCTGGGTGGAACTTGTTTGTGCTGGCTGTTTAGTCTATGCAGAAACAGTATTTTAAAATAAGAGGTTCACACAAAGCTCTGCCCTCACTTTTCAGGCTGTGAAGACCTCTAGCTTGGTGAACAGAATAGTCTTCTGGGATGGGAATCATGATGATGATGACAGGCCACACTCTGTGGCATCATCTGCTTTAAACATCAAACTGCTCTAAGCCTGAGTCTCAGTACACATACAGTTAAAGTTTAGGAGTTTTCATAAGTCTTCTTGCTTCTTTTGGGGGCAGGGTGGGTGCTGTCTTTTTTGGGGGAGTTCACTGGTGTGGGAAGACAAGAGACCTTGTAGCAGGACTGTGCTGTGCATCCCTGTGTGCATGGCCTTGCAGGTCTGATAGGATGTGGCTCCTGGCTTTGTTCTGTGAAGTAACTGTATGCTGATGTTTTCTTTACTCAAGCTGGTTTCCAGTCTGAGCTTGCATCTCATCTTCATTAAGTATCTCCATGTGACTACTTGCTGATGCACTCTCTACACTGGGAGGTGCTCCCTAACTCTCCCAGCTCACTTAAAGAAGGTTATTCTGCATATCCAGTGCAAGGTGGTTGTCAGGGTGTCTTCTCTAACTGCAGAGAACCTCTTTGTCTGAGGGAAGTGTAGTGTTTGAGTGTGGCTCTGTAGGTGAAGACTGTCCCTGTGTGGGCAGCAATGGCATTTCTTCAGTTGCGTTTCTTATCCAGAACCTGTGTGGGTAACACTTAGTGCTGGTGGGGAATGGCACTTGGCTGTTGGAGCTGGGAATGTGGTTTACTCAAAGCATGGAAGGAACTGAGAGCCTGGCGCTGAATCAGCATGATGGAAATGTTTCCAGCTGGGTGTTGCCTGTTGGGGAAAGTGTGTGTCACAGGGATAACAAGAGCTGGTACTCTGGAGTTGATTCCAGTGTTGCTTGGAGTTAGGAATAAGGGCTTTTGATCTCAGAAGAGCCCAAAAGGTTCAATTTCTTTGCTGTCTGTACTGGTTTTGTCCTTCATGTGACAGAAAAGCTCTAATATGGAGTGACAGTGGCCTGTTTGCCTGTGTCCGCCAGCTCCATATGCAGGACACTGTCTGTGCCCCAGATCCATGCTGGCATTGCTATAAGGAGTAGTACTTACTCAGTGCTCCATCTGTGCTCAGTGTCAGTAACTCTGACTTCCTCTGGGTGTGTGTTCACCTGATAAACTCTGTGACACTGGGGGTTCCTCTCTTGTGTCTCATCCAAAGCTGTTCTGACCGTTACAGTTCTCCCTAAAGGCGAGGAAGGAGAGGCAGCCTGGCACCTTGGAGTGCTTCTGGACCTTCGCTATTGGAAGGAATAAAAAATGTTGGGATGCCTGGATTTTGCTCCTGGTTTTGTTGCTGACTTGATGGGCCAAGTGCATCTGTGTGGGGTGGTGTTATCGGTGCTGCTGGTCCTGTTTGGTGGGCTACCTCCAGGAGGGTCCAGCTTGCCCAGAGGAGAAGGTTGGATGCAAAATACTTGTCTGATGGGTGGAGCTGTTCCTGCTCTTCACTCTGAATCCCTGCTTTTCTGCCCAGACATAGGGATGAAATGTGTATCACGTGCACTGCTCCGGGAGCAGTTATGCAAACAGTAAAGCAATGTAGAGCACCATACCTTAATTAACACGCTAATTAAACTTAAGAGAGTGCGCTGACACTCAGAGTCTCATGATCACATTGAAGCAGTGGCTGCGTGTGTTGCTGATGAATCTGCCCTGTAGGGGCCTCTGAGTATGAGCATGGAGTGGAGGTGAGGAACGAGGCAGAGCAATGCAGCTCTCTGCCCTTGATGTAGATCACAGAGAGGATATGTATGATTTCAGCTTTGTTTTTTTTGAAAGGCATCTAAGCATGAACATCTTGCGGTTCAGGAAACTGCTGAAGTTCTGAGAGATCAAAGAAAGATGTTTTCCCTGCATTCTGAGCTTTCACTTCAAATTTCTGAGAGTGTAGATGCATATTTGGTGCCTTGTGAGTGCTTTTCTTTAGCAGTCATGCTGCTGGTTGCCTTTCTGGTAGGACTTGAGCTGATGGGGAAAGAGATCTAGTGAAGGGGAAGGTATCTGAATGCTGAGAATCAGGAAGTGAAGAATACACAAAGCTCTCTTTGTAGCTTTAATTTTACATTAATTACTGTTTGAAAACCTGACGTAAAAATGTTTTCTACCTTAACACAACTGCAGATGACAGAAGAACAGAGATTTTTTGCCTCACAGATGGTTTATGATCCCCATATTTCAGCTGAGGTTTTATTGGTGATGCGGCACTGGTATTAACTGAATTTTGGGAGTGAGCATGTAAGGGCTGAAATTTCTTCCTTCACTGTGAGATGAGGGTTGGAGCTCCCCTCTGACCTATCATCAAGAGGCCAAGAAGCTGACCAAGGATGCCAACGACCAGCCAAAGAGAACCTTGTGGATTCTGTGTGGCTGCATCTTTTTCCTCCCTTGGCATCCCCTGTCCCTCCCGAGCCCAGCACGGGGAGAAGCCAGGCTTACTTGCAGGACTTGAAGGACAAGCCAAAGCTAATTCTCAGAGGTCTTCTATCCTGGGTCATAGGTGGTTCTCTTCAAGTTAAAATGGCAGTGGATCACGAGGTTGTGCTCATCATAGGGAGAAATGGTCTGGTGTATGTAGGAAAAATTAGCCAGATTTTTAGATGCAGAAGTTGGAATCCAACAATCCTAATGATGACAAATAACTGGGAGCAAAAAACTTGTGAAATAGCTGAAGGTGGGTAAGGGTACATCTTTAAGCTACAGCTTTGACTCTGTGTTCTGGAAGTGGACTCCAATTCCCATGGGCTGTGGGAATTCACCAGGGGGTCTAATGGATATTGTGCAAGTTTGCTGGCTAATATGGACACACTTACTTGCGTTTCCCAAAGATCAGTCCTCAGTATCCTTCCTTGTTGTCTCTTTGGAGCGTTACTGGCTAGTTGGCTGCAGCTGGTGAGCTCAGTATCAAATCCTGAGCTCGTGGCAGGAATGCCCATGTGTTTAGGTGAGGCCCTTAGGGCAAGTTCCCTGGCTGTGCCTGTTCCTGTAGGTGCATCCCAGAAACCTTGGGACAGCTTACAGGGCAAGAGGAGCACAAAGCAACATCCTGCCCTGCTCCCAGCTAATACTGAGCTGCTGGAAACTTCCAGGCTTCACTCTGGACAAAAAAAACCCATCCAAGTGTTTTCCTTTTTTTTGTAAAGCAGGTCTTCTTGAGCTCTCCTTGGGAAAATTCAGGAATGTGCTTCTTAACCAGACCAGCCCAGTGGAAGCTGTGATCAGGAACATCGGCAGCAATGTGACTGTTGTTATTTTTCAAGTGCATGCCCAGCAGAGTGATCTGGTGATATCCTTTGATAAGGTAAGAGTAGCTCTTCTGCTCCTAAGTGCTGCTTTTCCTTCCACAAAGGAATTGGCTCTGATACCTGTAGGACTGTTGAGCTGAAGCTGTGTAAATAATGTATCTTACCTGGGCAGTGTTGTTGTAGCTTCAGAAATTCTTCGTTATACTCACATGTCATACCTGCTGTTTTGAAGGACTGACTGATAAAGGAATTTCAGAGCTGGCTTAAAAATGTTTCAAAGCTCTTTATTTGGTGGATGTGGTGCTTTTTACATGTGCCTTCTGACTACTCTCCATCAGCTTGTCAGATTAAAACCAGATCCATTCAAGTGTTTGCCAGATGCCGTGGACATGATCACTTGGGGATGTTTAGTCATCTGCTGTTTGTGTGGCTTGGATCTGGGCACTACAGATGTGATGTCTTCCTACCTCAGCTCCTTGTCCTGGACCTAATTCTCCTTTGACACATGGAGGAGTTCCTCCACAGTGCTCCAGTGAAGGCTGCTACTTCTAGACAACAACATAAGTATTCCTGCTGCTGTGTACTGCATCCCAGCAATGATGGGACAGACTGAGGCTGATCTAAAGTATGATTTTGTTGTTGTTATGGTGTTGTGAGGCTCTGGCTGGTGTTTGAACAGAGCATTCACTGAGCTGAAAGTGGTAGATGGAGATCTGACAGCTGCCATCCAGTTTTCCTCTCTCCATCAGTATCTTCCACTTGAGAAGGTATTGAGTGTCAAGAAGAATCTTGGGAAACTTAAAAGATGAACGACTGTAGCACAAGTCCCCCAGCTCAGCCATCTTTGTACTGGTGGTGGAAGGGCCAGGATCACAGGGCTGAGGCATTACTGGGACCCCTGTTCAGTCTTTGGTTGCCTCTGGTAGAACCTTCTGCTGCCAGTTCAGATCCACAGGCCAAGGGCAGTGATGCATAAATATGTCTGTACTGCTTTTAGGGCTGGTCTGCCTCTAGAAACATGAAGTTGAGCCAGACCTTGAAGTCTGCCAGGTCCAAAGTGCTTCCTTACAGTGTTGCCTCAGGTAGCTGTGGCTGCCTTGGACAAAAGCAAACTTTCCATTCTGAAGAACAGTTTTGCCTGTAGGTCAGTTGATTCCAGCCATGTGAGTGTGACTTTGCCACTGTTGCCTGATCTCTCCTGTAGAGTCCTGGTTCTGGAAGGGATGGGGGATTGGGGCAGTAGCTGACCTGGCCCCAAACACACCTGGCATGGCTGGTGTTAAGCCAGTCATCTCTTGTTCTGGTGGAGATAGTGAGGCGCTGCTGTACATTGGTTCCCAGAATGCTTCCTTGGTGCCATCTCACATTTTGTGAGGGATATTCCAGTCCTGTTACACTTCTACTCAATCCATAGCCAGACTTTAACCAGGTGGAGCCTCATCTGTGGCAACTGGCACTGACATATGCCTGGCAGGTCTGTGGCAAGAATGGCCTCCTGTCATACATCAAACTGTGGCAGAAATCCTCTCCAGGAGAACTGCTTGTTTATGTAATTTCTTTCTGCCCAGACTCCATCTGTGAACAGCTCAGGAGTTGGAGTGGACAGAGGGTTGGTGTCCATCCTCCGGCCTCAGCAGACCATATGCACGTGGTACCTGCGGGCACTGGACGCTGGGCAGGTGCTTAGCACAGCCATCTCCATTCCCTACATGGAGAAAGGTATGTTCTCATTCCCTGGGAAGGGATGCTGACCTTTCAGAGGTGATAGTCTTCCATGGTGGAAATTTGATGGAGATGCCCGAAGTTCTTTTGAAATGGGCTGAAAAGGTTTATTGTCACTGCTGAGCTGTGAGTTGTGGGTAGGATGGTCTGTGGTTTTGCCATGACTGCAGCCTTAGAGTAAAAAACTGTTGTGCATGTCCTGGAATCATGGGTTTCTTTGGGTGGGAAGGGACCCTAAAGATCATCTCATTCCAACACCCTTGCCATGGGCAGGGACACCTTCCACTAGCCCAGGTTGCTCAGAGCCCCATCCAACCTGGCCTTGAACACTCCCAGGGATGGGGCAGCCACAGCTTCTCTGGGCAACCTGTGCCAGGGCCTCCCCAGCCTCAGAGAAGAATTTCTTCAAAATATCCAATCTAAACCTGCTCTCTGTCATTGTGAAGCCATTCCCTCTTGTCCTGTCACTCCAGGGCCTTGTAAACAGTCCCTCTCCAGCTTTACTGTAGGCCCCCCTTTCCTTCTCCTGGCTGAACAACTCTGACTCTCTCAGCCTGTCTTCACAGGAGAGGTGCTGCAGGGCCAGAACCTGACCATTTTCTGTGCCTGCAAGTGCTTAACTACAGTTTCCTTTTCTGTGTTCTAGATCCCATTCCTGGAGGCTGCAATCTAGAGTTTGACTTGGAAGTGGATCCAAATCTTTACCTGGACTATACATTGGTTGATATACACATCAAGTTTGCCCCTGCAAACTTGGGATATGCCAGGTGTGCGGAAGAACTTGAGAGTGCTCAGCAAGACCTTTTGTGCTGTATTTAGCCATGGTGCTGAAACAGGGTTCTGTCCAGATGGCTGAACCATCCAAGAATCTTATTTGCTGCAACAAATGTACATGGGGAAAGGGGGGAGGGGGAGAGGTTAGACATGAGGGAGATAAAAGTTGAGAGTTACATCTTGCAGGAGAGGTGGTGCAACTTCAGAAGTGTGAGCAGCCAGCAAATACTGGACTTCCCCATTCCTCATAATGACTGAGGAGCAATTCTGGGTTACAGGCAGTTTTATTTCTTTACTGGGACTGAAGCATAATAAGGACTCAGAGGTTTGTTTAACTTGAGACTTCCAAGTTCAAAGCCATTATTTCCTGAATGCTGCCTGGGATCATGGCTGGGCCTGTGACTGATGTGCTTGTGGTTGCAGGGGAGCAAACCCCCCGTCCTGTGACTCAGGGACGGGGCAGAGCTCGCGGTGGCGGCTGCGCTATGATGTCTATCAGTACTTCCTGCCTGAGAATGACCTGTCTGAGATGGTGCTCGTGAGCCACATCAGGAAGATGTCTGAGGTGCAGAGTATCAAAGCCAATGGCATTAAGGTCAGTCTGAGGCCCTGCTGCCAGGCACGTGGCAGTGGTGCTGTCTTAAATGCCATACAAATATTCTTTACTTCCCCAGATGCTCACTCTGACAACTGATGACAAGACCAATGTCTACTTTTCCTCGCTTCCCGGGCAAGGTGTGATCTACAATGTCATAGTTTGGGATCCCCTCTGGAACACTTCTGCTGCCTACATCCCTGTGCACACATATGCCTGCAGCTTTGCTGACCTGGTGGATAACTGCTCTTCCCTCAGTAAGTGGGGATTTGTATGTCCGTTCCAGCTCCCCTGGAGCTCGTTGTGCTCCAATATGTAGATATGAACTTACATATTTATGTCATGGTGCTATGAGATTACACTGCATGTATTTTGTTACTTTATTTGTTTATTTGTTTATTTGTTACTTGATGGAGGAGAAAGTCTAGAATGATAAAGTAAGGCTGAGAACAATTAGCAGTTGAAGGTTTAACTTAATGGAGGTTTAATATGTGGATTGCAAGTGTTAACTTGCTACTCTGTAGTGCTGCTCCAGCTTTTCCCATTTGAACTGGATACATAATCTTAAATCCCTTGTAGGATGGTAGATGCTGGATGTGAAGGTGAAGTAATAAAACACAAGCTGGATTAGGGTCCAGCCTGATTTTTCTAACTGGTGCTGACAGGAATCAGTAACCTGCAAGTGTTTTGAAAGGAGGGAGTCACATAGAATAAGCATAAAAGTAATGTCAGCAATAGTGAAATGACTACAAAGTTATAAAATAATGGAATTTGAGCAGAAACAGAGCAAAGCTGCCACTCCCATTATGATTTGCAGAAGGGACACAAAAATCATGAGAATTTGGTTCAGAAAGTAAGATTTGTTCTAATAATTTTTTTCTTATACTCTAACACCAATAATTGTTGTCAAACTCCATGAGACAAATTACTAAGGCTAAACCTCTCTTCCCTAACCCAGACCACATGGAAAATGTGCTTTCCTTCTTTAAATAGCTTAAATACCAGTAGGGATTTTGCCTGGAAGACAGGTCAGCCCTGCTGGGATGCTGATGATCCTTTTTGTGGCATGGGAAATCTCTCCAAGGGAGATGATGGGGAGACTGCAGTGCAGAAGGCAGTGGCTGCTGCCTGGGCACTAATCCCATGGGATGGATTTTTATAGACAATTGAATGTTAGGTTTTTTTTCTAAAGCTGAGCAGAGAATTTTCAGCCAAAGTTGTATCTGTGTTATAAACAAATTACAGACACTTAACTGATTATTACAGAAACTTCAGTCCTTGAATAAGGATTTCTTAATCAATCTGGAACTACTCCAGTTGTTGCCACTACTGGGTGCAATGCTGTAGTAACCCTTTCCCTCTCCTTGCAGGTAAACTCTCTACCAAAGTGTTCTTCACTGCTTTTGCCGTTCTTGGTCTTTTCACCTGCTTTCTTGGGCACAGATTCTGGAAAACAGGTCCTGAATGTTTGCTTTTTCTCATCTCCTAAGTCTGGTTGGAATTTTGTGAATATAATTTATAACTTAGAATGGTGATGTTGATGGTGATTCCATGCCAGTTAGGTCCATTGCTTTGATTTTATAGGATCTGAGCAGAGTAAGTTGGTATGGAAAGAACAGAAACATAGAATTAGGGTGCATGCTGGGCAATATAAATATAAATATGTCATTTTTCACTATTTGAAGTGCTTGAGGACACCCCTTTCCAGGAAAAAAAAGTCACTAAATACTTATTCCTTCCTCTCTAGACTTGTTCTTCATGGGCTTCATAGTCTCAGCGTTCTTCTTCTTTGTGTTCATCACAAGGGTCACTGGCCTTGGTTATGATGGTGAGTAGATGTGTCAGGACACCCCAGGCTCTTCCCAAAGGATTGTTGTTATGAATCCCTCAGGTAAAAGCTCAGTTTTATCAGGAAGGATGGGAGGGTGATACCTCAGTGCTTGAGCTGAGCTCTGATTACCACAATAGCTGAATATGCAGCAGAGTGTTTTGCTTCCAGTATCAAAGTGATGCAGAGTTAAAAGCTGCAACTCTAAAACACAAATTTTATTTATCCAAGGAAAATACAGGTTTTGGAACAGACTTCCTCCTACTTCTTTCGCAATGGGTAGACCTGTGTTTCAGATCAAACACAGATTTCAGCTGTAAAATGGAAGTAGAAGGTCTGCACTCACTCTAGTAGCAAGAATTAGTTATTTTTTACTTATTTTATGTTTATTTTTTGATACATGTTGCAAAAAGCTAAACAAGAGTGTAAGTAAAGCTGCTGAAGGTGTTACTGCAGTAACCAAAGTTCTCAGAGTGTGGGAATTCCCTCTTTTCTCTCCCAGTGCGTCTTATTTTGACGGCAGTGGCTGGAATTGTTGGGGGGCTGCTCTTGGCTGGGAGCTGGTGGAGATTTGGCTCTGTCCTGCTCTGCATGTTTGTTGTTGGACTCGTGCTGGGATTTCTCTTTTCATCCACGCTCTTCTTCACTCCTCTAGGTAAGCACTGAAATACTGATGTCCTCAGGGCCTTTAAAAAGACTTTAAAAGACACAAAAGCCAGAAGAATTTGTTGCTTTGTGTTGTTGTGATGGTGACCCTTGCAACATACTCTGGAGTAAAACCTAAATAGATGCAGGTTTTTAGCTCAGAAACCCATACAGGCTTCTAACCCCTAAACTCAGGGGCAGCAGCTCCCTGGTACTTTTCTTTCTTACCAGATGAGTAACATGGACCTCATCAAAAATCTTTGGTTCAGGACAAGATCTGCTGTCCCAACCCAGAGCACAGAGACTGTGCTCAGCTGGGACAGCCTAACTGTTCTTGTTCTTGTCTAACTGTTCCAGTCTATATTAAGCAGTCAGCATTTGAGCTCAAAAGCTGACCTTTCCAACAATGTATTGTTGAAACTCCAGGTATTTCTTAATGTACAGAATTTTGGGGTAAAAAAGCTCACCCCCAACCACTTGCAATAAAGGAAATGTTTCACTAACTGGTAAACATGGTGTCTTTGCAGGAGACTACAGGGTGTTCCGTGATGATGTGGTGTTCTGGGTGACCTTCACTTCTGTGGCCTTGATGGTTCCAGTGCTTTTTGTTGGCTGCCCAAGAATTGTGAGTACTCTGTGCCCTCACCTCAGGAGGAGAGAGGGAGGAAGGGGTGTCAGATTGTGTCATCTTGTGGGATATGTGTTGAAAACTTAACAGCTTCCAGGAGCTCAGCACAGGACCAGTTTCAGGCAGTTCCTCTTCAGCCCCACTTGTGCCAAATGGTCCCTAACCCAAGGAATGGCTCCTTGTAATGTTGTCCACAGCATCCCCCAGCACCTCATTTAGTTGGGTTCTGTCTTAACAGGATGGCTGGAGAGGTGTGAGAAACCAATTCCTCACAGAAGAACTGAAAAAAATACAAAATAGTTGCCCAGAGAAGCTGTGGCTGCTCCATCCCTGGAAGTGTCCAAGGCCAGTTGGATGGAACTCTGAGCAACCTGGTCCAGTGGAAGGTGTCCCTGCCCATGGCAGGGGGTTGGAACTGGATGGTCTTTAAAGTCCCTTCCAACACAAACCATCCTGTGATTCCTTGATTCTCCTGTCATTGGGAATAAAGAGTGTTTCTCAGTCTCCTAAAGCTGTGGTTTGTCTCCCTTCCAGCTGAACATCCTGGCTTCTGGAATAGTGGGCTCTTACACAGTAGTCCTGGCTATTGCTTGTTATGTCTACACAAGCCTTGCCTACATCACCTTGGACCTGCTCCGAAGGGTTCTCAATGATTACTTCAACAGAGCTTACACCAACGTGCCTTTCCAGAGGAATGGTGAGTCCTCTTGGGACTTCTCTCTCTTTTTAAAGAGGAATCACTGACTCTGCTTCTGTTGTGAACAGGGAGTGAGGGCAGGAAGGGGTGGAAAGAGAACATGTGGGTATGTGGAGACAAGATATCATTTCTCTCACTGAACTTGTTCAGTGTTTGTGCGTGGGAAAGGAAGGAATGTTCTGCTCTGGTGCAGGAATCTGTTTTCCTTTTTTCCAGACCTGATTATCCTGTCAGTATGGGCAATGCTGGCCCTCAGTGGGGTGACTGTGCAGCTGCGTCGGGAGAGGAGTGAGGTGCCCTTCCCACCACACCCCTATCTCACCTGGAAGCGGGAAAGGGAGCGTAGGAGCACCAATGTCCTGGACCCCAGCCATCACATCCCTCCCCTGAGAGAGAGGATCCACAACAAGCTGCTGCACATCAAAGAGTTCTTTCAGAAAGACCAGCCAGCCGGGGAGAGAACTCCACTGCTTCTGTAACGTGCCACGACTGGTGGGAACGGAGAGGAAGGACCTTGGAACGGCAAGATGATTCCCAGCAAACCAGGCAGTGGTGCAGGGTTTACCACTGCTCCTTTGTCCTGCTGATTGAGAGGTTTGCCCAGCAGGAGCAGTTCCTGTCAGTACACACTACATGCCCTCTGTGGCTCCGCTGTAACGTGCTCGTGTCCAGCTGCAGGGCCTTGTCCTCGGTGTTCATCTCAGGGTGGTCTAGGTTGCTCTTTGGGTGTGGGAAGTGTCAAACAGGCCTTGGAAAGCAACCTGGACCATCCTGGCTGTTCCCTTGCGTGTGGGAATCACTGCTAAGGTGCTGCCTGGGTCACTCCTGAGTGTGTCCAGCTGCCAGGGCAGAGACAAGGACATACCCAGGAGTTCCAGCAGGAGCTGCAGCATCACTTCGTACAGGTACAGAATGTGTGGCTGCAGGCACAGCTGTTCCCAGCAGAGTTCCTGAGCCTTGCAGGCTGGACCAAGAGACTTGAGTTTAAACTGCACTGAATGAACTGTTGTCCGTGTGCACTCCGGGGCTTGGGATGTGGACCTGACCTGGGATGAGAAGACTCTTCCTCCTTTGGGTGGTTCTATAGCAAGCTGGTCATCTGGTCTGTGTGCAGAGGTGATTGCCAAGAGAACACGAGAAGTTCGTCTCCCTGGTTGCTTTCTGAACAGCCTATGTCTTGTCTCTGCTCTGGTATGATCTCTTCCTTTGAAGGTGCTGTTATAAAAGAAAAAAACTAAGTAAGCTCTTTGTAGCCAGTGGCAATTTTTTTCCTTGGAGTTGGCTGAAACACTAATGTTTATTTTTAATCATCTTTTAATTTTGCCTGTCAGGGATGTGAAAACAGCATTCAGCCAGCAAAATACTGACCAGGATCCCTGCTGACTGAATGTATTCCTTACCTATTGGAATTGCTTCTGCCCAAAGCAGAATGTGGGATAAAAAGCAGATGAGGGACCACTCCTTGTGTCCAGTGGAGGATTGGGATCTCGTGTGGTGGCTTTATTCCCTTCCTAAAAAACAAAACCAAGGGTGGTTGAAGTGTTGCATCCTGTATCCTGATACAGGTTATAGTGACTCTTCCTTCTCCCTGGTTTTGAGACTTTAGCAAGGGCAGCCAAGTGCAAAGTCCTTCCTTTATGGAACCTCCGCGAGGGCATTCCCCAGTGGTGGAAGCTGAAGTTCTCAGCCCCCGCTTTAAATTTTGGTAGTGAGTTTGTGAGAAACAACTCTTCCTAAGGAAACTGGTTTCTCTGGGAGCTTAGTTGGAAGTTAAAACACCCTGGCAATAAAAGGAATTAATGACTTTAACATGACTTTTCTTCAAGGAGTGAAAGCTCAGTGACACAGTGTCTGAGGTGACTGAACTCTCCTGAAGTTCAGGGAGACAAATTCCATGGTTGCTTGAAGCTGGAACAGCAAAGCAACACTGAAATCCTGCAGTTTGGGGCTTGTTTCCCTGTGCTGTTGTGTGGGATAAAGGAGGAGCTCTTCCCTGGGTCTCACTGACTGATCCTGAGCAGTCCCTGCCCTGGATGATGGCAAGGAGCAGACACTTGTAGTCTAGAAATGCTCTTAACCATGTTTACTGTGGTGGGGTTTTTATAACTGCTGTGATTAACGTCATGCAAGAAACAAGCCTAACTCGAATTTTCTATGTCTTTTATAATAAAGATGTCTTTTGGAAAGAACGGTGGAACTGAAGGGCTCTCTTTGAATCCAGTGATGGTTTTACAGCTGAGCCTCTGCCCTGGATCTTGTATGGATAGTTTGCTTGGAAAAATTTCGTCTTCCCAAGGGGTGAGGTGGGGGAGCTGGGCTGACCTGTCCTATAGACGTGTGGCTGCAATGACACCCAGAGGCTGGAGTGTGGAATGTTCTCTGGGAAGCCACTGAGCAAGTGCATGATCCAAGGAGTCTTTTTGGGATGGCTTTGCCAGACCAGGTTCTAGAGAACAAAGGAATGATCCTGTTCCTTGGAATGTTGCCAATGCGTATCTGGTGGTTGTACCTTCCCACTGCTTGGATTAGCAGGTTTGATGTTGGAGTTTCCTCTAGGAACAACAGCTCCAGTAACACTTTTGTTTGTCCAACAGGTGCTCAGTGTTTCCAACACTTGTTTTCCTGCTCTCAGGCCCTGCCTGCTCCAGTCCAGAGCTTCAGGCACCCAGCTGGCTCCGGGGGAGGCAGCAAGGCTTTGTCCTTCCATGCTGGGAAGAAGAGAATTCCAAAGCAGAGCAACAAAGAAGCTCATTTTGGGGGTGAGAGGGAGTGGTAGGAGCACAAGGTCGTGTAAAACTTCCCTGCCTGCTCAGAACTGGCTTTTCACCTGTAGCAATTTTTCCATGTTATCTGGTGCAACAACATTATCTAATGGGCTTAAAATGAGCTGGATTAATTTTTTTTTTAAATCCTGAATGCTGAGGGGGAACAAAAACCACATGCAGGAAGCAGAATAGCTCAGGAACACTGAAAAGAATTTTTTAAATGACTCATCGTGTGCTACTCAGTGAAGTCCTGGCGAACCAAACAGCAGCTGCCTCCTATGATACTCGAGCTGTGCTTTTTTCCTTCCAAGACCGAGAAGTTGCACTGAGTGTTTCCTTAGCAGTTGGTTAATGAGGAAAGGCTGAGAGAAGGTGGCCTTTGGACACCTCCAGCTGGATGTTGTTCCTGTTGCATCTCCTTGTTCTTTCCCTTTTGGTTTCTGGTGCCACTTTTGGACCTTGATGCTCCTTCCTGACCAACAGTGTGGAAAAGGCTGGTAAACAAGTGTGATCTGAAACTTCTCCACCACATTCCTTCCCTTCCAGCCTTGCTTTAATCAAGGAAACATCTGTGTTTTCAGTCAGCTTTATTGATAAAATAAGTTTCCTATACAGTACACAATTCTAGCCATAAATCCTTTCCAAGCCATCCGAGTTACAAAAATAATGGTATGCCATGAAAAATAGTCACTCCACACACTGTGAAGGCTCTTCAGAATCCTGAAGTGATCAGGGCAGAGGGGTGAGAGGGGAGACATATCAAATGTGAGGGCTGGGAGTAGATAAATTAAGTTGCATTTCTCTTCAATTTACAAAAATAAACACTAATCAAGCATTATTTCATAATAGAGCAACCTCCAAGTGTTGCCACAGACCAACAACCCTCTTCTGGAGTCAGAAGTCAAGCCAGAATTCAGCCATGGAGCTGCATCAGCATCCAAGGGGTGGAACTGTCTCTGACACCAGTCAATGGCTGAAAAAATGCTTCCAGAAACAGGAACTTCAGCAACTGAACCCAAAATCTCTCATAAAGTTTGCAACAACAGAACACTCCAGTGAAAAAAAGATGTTGCTTCTGGCAAACCACGGCAGAAATGCAAAATCTAAATCAGAGCAGCACCGGCAAGGTTTTACAGAAAATAACAGCAGGCAAGAATATTCTGTGCTGGAGCTAAAATGTTCCCCCAAAAATTTCCCTTGGATGTTGAGCAAGTTTGGAAATGGTTCTAACTTTGTTTCCATGCAGGTGGATGTCCTCAGTGTGTTGTTAAGCCTAGAAGGTGCTCTGGGAGGAGAAGCAGCAGTTTCTCCATTTATAAAATGTGCTGTGAAAATGAGCTGATTTATCTGTCCTTTCTGCATATAAATTAATGGAGGCCCAGGAAGCTGGATTTAAACTGGCACCCTTGGAAGTGCTGGATCTGAGTTCCTTCTGTGTTGTTGTCACTGAAAATCAAACTTGCATAAGGCGTGATTTCAGAGTAGTTCAGCTCTGCTTAACTCACCTTAAAACCTTTTTGGTGACTGATTAGTACTGAAGAAAGGGAAAATCAGAGTATTAATTGCAGGCTGCCACCCTTGCCCTGAGCTGCTCCTCCTCCCACCCACCTTTCTGCAGCCACTGCTTGGGTGCTTTCCAGTTGCTATTTCCCAGTTAGGAAGTTTAGTCCCATCTATTCCTTCTCCAATGTGGCTTTTTCTGCCTCTCTGCCCTTTCCATCAAACAGGTTTGTTGCAAAATGAGGATTTATTAAAAAAGAAACCAAAGGAAAAAATGTGGATCACGCACAAAGCATATTCATAAGTTACTCCTTTTTAGCCAGAGATTGGACTTGAAATCTTACCTTTTCTTATTAGAATAGTTGCACTGAAACTTTGCATGAGCAATAACTTATATAAGTTATTTGAAATCTCATCTTTTATCTGCAAAATGATTTCATATAAAAGGAATTCCCGTGAATCCATTTCCTGCTGGAGTCAGACCTATGGCAATGAGTCTGTCACACCAATGTAATTTATTTCACACAGTATAAAAGCCACTGAGCTGGAGTTTGACACGTCCTCTTGCTGGTGCCCTATTCAGGAACAAGTGCTTGACCAGTGAGCCCTGATGCTCCGTTGGGAAAGTGTGCAATTGAGGCTTTCTGGTTCCCACAGTCCTTAGCTTTTCCTCAGGCTCAAATCACTGCTTGTCACTAATCCTGACAGGGAAGTGCTCTCTGACGCATCCTCTTTCTTGAGGTTCAGAAATGATTCTCTAGTGATTTGGAGGATTTCTCTCAGGCCTTTGTTTTCTTGCTAAAAACAGAAAGAACAAGGCATTTAACAGGACTCCAGGAAGAACATGGGAATTACATTAGCAGCCTTCCCTCTCCTTCAAACTAATGCAAAGGATTAAAATCCTTTATCTTCTGCAACTGAGAACATCAGGTTTCTGACCCTCCTGCTCTGTTACGGCTCCCCTCTGCACCCCACCTTGAGAGAAAGCTGGAGTGGTGAAATGGCACTTGCACCCCTCCAACCAGGGAAGTGTAACACAACAGGAACTCCACAGAACCAGCTGTGCTGCCATTCCCTGCCTTGCTCCTTGTTGCAGTGGTGTTCCACCCTCACCTCGAGCTGGGTGATGCGTTCCTGCTCTTTGCAGCCGTGCCTCTCATCGATCTCAATGGCCTTTCTCATCACTGCTGCCATTTCGGTGATCTGGTCCACATGCACCTGCAGCTCCTGACACAGAAAGGGTCAGTAATATATTAATTTAGCAATATATTTAACAAAATGAAGCATTAAATGTGCCTCATTTTAACTGCTCTGACAATTTATTAACATACACCTAAATTTTGGAAAATAAGCTCCCATGGTATGAGGCCACCATGGTCCTGTTTATTCTAATCAATCTGGTTTGTCCCACACTGACCCCTTTTATCAGAAGTTTCTTAACTGTGTCTTCCACGGCCTCCAAATAGAGTCGGCCTGGTGCTTGCCTTGCCAAGGCCTTCCTGTGCAGCAGGAATTGCTGTGTATCATTTGGGATATGCAAAACAACTCAGCTGAGAGCAGCAGGGTCTGCAACATTCTTTCCAGTTGGAAACCTGATCCCCAGGACCAGCCCATGGACATTTATCTTTTCAGGACACCAGAGGCAGTGGTCATCCTTTCGATGTCCTGTCTTAGGAAACTCACATCTGTCCTTCAGTCTTTTTTTAGATACTTCTGCTTGAATCCACCTCCAATTCCAGCTTATGTGGGATCTGGGTTTCAGAGGTTCAGGAAACACTGAAGGGTCACCACTGCCTTTCTCTGCAGAGCCTCTGAATTCCCTCTGGAATTTACTGCTGCCCAGTTAAGCCAGAGAGTGGAATGGTGTTCCCAGAAGCTTTTGTCTTGCATTGTCTTTTTCTCCACTTGTCTTTTATTCCAACTGTACTATGATGCCAAGTCTTTGTCATGCCCAAGCCCTAATTCAGCCGTTTCCTCCTCCAATGCCCACTCCCATGGGAGGGGCCAGGGAAAAACTTGCTGTAAATCTTTATTTGCTGCTCAGTTTCCAGTGCAGGTGATGACAGGAAACATTTTTTCAAAGAAAACCCAAATTTAGCTTGGCAGGAAGCTGTGGTCAGGCAGGGATAAGACTTGAGAAGGGCTGTGGGTTTCAGATATCCTGCTCTCCTCCCTCCTTCCTATTTTCCAGCTTCTGTGCCTCAGGATCATTATGACTTCAGGCCTGTTCCAAGGTCATTGATGTCAGATCAGATATTAACAGAAATCAATGATCTCCTGTAAACAGGCACTAAAGGCACTTGAGGAAACAGCCCTTTCTGGTACAGCTGATTCCTTGGCTATAATGGATTTTTTACTTAACAAGAGTGTTTAAAAAGTGCTTCAAGACTGTTAACCCTTACTTAATGTGAAGGCTGAGCAGGAGAAAAAGTAATGAAATTCCAGAATCCTAAATGTCAGGTTAAGGGTAATAAATCCCCTTCATCAGGCATTCTTGTGGGATCAGGTTTAACAAAAATGTAGAAGCCTAAATCTCCAGTCTCTCCATAATATTGTGTGATGTTATTTTTTCTTTTTTTTTTTTCTTTTTCCTCAAGCTTTTAATCCACTGCAGTGCTCCTAAATGAAATTTCCAAGTCCATCTGAGGATGGATATAATTTTACTTTCCTGTGTTGGTGCTCCTGAGTCTGTAAGAGCTGTTATACCATGTGCTGAGGTAACTTCTTCTGTAAAGGATCTATACCTGTCCTTTTGTAAGATTTTATGCTAAAGATATAGTTCGAATCCAGTAACGTTTTTCAATATTCCAAAGGGATTTTAAAATATTTTTTTTTAATTTATGATATTTAAGGTAAAAATATTTGATTATTGGATTTAAAAAGCTTGTTCTTCCTAGTAAGCACGGGTTCATTAATTACGTGTTGGAGTCCAGAGCATTAAGCTAAAACCAGTCTAAAAATGTGAACATCACTGAGATCTGGCAGTGCAATAGGACAGTTGCCTTAAAGATCAAAGTAAAACAAAAGTAAATTAAGTAGATACAGTAATGAAATGCTACTTGTTTAAAGTTTAAATAAGTGAGAAGCTGGTAAGGTTGAGTTACTCAATTGCTCAAGTTTCCTGTTTGTGTTGCATGGACTGGATTACAAAAATTAGGACTTGTTGGCAGTACAGTGATATAAAAAGTGAGACAAAGTAAGCTTTGGACTAATCCACTATGAAGTGTTAATTTAAAAAAACAAAGGCCAAAACCTCAATGGAGTTCTTACCTTGGAATGTTGCTCTTTTAACTTTGTTATTATACTTGGGTCATCTTTTTTGCTGGCCATAAGCAGCCTGAACATCTGTTCTCTGTACTTGCTCATGATGAGCTCCAGAGCAGACTGATGCTCCTCCAGAGATGTGCGTAGTTCTGCCAACAGGATTTAAACTTCGGTTAGAGTTTAACAAAGAACCAAGGTCTTGACAGGAGGAGAAGTACATTCCTAGTGTACAGAATTCCAGAAGGAATTACACAGCTGTGCTTACACCACAACTGTTCTGACTGCTCCTGAGTTAGTTGTTTTTAGCAGTGGGAAAACACATCTCCAAACAGATCCCTCTATTGCAGAATTAAGTTCTATTTATCTCCTCACTATTTCCAGTGGTGCAACTGGAACTTGGAAAGGATAGAATTTTCATGTTTTACCTTTATTTTCCTGCTGCAATTCCCTAATCTGTCTGTTTTCCTGCTGGATCCCCATCACCAGCGTGGACCGAGGGCGATGTCTTGCTACTTCATTGAGCTCTTGGATTTCTTCCTGGTACTGGGTATTGAAAAAACCAACAAGGCACAACATATTGAGTAAACAAAGGCTGACATTACACACCAGTTAACAAAGCACCACTTCTGTCAGTCAGGGTCTGTAACCAGCAAGACAATGTTTGGTTTTAAATAATAATATCAAAGGCACAAAGGTGTTGTTGACATGCTGTCCTCTAGAGACATAAAAGCATCACCTTTGTTTTTAAACAAGTTTCATTCCATAGATGTGCATAGTGGGTATTATTTATGCAGGTCAAGTTCACCATTAGGTAATCTAGAACTGATAGAGATGTGGTAGAGACAAACCATGAGGTATTAACCTCTCTATACTCACTGTGGCTTCCCAGTCCCTTAAACCACAAGACTCTATGGGTACAAGTCACACAGATCCGAGTGAGTGGATCCTGACTCCCAACAGAAGGGTAAATTCAATACTCTTGATCTGAAACCATGAAGCCTCGGCATGACGAGTTTTACAGGGCTGAATCACATGCAGAGTTTTATTATTTTATAGCCCTGTTAAGATATCCTGTGTTTTATTAACGTGACAGGATGAACTCCCATATGGAAAGTCAGGAGACACCTTTACATTCTCCAGGAGTTCTCTACTGAAATCTACTCAATCTAACGACATGCCTTGACCACCAGAACAGACATGATCACAAGTGAGAAAACCTTTTCACAGGATCCAACTATACAAACAACCTATTTTTAGGTGGCAGTCACACCTACAATAAAAACACCTCTGGCATTAAAGGATTACCCGACACTGTACTGATTCTACAGCAGCACAGAAGTGACAGGAAATTCCATGCTGATGTCCCAGTGGAGTAACTAAGGTTGGGAAGCAAACCTGTTTCATGGCCTCAACCCTCTTGTTGAGCGCCGTGGTCTGTTCGATGAGTGCCTCAGCCGCGCTGTCGTGTTCCCGCAGCCGCTCCACCAGTGCCTTCGCGTCCGCCAGCGCCTTCTCGATCGTGCAGCTCATTTCTGAACATCACAAACCATCATTTCCACCACACCCCCCAGTCGCTACGCACACAACAACTATCTGCGGGATAGAGCTTTGTTTTTTAGCCTGAAGCAGCTGGATACAACCTCCTGACAGTAGGATAATTAAGGTATAAATCAGGTTTACAGCAGGCTGGAAGATTTTGATGACTTAAGTTGGCAGAGAAGGAACAGCTCAAACTGATGGAGAAGAGAAAACTGCTCAGGGAAAACTCAGAGAATTAAATTTCTTCATGTCTATAAATGAACACAAACATCACTGCCTGGAATGGAACTGTGAAATTTTCTGCAGGATGGAGAAAGACAGCGAGGAAAAGGACCGACTGCATAATTAAAATACCAGCTTCCAATTGCAGTAGTTGTTCAGAGAAATTACTTATGGCCACAACTGCCAAGCTTGCAAAATGCTTGGACATACCAGCATTTCCAAAACACTGGCCTTTACACTGAATTTTTTTTGTATTCATGTTTAGTCGATTAAGTTTCAAGACCAAGATTTTCAGCCTTTTTCATTTTCTTTTCAGAAACCTTGCACTTGTTCTACTGAGAAGGAAATCTACTTCAATTCCTTCAGCATCAGACAGCAGCGATAGAGGTTTATGAGAGTTATGAGACTTACTGATATCAGGCTTAATATTTGCTTTAGGAAATGTTCTAAGGTACAGCAAGAATCAGCTAAATCCATTTCTTAGCCAGGCTGTTTGGGAAAGTAAAGATTTTTGTGAGGATTAAAGATTATTGAGTCTTTCCTGAGCTACATGGAAAAAAATTGCTTCAAGTTAATTTTTTTTTAACTTTTTCGGGCACCTTTACAAATCATAGTACAGGATCTTTATGCCAAGCTTAAAGAAATCCTCAAATTTACCTCAACTGACCTTTTCCCACTGTCCTGGGTAAGTAGTAGAAGGAAGGATATTTCAACCACCAGAAATTCAACCTGTGTTTTCTGGGATTATGTGTGTTATCAAAAACATCTGGATTTTGGCACATAGATTCCTACGAACATTCCTAATGTTGATTCTTTCCTGTTTGTTTATCAAACAGCATTTTCATTTAAATTGCCATCTGATGTATCTGAGGTATCAAGTTCTTCAGCAAAGAACTATCTGTGTTATCACTGGTAGTTCATTTATTCACTCTAATTTAACAGAGTGCATTGTTTTTAGGGATCTGCTTTCCCTGCTCCTCCTTCCAGTCTCAGATTCCTACTGGACCACAGAAATATCCCAGACAAGAGATGACTTTCCAACTTGCTGAACTGCTGCAGGAATTGATTTAATGAGATCCATGTTTGAGTGAAAGGCTGCTCTTCAGATTTTCCTTAATTCACGGTCCATGTGTAAACATTCAGAATTCTTTCTGGCTGCCTATGACAAACAAAACCTTTGCCTTATCCTGCAGTTGAGCTAAACCTGGGAGTTAACCTGGACAGTCAGGGGGGAAAAAACCCCAATTAATTAAATATAATTGATTTAAACAAATTCGTATGGTATATTATTTTTATGAGCATGACTACAGGAACTAAATTTAATTATTCCTGAACTCTGCCCTACAAGAGATGCCCAGTTCAGAGCAACCTTGTCAACAGGTACCAGAGCAACAACTCAGCCCAGCAACACTCCTCCTACACATCCATTCCCTGGCACTTCCTGCTATTTACTAATGGCTTCCCTTAGCACATTAAAGAAAAAACAACACTGAATAATAAAGATTTTTGTGCAATTATTTAGTTTTCTGTCTCTTTTTTCCTTCGTATCCTTACTGGAAACCTCATTTTCCCACAGCTCCAGGTTTTACCACAGTGACCAGCTGGGCAGCGCTGAGCCAGGATGCAGTTTCCAAGGAATTCAGGCGGATGCAGAAGTCCACCAGCATTCCCGATGGGACAGGGGCATCCTTGGGGTGTCATCGCCACACTCCCGTTGTGACAGGACCATCCCGGGGGTGTCACCGCCGGGAGAGTCGCCTTCCCCCCCACCCCCCCTTCAAACCCGCCGCCATCGCGAAACCAGCGCCGGCCAAGACGAGCGTCTGAGGGGTCCCTCGCCCGTCCCCGCTCGCGGGTCTGATGGAGGTGGGGGGGCTCCTCTTCCCTCACGGCGCCCCAGCCGTGGGGCGGGCCGCCGCGCTCCCGATCGTCCGGCTGCGGCCCCTGCGGCGCCCCTGGTTCCCACGAACCCCTCAGGGTACTCACTCATGCCCGGGGCTCCGGCGGCGCCGGGGTGAGCCCGGAGCTGCCCCGGCGACTGACAAATGGCGGCCTGAGGGGCTGCGTCGTGCACCCGCCAGGGGGCGCTGCAGCACTGGTCGTGCGCGGCTCTCGCGAGAGGACACCCCGCCTCCACTCCATCACCGCCCCGCCCCAAATCTCGCGAGAGGTCTCGGCGAGCTCCCTGGGCCTCCCGAGGCGGGTTTGAGCCAAACTCGGGAAATTTGTTTTAAAATTGTTGATAAGCAGCTGCGCCGGGACAGAGGTGATTAACGTATTGCGTTGTGAGCTGGATTAGGCTGGCTGTTGGGGACGCCTTCTTCCCTGTGAGGGTGGTGAGGCCCTGGCACAGGTTGCCCAGAGAAGCTGTGGCTGCCCCATCCCTGGAAGTGTCCAAAGCCAGGTTGGAGCAACCTGGTTTAGTGGAAGGTGACCCTGCCCGCGGCAGGGGGTTGGAACTGGATTATCTTTAATGTCCCTACCAACCAGCAAACGGGGTCGAGTACAAATTAACAGACAAGTTATGTAACGTGCGACCAATGAGCGCTGGTGCCCTTGTTTGTTAAAATGTAAAAATAGCGTGACGTTTCAAAGAACAGGGATTTTTTTGTGGGAGCAAAATGGAATAAAGCACAGAAATCCCCCACAAACGGCAATGAGAATTGCCTCAAACACTGGGATAAAGCAGAGGATTCCCTGGCAGCCTGGAATAAAACACAGAATTCCCTCAGAGACCGGAATATAAGCAAAGAATTTCTTCGCAGATTGGATTAAAGGAGAGAATTCCCTCACAAACGGGAATAAAGCAGAGAATTCCTTCATAGACTGCAATAAAACACAGAATTCCCTCACAAACCGGAACAAAATACCCGACTCTCTCCCCGCGAGGCGCGCACCGCGGTCACAGATCTCGCGAGAGCTCATCCTGTCCTCCACTGGTCCCGCCCCGAGGGCTGCCCTGAGCTCTCGCGAGATCCTGCGGCGCGCGCGCTCCGGGCGGGGCGAGGGCCCGGGAGGCACCGGGCCCGGGATCGGGACGGGGACAAGGAGCGGGAGCAGCACGAGGAGCGGGGCCGGGCGCGGCCTCGGCATGTCGGGCGAGTGACCCCCTCCCCCCAGCGCGGCGCGGGCGCTGTGGCCCGTGGCGGAGGCGCGGGCAGGGTGCGCCGGGCGCTCCCA
>NW_020884938.1:3394850-3429148 GCF_003945725.1 Corapipo altera | reverse complement strand
GGGCCCCGCGGGCCCCGCCGAGCCGCCCGCGCAGGGCGAGCAGGGCTCAGCCGCATGGAGGGCGCCCGGCCGGAGGCGACCGCGCCTGGCCCCGTCTAGGGCGGCCCGCGGGGCTCGTCCCTCCTCCTCCTCCGCCGAGCGGGGCAGCGGCCGCGCCCGGGCGCGCCGAGGAGCGGGAGCGGGGCTGCTGCACCACAGGAGGAGCCGGCCCAGGTGAGGAACGCGCAGCGGGCGCCGAACGCTTCACCCGCTCCCCGCGCCTGGTGCTGGGCTCGGGACACGGCACAAACCTCCTCCTCGTCCAACCCGCCACCAAGAGCGAGATGCGGCCCCAGTCTTGACTTGTGTGGTCCTCGTTGCTTTGGTATTTTAGGGGTTTTTTTAAATGAGCTCGTTTGTGGGTGTTTGGAGGTCGTGTGTTTTGTAATTCAGCAGAATTACGCGGAAAAGTAGGTTATTATGGTTTAAACTGACAGAGCTCTCGGTGGTGCCCCGCGACAGGACGAGGAGCAATGGAAACACGAGAAGTTCCACCTCAGCACGAGGAGGAGCTTCTTTATGCCGAGCCCTGGAAGAGCTGCCCAGGAAGGGCGTGGAGTCTCCCCCTCTGGAGACATTCCAAACCCACCTGGGCGCGTCCCTGTGTCACCTGCTCCAGGTGACCTTGCCTTGGACTGGATGGTTTCCAGAGGGCCCTCCCAGCCCCAGCCATTCTGGGATTCTCTGAGACCATATGGAAACATCTGGAAGCTGCATGCATTTGATGGGACGTGTGTGATTGAAGTTCAGTGCTCTGAGTAGCTAGTCTAAGACTAGTCTAAGATTAGTTTTCTTATGTAGTTTGGGTCCCTGAGCAAAGATGTCCACCCTAACACAAGGGTCTGATGTTCTTCCAGAGATAATTCTCTCAGTTGTGCTGTGGGAAAGGAAGACTCAGGCTGTGGATGTGGAACAGGAAGATGCTCCACACTCCATTGCAGAGGGCTCAGGCTGCATAGTTGGGAAGAACACAAAGAGAGCTCCTTTAAGCCTTGCTGGATAAGAAACATTTACACTATGATTTCACACTTGGTGTATTTATCAGTGAGAGACCGAAGTACAGATGCAAATATGAGTTTAAAAATCAAGAGGTGTTTAGCAAAGTAAAGGTTGAAAATCAGTTTAAAGTCTGATTATGCTACTTGAAGTTCTGTAAAGCTTAATCATAAGTTGGTTTTTTCCATGTAACTTTTTTTAGGAAATAAGCTTTAAGTAGGAAGCAGTTTCTGCTTATTTTTTTAAGTTTCTTTTAACTAGGGAAGTGAAGAGGGCAATACTGTGAATTCTTGTTGCCTTCTCAGCAGTATAATCTTTTTTCTGCATTTTTCCTTCTGAGAAAAAATAGTTTCTTCTGGTTATAAACCTAGTCTGCTAAATATGGATTAGTTAGTGTTCAAGAGGAATGTTTGTCTCCATGTAAATAGATTTTTAAAGTGGGGATTTTTGTGTTTTTTAAAAACTCTGAACAGTTCTGTCAAAGTTATAACAGAATCATAGATTAACAGCATGGTTTGGGTTGGAAGGGACCATGGGCAGGGACAGTTTCTACAGTTTCTCCCTGATTTTGATGTCTTGTTTCTTTTAGGAAGAAAATGAAAATATTTTCTGAGTCTCATAAAACTGTTTTCGTGGTGGATCACTGCCCCTACATGGCAGAATCATGCAGGCAACACGTTGAATTCGACATGTTAGTGAAGAACAGGACACAGGGAATTATCCCTCTGGCACCCATCTCCAAGTCCCTATGGACCTGCTCCGTGGAATCATCCATGGAGTACTGTAGAATAATGTATGATATCTTCCCTTTCAAGAAACTGGTAAGTTCTTCCAGCCTTCTTGATGGTATGAGGAATATTTTTCTTTTATATTTAAGTGTTTTAAATAATTAACTGTTGGTTAGATTGAAATATGAAATATAATTTATTATTTAAAATTTCTTTCTGCTGCTGTTACGCTTTACAGCACTTTAAGTTGGTTTTAGTAATATATGAATCCTATAACATATTTAATTTTGGTACCTTTCATTGTCTTACTGTCAGTTTATAACTTAACACAAGAGATGAAGAAGGGCTTTAGGGCATCTTAGAGATTTATTCCCTTGTTGTCCTGAGCTGTAACTTTACAAAAGCTTGTGAGGTATTGCTTCAAACTGAATTTTGTTGCTAGACACACTTGGTAGCTTTTCATAAAGTTTATGGTGTCAACTTTGAAGGAATTCTTGGCTTGAGGAAGAGGTAGGATCACCCTGATACTGCCAGTTTGGGAAAGTGGGAGTGCTTCCTGGCACACACAGTTCCCTGTTTTTCTAAATATGTTTTCCTAGGTGATGTTTTTTAAATTTTGTTGGATATTTGCCTCATGATATACTGTGACAGTCCTTGGAGAATGATGTGCAGTATTGCAGTATTAGATTTTATTTTGTAGGTGTTCTGCTGAAAAGATTGCATAATTATTGAAATACTTAATAATCTGCAGTTCTAATTTGGTGTAGAGATTGGTTTTATGGCTTAAAAATATAAACAGAGTAAGAAGTTGTTACTCATGTTACTAAAGGGAAAACTGAACGTGTCAGGAGTGTGTGATTTTGGTGGTTCGTTGTGTTATTTTGAGTTTACTTTGTCATTGCACATCTCCAGAACATCAGGAAAAAGGAGTGTAATTCATATTTACTTGGATTTGGGGAAATAGCAATATAATATCTGTTATCTTACATATGATTTTTTGATCCTTTCAGGTGAATTTCATTGTGAGTGATTCTGGAGCTCATGTCTTGAATTCTTGGACTCAAGAAGATCAGAACTTGCAGGAGGTATGGTTTGTAGCTGGTCTCTTGTAGGCGTAGTTTAATTGTGAAATAAATAGCAACATTTCAGTATGTTTAGTATGAAATAACTCTGGTTAATTAAAATGTTGGTGGATCTGGTCTGAAATTGTTGCATAACAATTTCAAGTAGCTGCCTGTGAGCCTGGATTACTCTACAGACAGCTTTACAAAATTTAAAGAGTCTCTCACTATAGACTTACATCATTAATTTCGTATTATTTATTTTAATATGTATTTCTTCTGTAATTTGGTGCTACTTATTAAATTCCTTCCTTTTTTTTTAACATTTGCATGGTAGGCAAATAAACCTGTAAGTGCATCATAATACACACACAGAAAATAAACACAAACCATGAGATACATCTGATTTTTTTCCCCAGCCAACAAGAACATCGGTTTGGGGCTTAAAAAGAAACAACACAAAAAACACCCCACAAATAGACAGACAACAAACAAAAAACCCACAACAAATGAAACAAAAAACCCCAACCAACCAAAACTCCCCAAACCAAAACAGAAACAACAAAACCCCCAAAATCTAAACAAAAAATGAGGATATTATATTTTCAAGGCTCAGTAACAATTAATAAATTGAATTCCAGAGGTTGATTTAGGGCCAGATGTTTCCCAGAAGGCCACCAAGATACAATGCTGGTTAGTTGTCCTGTTAGTTTGTCTCCCAACAATATTAATTAGCGTGTTAAAGCGATGACATTCCAGCTGGATGGAAAGGACATCAGTGCTCAGTTCCCTGTTTTTCACCAGCTGATGGCAGCTCTGGCAGCTGTGGGGCCCCCAAACCCCCGAGCAGACCCCGAGTGCTGCAGCATCCTGCATGGGCTGGTGGCAGCAGTGGAGGCTCTGTGCAAGATCACCGAGTACCAGCACGAGGCCCGCACCACGCTCCTGGAGAACGCGGAGCGCGTCGGGAACAGGGGCAGGATCATCTGCATCACCAACGCCAAGAGGTGCGTGGGATCGTGCCCTTCCACCTGTAGAGGGTCATCTCAGACACGAATTAGGTGCCTTCTTTGCCTTATTAGAAGTGTTGTTTATGGACGTCTGGAAATAGAGGAATGTTCAGTGGTGCTTTGAGCCAGAGGGTTGATGATCTGGCATTAAAAGAAATTCCCTATCTTTTTCCAGTGATAGTCACGTTCGGATGCTGGAGGATTGTGTTCAGGAGACCATCCATGAGCATAACAAGCTGGCAGCCAACTCTGACCAGTGAGTATTGCTTTTTACACAGTTACTATTATTATTATTATTGACCTGTGAGTATTGCTTTTTACACACTTTTATTATTCTTGTTATTGTTACTGATGTTATTTTGCTTTTTACACACTTATTATCATTATTATTATCAATAGTATTATCATCATTTTATTGTAATGACCAATATAATCATCAATTTCTATTAATATTATCAATATTTGTTTATTATTGGTTTTCTTGTCTAAAAATATATATTTAATATATATTGATGTATTATAAATGGATAGTAATCTACATCTATTATGTAATATATTTTGGGGCTTAAAATATTAAAATATACTTCTATAAATATATTTAAAATACTTTTATAAGTATATATGTTAATATAATAAATATATAATAATGTGAATATATTGAAATATAATTTTTATAAGTATTTTAAAATCTATTTATATAAATATATTTTTATATAGTATATAAGTATATTAAAATATATATAAGTAATCTATAATATAAAATACATATTAATGTTGTAATATTAATAAATACGCCAAGATACTACTAAAATAAATATTATAATATTATTATTATTGTTGCTTATTATTACTTACTGTTATTTTATTAAGAAGCTTAATTGAGTTTCTCTCACTCTGCACATGCCTGGCATATCCTCTCTGAAATGTGGATGTATTTTTTTAATAAAACTTACTCTCATGAGCTGTTTGAAAGAGTCTGTTAAATAGAAGGTGGTAAATCGTGATATTGTATAAACATTATCTTTCCAGTGTCATCCTTTATCCTCATAGGACAGGTTTTCTTTAGCTTGTTACCTTCTCCATCTTGCCCTAAGAGGAGTCACATAACAGTGCCTCGTTTAATCCTGTGTGTTTCTCAGCAGTAATTCATCTAATGCATCTTTTTCTTGATAATACTGTGTTATTTTTACATTCATCTTTCTTTGACTCTAACAACTTCTTTAAATCTAGTTTTTAATTTCTAAATCACTGTGTTGCCTTGTAAAGTGTACAGTAGCTCGAGATCCTATTCCTGGTTGCACCTCAGGCACTTGAATAGCAGGAGCAGGAGTCTCCTGTGTTTTCCTGCTGCAGTTGCAGTTTCATGGATGTATAAAGGATTTGTCCAGGGAATCAGGTTCTGAGTCCACTGTAAAGACAGAAAAATGGTCTCATTCCTGTAGGTAGAGATGTGAAGCAATGTTTTGATCTTTGAGCCACATTAGGATATAAGCATATATCCAATAACAACAACAACAAAACAACAGTAATAACAATAATAATAATAGTAGTAATAGTAATAATCCTATAATTATATATATCCTATTATAATGATATTACATATCTATGTATTATTTGGGTAGTTGTTTTCATGGTCATGGAATCCCCTTATTAATACCCACTTGGAGGCACAAATCCTCTGTAGTGTCACTTTTTAACTGGGTAAAGCTCAAGAAGGTTGCACCAGTGATATGTCCAAAAAGAAACACAGTGCTGTAACATCTGAAGAGCCACAAATGTTATGTTTTTATTTTTGTTCTGATAAAAGCTTATTTTGAAGTATTTGCTTTGGAAATCATTAGTGTAACCTCCTTTCTACAGGATGCTTTCAGAAACAGCGTGTTGTTAATATATATTTATAATTCTGTGTTGTAGAAATCAAAATGGATTCAATTTCTAGGAGATAGTAGGCTAAACAAAATGCTTTTATTTTTCAGTCTAATGCAGATTCAGAAATGTGAACTGGTGTTAATCCACACATACCCAGTTGGAGAAGACAGCCTGGTTTCAGATCGTCCTAAAAAAGAGGTGAGGAACTAAAAAAGAGAAAACTTATTGCAAATTATTTTTCAGCAGCAAAACCACGTGTGGTGATTGTTGGAAACCATGTACATACAAAATATTTAGCAATGTATTCATCAATTGCTCTGCATTTTACTGTGCTGTCTGTAAGAATGCAAAAAGGCACGAGAAAAAAGTTGTCTCAACACAAAAGGCATCTAGTCCTGCATATTATTTAATAAATAAAAAGGACTGTAACAGCTGCCTTCCTGACATTCTTTTCTTCAAAACTCTGCTGTAGTTGTGCTAAAAAAAAAAGTGAACAGAAGAGAATAAATTGAATTCTAATTCCCTTTGTAAGGCAGTTCACTGGGTTTGGGATTATTTTTTTTTCTTGTTGACTGGGATTTTTGGTGGGTTTTTTTTTGTTTGGGTTTGATTTTGGGTTTCGTATTGGTTTTTTGTTTTGATTTTTTTTTTTTTTGGTTGTTGTTCTTGTTTTTCTAGTTTTGGGGCTTTTGTTTGGTTTTTTTGTTTTGGTTCTGTTTGGTTTTTTTGTTTTGGTTCTGTTTGGTTTTTTGTTTTGGTTTTGTTTGGTGGTTTTTTGTTTTGGTTTTGTTTGGTGGTTTTTTGTTTTGGTTTTGTTTGGTTTGTTGCCGGATTTTGTTGTTTGGGGTTTTTTTGTGTGGGTTTTTTTTGTGTTTGGTTGGGGGGTTTTTTGGTAGTTTTTTTTTTAAGCCCCAAACCAATGTTCTTTTTGGCTGAAGAAAAATCAGATGCATCTCAAGGCTTCTGTTTATTTTCTTTGTGTATATATGATGCACTGACAATCCTTATAAAAATTACTTTGCTCCTGTTACTCAGTAGCTAAAAGAAAGAAAAACTCTTCCTATTAACAATTAATGACCCAGATTTTTTTAGCACTCCGGAATTTTTTTTTCTACCATTTGTAGTAATTGCAATTGTAGCAAGTGGCATAACCTTCAGATTCTGAATTAGATATAATTTGTGCTTCTTCCTTGTTGTTTCCCTTGCTGTGGGTTTTTTGGAAGGTAGTTTTTCCCCTTTACGCTTAGCAGTGTAAATACTTATTTTATGAGTTTTGAATGAACTGTTCCATGATATTAGAGCCTAATCCATGAATTCCACGTGTCCCTTTGTTTCAGCTCTCACCTGTCCTGACCAGTGAAGTTCACAGTGTCCGTGCAGGGAGGCATTTGGCCACAAAATTGAATCTTTTAGTGCAACAACACTTTGATTTGGCTTCAACCACCATCACAAACATCCCCATGAAGGTAATATTGTGTCTACAGCTTTGTGTGAACTTGCTACATCACTTCTAAATTTGTTTGAAAACTTTTTGATGTTTATTTTAATTGAATTTTTACATTGTTTTTCTCTCCATATCATATTTTCTGTTTTGTTTTGTTTTTGTTTTTTTTTATTTTATTAGCCCACATTCAATGTCTGTGACCAGGTTAGTAAAAATCAAGAAGGGGGAAATAAAAAAAAGTAAAGAAGGATCACAGAACAAAAAAGTTGTATTGCTGAGTCTCAATTTTTGATGTAGCAATACAAGTGTTATTTCAGTTCTGTTTGTATTACTTTATATAAATATATAATCTTATTTACCTCAGATTAATTTGTCTGTGATTCTTTTATCTTTTTCTAGTTGTGTTTAGATATTCTTGACCCTTGTGCATTATAGTGGCATAGTGAGTCTCTTTTTCCTCTGTTTCATTACCATGCCCACCCAACATAAAGGTGTTTGTAACTGAGAGCTGGGTTTTGACTCAGGGTTTCCCGGTAGGTTTTCTAGTTTGAAGATCCATGAACAAGAAACTGGGACAGGATATCGCTGGTTAAGAAACGTATCCAATTAAATCTTGTGGTAGAAGTTGTTTATGTCCCTGTTTTAATATATTTTGCAACTGAGAATGTCAAGGATTAAGTTGACAGTCATTTTCTGATAAGGCAGCAAGAGAAATTTGAAACAGAAGTGTCAGTATTCAAACAAACAAAAAGGGCAGGGGCAGGTTACTTCCATGATTTAAAAAATCCATTGCCTTCTGATACAGTCAATCAGCAATTGCATCTTTGAAAACTAGCGGTATTGTATGGATTTTACAAGTTAAAACATGATATTAAAATTATTTTCACAGCTTTAATGAAACTTTGAGCATGGGTCGTGGCATCAATGTGACTTAAGTTTGCAAATACCTTGTCTGAAACTTTCTGACCTGTGTGCTGCTGTTATGCTTCTCCCTTCTGCCTTTGTCCTTATAGTGATAGACTGTGTTGGGTTTTCTGTGGGTTTTTTATCTCCTTTTTTTTTTTTTAAATTTTTGTTTTTAAACTTGGAATAAATTACCAAACTTACTGTTCTGTTTTTGCTAGTCCTCTGTGGCTGTCTAAAGATGCAGTGTCCTCTTTGCGGAACGACACTGTGAAATTATCAGAGTGTAAAGAGGTGCACTCTTAGATCTTCTAAGTGGAAGGAAATGATAGTAAGTTCAAAGTGTGGTTTTTGGGTTGGATTCTTAAGATGTTTAATTATGAAAAGTAATTGTCACTTTGCCCTGCAGTGACCATTTGTTGCTCAGACAGTTGTAACTGCTGGTAGTATCCAACATATTGTAGTTTTCCTTCCCTGATTTAAATAAAGCCTAATTTTTATCTCTCTTACACTATGCAACTTGTCATGAAACCTGTAAAAAGAGGAAGAGGGTTCCAAAAAAAAAAAGAGAAAAAGCAGGTGGCTGCACCTTTAAACAGCTCAGGGAGTAGTTTCCTCAGCGTTGCAATCCCATTGTTGTCTGAGGCACGTTGGAGACTTTTTTTGTTTCTTTCTGGAGTGAAAGGTAAATGTAGAATGATTCCTTTCTGAAAATGGTGGCCTTTAACCAAAGTAATTATATTCCTTCTTTCTGCCTTTCTGTTTTTAAGGAAGAACAACATGCTAATACATCAGCCAACTATGATGTGGAGTTGCTTCATCACAAAGAGGCACATGTTGACTTTTTAAAGAGTGGTGAGTAGAAATAGGCCTCCAAAGGTGGCTTTGGATCAACTAGCTGGAATTATTCACAAAGAAAGGTTGTGAGCTTCAAATTTGTGGAAATTTCAGGCTAGAGGAGCAGATTCTTCAGTTCCTTGCAACCCAAAAAACTTCCCTTGTAATGATGGCATTGGAGTTTTACTCATTATTGGCGTGTTTTAATACAGTAATAAGGATATGGCAGTGAAAAAAGAGGTCATTTTTACATATGTTCAGGATATTTCTGTGAGATTTGAAATACCTCCTATTTTCTTTCTGAATTTGGAAGTATTACCCAGTGTTCCTCTGCAGTGAGTTTTTAATAACTCGAGGTTAGAAAAACACAACACTAAGCCTTATGCAAAATTATTTTGTAGAGGAAACAGTACTTGATGTAAAATTTTGTTAATAAATCAGATTAGAACTTCTGTATTAGTGGAATTAAAAGTCCTATGGTCCATAAATAGCCATTTTGGAGAGTTAGTGCCTTTTTTCCTCGTAAGGGGATTACCATTACTATGAGGAAAAGGAAGGAACTCCTCTGTCATCTGTCCCCCATATTTTAGTAGAGTGTAGGATTAAAGGCTGATGGAAAAGAATAAAGTGTCACAGTAATGAATTGGGACTCACCTGAATTTGTATTAAGATATTGAAAGCTTAAAGTTTTATTGGAAGGGCTCAGAAGTAGTTTTATAATAACTTTTGCAGGTTAATAAGCACATCAAACTAATCTTTCTTGTGTAAATGTCTGATATGAAACAAAACTTGTAAGATTAGACTCTACCCTGCCCACTTTGTTGCTGGCCCAACCCAGCGGTGTTGCCTGGTGATATCTGTGTTTTTCCTTCCAAATATTGTGGATTTGGGCATCTTCAGGGACTGTGTAATTCTGAAACTTCATGCAGAACTCAGTTAATTCTTTCCTGAGACAATATGAGCCAAAGATCATAAAGACTCTTAAAGCTCACTAGAAGAAATGTAGTTTAATGTAGAAGAGTATTGATAATATCTGGTTTAAGGCTCTCAGGTGGCTTTTGCAGGACCAGTTACCAGTGAGACCTTGTATGAAGGGATTTTAATAATAAAACATGTCTGGTCAGTATATGATCATGTTTATGTATTTTGTACCTTAAAAGTTCAGAGTTGTTTTGCTGTAGTAAAGAAAATGTGGTTGATCACCCCCTTTTTCTGCCTTTCTCTGCAGGTGATAATCACGTGGGTGGCAATAGCAGAGAAGGCACTTTTAAGGAAACTGTTACATTGAAATGGTGCACCCCTCGGACAAACAGTGTGGGTAGGTAGCATGGAACCTTCCAGAGCTGGTTTTGAGCTGGTGTTGAGCACTGTCCCCTCCGTGTACTGTGAGAACCTGCACAAGGAGGGGATTTGCTCCTTGCTTTTACCTCTGGCTCTATAAGCTCTGAGCACACCCTGCTTTACTAATGGTCGTACTCGTTTGGGTATGAGGTGAGAGAGATGCAATGCTTTTATTGCTTTGATTTTTAATTTGCTCTGAAGTATCATGAAATTGTTCCTTAACTAAAATTATTTGCCCCTCCCACAGGGCCTCATCAGTTCCACAGTGTTTTTTTTATCATAGTGGCTTTGAGATGTTGAATTCTTTTCAGTTTTAATTATTGTTTTGGGGGTGTGGGATCAGAGTACTGTCTTTACTATAAAAGGTTTATAAGGAAATTAAATGTATCCAATGCTACTATCAGTAGACTAGTCCCTCTGTATTACTTTCTGAGTAAGGGAGAGATCTCTACCCAAGTCTGAGTAGAGGAGGGAAAGGGAATTCCTGAGGTAACACAGGAATCCCCTGGAGACTATTAGCAATAAATGTTGACTCATTGAGCCAGCAAGTCAAAAATACAGATAAGAGACTATACACTGAAATATTTCAAGAGATAAAGAGCTGGGGTTCCTGTTGGAAGCAGGGCTTGGGAATGTCTTGGGGTCTCAGAGCTGAGGGGGCTTGGGAATCCTCCCAGTGAACCATTGCAAGGAGATGGTGAAGGGAGCAGGCTTTGAGATTGAGAGGCATCCAGACCTTTTAGTTCTGCTGGTTGTGAACTAACTTCCTCCTCTTCCTTTTATTTTGTGGATTGTTTTTCCTGTCTGTGGAGTTGCACTCAACCTCTCTGCTCATTTCTGTTTTTCAGAGCTGCACTATTGCACTGGAGCATACAGAATTTCACCAGTAGATGTAAATAGCAGACCTTCTTCATGCCTTACAAACTTCCTCCTCAATGGTAAATTTGTGTGCTTGGCTAATTATTTAATGTTTTAATTTTCAATACTGCAATTAGAGTACTTAGCACATTTTGGGTTGTGTATCACTAAATGTCTACACACTGTAAAAATATCAAGTTTGTTGTAACATGCCCTATAAATAAGAGAAGAAAGTTGTTAAATGTCCTCAAAGGTGAATGGGATTGTTTTGAAACTTCAAGATGGGAGAAAAGATGTAAAGAAGGAACAAGTATTAAAATCAATGTTTGTATGTTTGCAAGCAAAATTGCATTACAAACATCCTTTCAATGAAATGTTTTCTTCAGTCAAGTAATTTGAATGTCTAAATGTGCAGTGGTTTCATTAAAAAGTATTTTCATGTATTTTTCTCTAAAGATTCTATACTGAAAAAATACTTTTGGTTAATAAAAATGAACCAAAATAATTAGCATATTTCAGATATTTTTGCTATTTTTACTCCCTCATAACAAACAACTTATTTGAAGAATGTACCCTTTTATGCATAGTTTGTTTTACTGGAAACAAGGCAAAGGAAGTTTTACTCCTCTGTCTCCCAAGAAACTACATCCATTTCAAGCACTAAGAACAGGTATCAACTGATGCCTTTACACCCAAGTGGTTATTTTATTACTTCTTGGAAGTTGGTTCTAATGAGGATGTTTCTGCAGTAGAGCCGTTTCATATTTATTTATGTAGTTTTAATTAAAAATTGCAGCAGGCAGTAACTAATAAAACTGATCCCATTCCCAACAGGTCGTTCAGTTTTGTTGGAACAGCCACGCAAGTCTGGCTCCAAAGTCATAAGTCACATGCTCAGCAGCCACGGAGGGGAAATATTTTTGCATGTTTTAAGCAGCTCCAGGTCAATTCTAGAAGATCCCCCATCAATTAGTGAAGGGTGTGGTGGAAGAGTCACTGACTACAGGATTACAGTAAGATCCTTTAGTTTTTTTTTTCTTCTGAACTGTTGCTCCTCTTCTGCATCACAGTAGATGTGTGAAGGAAGTGTTGGTGCACTTTCTGGAGAACTGGAGTGGATTGCATGGCCAAACTTTCTTTGTACTAATATTTAATACAAAATAGTACATCTGCTTGTTCTACTTCATAAAATACTTGCTGTGTCAAAGAAGTACTTGCCTCCTTATGCACTATGAGTGTTTAAATTTGTTCTGGGTCTAGAATAACATTTTTCTTGGTAAATTTTTCCTGTGGGTGGGATACACATAGGACTATCTCCCAGTTATTGTCGGAAGGATAGATTGCACAGGAATGGTTTGTACAATAAATAGAAAAGATGAAGTTGTCAGCTTTGAACCCTGGTATGGAGCAGACAATCAGCTGGCATTAATTTTGCATTTCCTTTATTTTTTTCAACATATCCTTTGTATCTCTTGTAAACAAGCAGAATGGCCTCTGGAAAAATATGGTATAACTCTTACCATACATGAAATACCTTGCAGATCCAGAAGGCCTCCTCCTGGATTTTTAACCCACGTTTGTATACCACTATTTTTATGTTCACCACGTGAAAGCTGGAAAAGGGCTCAGGTTGGCAGGGCCAGGGAGAGCAGAGGGGGTGGTGCAGGTTAGTGATAAGCCCATTCAGTGAAAGTTCCTGTGTTAGAGAAATGCCTAATTGTATCTTGTTTGGTTATCATTAGGATTTTGGTGAATTTATGAGGGAAAACCGATTAACTCCTTTTCTAGAGCCCAGATATAAGATCGACGGAAGTCTTGAAATTCCACTGGAACGTGCAAAAGATCAGTTAGAGAAACACACTCGTTACTGGCCTATGATTATTTCTCAGACCACCATCTTCAACATGCAAGCTGTAAGTAATCTTTTGTTCTCTTCTAGATTAAGTTTCACCTTGCCACTTGATGAATTATTAACTCTGTTGTTATGATAAATCACCACAAAATCAGTTTATTTTTGCTGATGTACTCTGTATTTAATGCAGTAGGTTATTGGGATGCCATCTAAATGGGGTGGAATTTTTGAGCTGGGTAAAGAAAACACACATCTGTTTATACCTGCTCAGAGTTATTGCTAAATTTAGGATAAGAGGGTGGGATTTTGTTGTGTGTTCCGTGGTTCCATTGCCTTTCATTTACACACAGATTGTCTCATTGGCTTCTCTTTTGTCTTGCAGGTGGTGCCATTGGCCAGTGTGATTGTAAAGGAGGCAATGACTGATGAGGATGTTCTGAACTGTCAAAAGACAATTTACAATTTGGTCGACATGGAGAGGAAAAATGATCCACTGCCCATTTCAACTGTTGGTACCAGAGGAAAGGGGCCAAAAAGGTGACATACATCTCTCTCTTTGTTCATGCTGGAATTCTATCAGAAATACTTTAATGTTTTCATACCAAATTTTCAAAATATAGCCAGAAATAATATATAGTAAACTTAAATGTATGTACTGTGAATCCTTTGCCTGTCTCATTGAAGGGCTGTCACAGTACTGTACATTGGGGAAAAGAACTCCATCAATTTATTACCCAAGAATTTTAAGTGTGATAAAAAATATGAAAGCAGAGATAGTCATTGTGATTGATACAAGTTGGACAGTCAAAGTGGAATCATTTCCAATTAATAAAAAGAAAAACTTAAGCATGTTATAAGTGAATGATGCTTTCAAATTGGGATATATTAGAATAGTCAAATCCTTTTGAAACAGTTACTTAAAATATGGGATGCTTCTTTAAAACAAGCATAGAATCCTGATATCTCAGTCACTGTGATGTGTGTGTTGTGTTTCCAAGAACTGGCTGAAAAGACATTAAGATACAGATTTGCCCACAGGACTGGAAGTTATTTACGGTAATGTGGTGCAATTCCTTTTTATTTCTTAATCCACAGAATTTAATAATAATTAATTTGCATGTCAGTACATGACATTGCATAGTTAGCAAACACCTGAGAGGTTTCATAAGTGCCTTTTGGCAGTGAGATCTTGTGAAAAATGTGATGTGTCAGTTAACATAAGTAATTTCAATTTAAACTTGATTCTGAGTGTTAATTGGGAAATGTGGAATGCAGTGTACAGGTGGACAGACCTCCAGTACAGGAGGACAGGGAATTTATTTGGAGTTATTTTTGATTTTGGAGGTTCTTTCTTTGTTTCTTAAGGTCTACTTTTTATTTAGTGGTTTAGTGATTCACGAAACCCTGACTGTTTCTTTTTCCTGGCCTTTCTCAGGGATGAGCAGTACCGGATCATGTGGAACGAGCTGGAGACCCTGGTTCGAGCACACATAAACAACTCTGACAAGCACCAGCGGGTCCTGGAGTGCCTGATGGCCTGCAGGAGCAAACCCCCTGAGGAAGAGGAGCGCAAGAAACGGGGCAGGAAGAGGGAAGACAAGGAGGACAAGTCAGAGAAGTTGGGCAAAGACTATGAGTCAGATAAACCATGGCAAGAATCAGAGAGGTGCGTTTTCCAAAGTGAAATAAAATTGGAGCATAATAATTCTTGTTGTTTTGGATCAGTAAATATTAGCAGGCTTGGTAAATGGGCATCTTATTACAGTGCCTGCTTAGTGGACTTCTCAAATTCCCATTTTTGCAAGCAGTGTGGTTCTTGGGCCAGTTGTTGCCCCCTTTGCAGGGCCTTTTAGCTTGAGAGGTTGCTGCTCTTGGGTTTTATTGTAACCATATCACCTATTAGACATTAAACTGCTTTATAGAAATACAGAGCATGGCTTAAAACTCAGACAGTTATCTTCTTTTAAGCTCTAGATAGTTTAGTGTTCAGGTAGATCAACAATTTGAATTGATTTGGCCCTTCAGTTGAACGTCAGGATTAATGTCCATGTACCTACTATCTCTAATTCCTGTTACTGTTTGAGCTTGTCTGAGTGTTAAGGATCTATCAGTCTGTTCTGGTTTTCTTCTTTCAAACTATTCTAAAGAGATCAAAAAGCTTAATTTGCATGTGTTTTGTGCATGCTGTGATCATTTCAGATAGGAGGACCTTTTCACCTTTATTGTCACTATCACTGTGACTCTTCATGCCTTTCTGTGCATGATCAAATCCATTTCTACAACTGCTTTTAGTTTCAAATGTGGAATGAAAATGGGGACTAGGATAAAAGGGTTTGCTATAGAATGGGTCTGAATTCACCTAGAAAAGGTAACAGGAAACTGTGTGTGTTTTTGTATGTTCATTGTTACTTAGTCTTTCCTTCAGAATTCAGACTAATCAACTGTCTCAACAACTACAGTATAAATACTGCTGACTAACTGAAGTGAAATTTTATTTTAAGATCCTTCCCTTTACAAAAGGCTTTATCCAGAAGATTATTTGGCTAGTCTTCCCTGTTGTTTTTCACCCATTCCAAGGGGTCAAAAGAAATTTTCTTATTATATGGGTTCTGAACTATTTTGTGAAGTACAGAACAGTATTAAGAATTATGGTCTGCTATTTTTCTTCACTCTTCTCCTTCCCTCTCCAAAAGGTTAAAAGGTCTTTTGGATCGGGAGAAAGAAGAACTGGCAGAAGCTGAGGTTATCAAAGATTCCCCTGATTCTCCTGAGCCCCCCAACAAAAAGCCTCTTATTACAATGGATGAAATGCCCACAGCTGAAAAGGCAAAAGGTAAACCAGAAGAACTGCAGCATTTATTATTTCTTTTAAAGATAGATGTTATTGCATCACTCTGTATTTTCTAAAGGAATGAGGTGAAACGTTTTTGAGTGGAAGCTAAGTCAGTGAAGATAATTTTTGATGTTGAGATTCTGCATTTAAAGCAGAGTCCTTCTCATGTGGAACAACTCCTCAGTTGTTATCATTTTGCATATTTTGTGTTTATTCAGCCTCTTTTATAAGGCTGTTTAATATTAGTGGTTTTGACATGTACTACCATAGTCTGTAATTCTTTTAAGCCATTATAATGGTTTAAGAATTCAGAAATTAAATCACTTAGACTCTTTTTACTTGGAATTTTAGGGCCAATGTCCTTGCTGTCCTTATGGAGCAACAGAATTAACACTGCCAACTCTAGGAAACACCAGGAATTTATTGGTCGTTTGAACTCTGTCAACAACAAAGCTGAGCTGTATCAACATCTGAAAGAGGAAAATGGGTTTGTATCAGTAAATAAAGCACTATAGCTGGTGTCAGTGTGGAGGAACACTTCAGTTTACAGCATTAGAGACTATTCTTCTGAGGATTAAAATGTATAAATACACTTCTTTGCCTTTAGTGTTGATGGAGGAGCTACAAAACAACCTCCTCTTTAGTCACTAAGGTGATGGTAGTCAAGGGTCAGTGTGAGAGGGGTGAAAAGGGGTGAAGTCCTTGAAACAAACTGCCAAGGGTCAAGTTTTCCAAATGGATTCCCTAGTCACATGAATATTCTCTAGACACAGGAATATTTTGTCTTTTGGTGAGGTTGATAGTGGATGGCTTTTCACAATTGTTACTGGAATGTTCCTGTGCAGAAACCTCTCTGATGGCTGCTCAGAGAAGTAGGAGGAGGAGATAAGATAGTTGGGGCAGGGGAAGACAGGATGGTCAGTGATGGAAAAACTAATTATGAAAGTCTTTAAGTCTGATAGGTTTTTTCTGAAGCTGTTTATCACATTTCCAATAACAAGCCTCACCACTTGTTTTGCATTTCAGAATGGAAACAACAGAAAATGGAAAAGCGGGCCGGCAGTGATGGCTCATTCTGTTCCTTTGGACAAAACTTGGCCAAATCCTAGAAATATTTAATGCTGGAATTGCTCTTGGTACTGTTTCAATACAATTGTATAGCTCTGGTTGGATTGGTTTTTACATTTTTTCTATTCCTATTTTTGCTATGAAATACGAAATCCGCATATCACGTGAAACAAGCTGTGTGCAAACAGGAGCTGTCCTGAAGCATTCCCAGTTGTGCTTTGGGATGAAGAAAACCCCTGCTCCCATGGACTAAATCAAGTAATCCAAAATGTTAGTCAGCTTAAAGTCCTTTCCCAGAAGTACTGGTTAATATTTCCAAATCAGTGATGGTTTAAAAAAAATATTCGAGTGATTTGTAATAAGCTGATAACATTGTTAATTTTGGTTCATGAAAACTTTTATTTATATGAAACTTCCTCAGGAGTCCAGAATTATGGAAAAGACCTCGCACTGAGTCACTGAGCTGAGAAAATGCCAGTCTTGGTTTGCAATTAAGGGGTGGGAGGGTGAGGGGTTTTACAGATAAAAACTGTTGGTTTTAAAAACTGTTGACTTTTAAAAATTGAATGGAAATGGTCTTTAGAAAGCAAGGCCTTTCAGGTTGTTGTGTTGGAGTTAAGGCTTTGTAAGCAGAAGTAAAATAAATTTTTTGCTAATAATTATTTTTCTGATGGAGTGTGCTCTCTAAGACACTGGTGGTTTTAGGTCTGAGCTCTTTGAAGAGACTTAGTCTGAATATTAATGGCTGTGCAATAACAAAGTAGGTGATCTATCTTCAGTTTCTTTGAGTAGAGCCTCTTTTTCTCTTACTGGAGAGTAGAATTCTCAGCTGGGAAAACTTCCTGTGATCTAATCCTTTCTGAGCTCTCCAAGTGCCTCAGCCTTCCTCTCATCTGCATCTGGCTCCTGTAAGCAACTGAAGCTCTCACAGATTCGCTATATCACAGTTTAAGTTGATTTAAGGCACATCTTTGTGAGTTTCTCTGAAACTAAATCAATATATTTGTATTTTTTTGCCTGAAACTTTAATGATGCATAGACCTGAACACAAATATCATGCAACTGTTCTTTGCTTACATCAGTAGCTGAGTCCTTTGTTCAGTTGTTCTTGACTAATTTCAAGGTGATTATTTAGCCTCTGTGATGCAGACATGTTTTCTGCTGAATGATTTCTGGACCATTTTTACAGAGTGATGAAATAGTACCTGCATGGTAGTACTTTTGGTCGCATTCTAAAGCTTATGTAGCTTTTACAGAAGCATTGTGTCATTTTTGGAGATCCTGGTCTGAAGACTTTTATTCCTTTGATTTTCACTACTTCATTGAGAATAGGATGTGCTGGACCACCACATCTCTTTATATCCAGTGTCAAATGTTTTGATGGAGAAAACTGCCATGGAATTATTGTTTCTCTTAAGTTTCTGGGTTGTTTTAACCTGCTGTTAAGATATATATTTGTTTAGCTTGTTTCCTAACTTCATTTTCCACATTTGAAGCATCTGCCAGGTCAGACTGTTCAGTGATTAAATGAGCAGGGAGTGACTGTGGATTTGTATTTTACAGACTTGAAAAGTCTTACAGGGATATGAGATACTACAAGGGCTGATGTTTCCTGCAGTAATCCTTTGGATTTATATTTTACCACTCTTAACGTCTATGTACTACAGGTGCAGGGAAGATTTTACCAGTCCTAAAAGAGTGTACATGTTAAAATCAGGATTTGTGGATTAAGTAGTTTAATCGTAGTTATGTAATTGCAAAATGTATTTCATAATTAAATTATGGATTACATTTTGTATGTGTCAATCTGTTAAACTGGAAGGATTTAAAAATATTTGAAAAGCTTTTAGAAATTCTTTTACAGAGTTTTAGAGATTCTCTTCCTTGTGGCCCTTGAAGGAGTGGAATTGGACAATAGAGTGAGTTTTACACCTGTAACTTTAAAATGTAGCTTAAAAAGTACATTACACCCAATTCTGTAACAGGAAGAGTTGTGTTAAGTAGCTACGAACTGCTTATGTGAGTAATAAGGACAGCACCTTCTAGTACAAATTGTCCTTTTTTTGTAGATTTTGCTCTTAATGTCATTTAAAAGTTCCTCGCTTGAGCCTCTGGCTGTTGCTGTGGCTGTGGTAGGTGGTCACGACCTCCCCATAGAGGGGAGGGAGTTGGTATTTTGGTGGCTGGAAGGGTGGTGTGATGTGGGGCAGTCGAATTGCCCTGGGACACTGATTTTGGGAGGTGAGTGGTGCCCCAGGTGGGATCCATAGTGGAGGTGGAGCTGAAGCCCTGCACTCGTGGACAGGGGCTTTGCGGGGTTTCAGGACATCCAGTTCCACGTCAGCACGGCCTAACTGGGAGCTCCTCTGGAACAGCACCGTCTGGGATCCAGGAATTCTCCTGAGACACCTGCAAAGCCAGCAAACCAGGATTACCAGGACCACCCCAAGAGTGGCACAAAGACTGCTGAGTAAGGCAGGTGGGGTCTCCCTAATCGTGGAGTCATTCCTGGCTTGAAGTGTAGGCCCATGGAATGGCCTTGTGGTGGCAGAGCAGAGGTCACTGTAGGAAATGCTGAAAATCACATCAATCTTGTATTCTGGCAGCATTGCCTGGACAAAGTGTGGGCTGATGGACCCACCTACCACCCCTAATTTCTCCAGTGCTCCCTGGATTTCATCCCTGGTGCACCAGGATCCATTGGCACGTGCACACAGTGAGCTGTTGTACCAGGAGATGACCGTGGAGCCAGGCTGGAGAGCTGTCACCACGATATCCCTGGAGCTGCTGGAGTTCAGATACAGGGAGAGCTTCTCCAGGAACAAACTGACCCTGTTCCTCTCCCTCAGGAAAGAGCAGTAGCTGTTCTTTGTCCGGACAGTGTAAACGTGGCACGGTACCTTGGTGGGCTTGAGCAGCTCGATGGTGAAGGACTCCCAGGCTGTCAGCCCTCCTGAATCTGTGGCAGACAGCACAAACTCCTGAGGGGAATACTGGAAGTCAACATCCAGGGGATAGCCATGCATGGTCTGCTGGGAGATGCTGAACTGCAGCCAGCTCTCCGATCCCGACGGAGAGCCGTCGGCTGGAGCCACTTGGAGAGACAACTGAGTGGAGTTCCCGTCTTCCTCATCGTAGAATGTGTTGGCAGGGACAGGGAAAAAGAAGAGGCATCCAATGGTTGCTGTTAGGAATGTAATGGAATGAACAACCTTTGGGGAAGTGTTTGCTTGCCCTTTAGAGAGGAGGGAGAAAAGGAAAGGAAAGAATTATGAGACGAAAAATGGCTTACTGAAGGATTGTGAAGAAATCTCATCAGCCTCAGGACCGTGGAGCGTGCTGACTGGAAGGGGTCTCTGGAGGTCACCTGGCCAAGCTCCTGCTCAGAGCAGAGCTGTAGGCAAGGCAAATGAGATCAAAAATGGCTTTGCCATAGCGGAGTCCTAACAATATCAGGGGATGAAGGGTCACAAGTCTCTCTGGGTGACAGGGGAGGTTTAGGTTGGATACCAGGACAAAGTTCTTCCCTCAGAGGATGGTCGGGCACTGAACAGGCTTCCCAGGGCAGTGGGCACAGCACCAAGGCTGACAAAGCTCAAGGAGTGTTTGGCACATGGTGGGATTGTTGGGGTGTCCTGTGCAGGGCCAGGAGTTGGACATGATGATCCCTGTGGGTTCCTTCCAGCTCAGGAGATTCTGTGATTCTACAGCCATTTTGGAAAACTTTGAATATTTTTAACTACTTTTTCTGACTCTGATAAGGTGGAAATGTGTTGGTTATCTGGAGTTTCTGTAGCATCCTGTAATGGGGATCCCATGCTAGGCCTTGGGAGTCTTAGACTGGAAATACATGGGTGATAATGATGGAAAATCCGATCAAACATTCTGTTTTGTTCACTCTCTTTTTTTTTCCAAACCTAACACTAACAAAAACTGATTCAACATGGAATCAGATAATCTCTAAAGCAAGTAAAAAGATGGACAGTGGGAAACAGACACAAATTTCTGAAGAAACAACTCTTAACTCTCCAAATGGCTCCCAGCCCTGATATCCGAGCGCTCCATCGTCAGATTCAGAAATGGAGCTCGTGGACGAGGTAATTATTAAAACATGTTATTGTTTCATCTTTCATTTCCAACGCTAACCATGGATTTTTTTGTTTGAAGGTTTTATGAGACTGTGGGTGTCCCAGCATCACCCCACAGCTCCCTGCCTGGGCCAGGATTCCTGTGGGTGCTGCACATCTGCCTGATTGGAAGAGCTCCAGTGAATGTGGGAGTGGACACCAGGTGAGCTGTAGGATGGTAAAATGTGGGGATGAATTTGAGAGGAAATCTCCTCTCTGTGACTGCCAGGCTCAAGGAGTAAGAAAGCTCAGGATGCAGGGAGTCCTTGCAACCTGTGACAAAAATGGGCCTCTCTTCCTGCTATTTCTGGGTCTCATGTATTTGTGTTTTCTACACTTTAGGATAATTTGCAAGGTCGAGTAAAATCATGCCCTATTATCTTCTCCTTATATATCACCTAAGGTAAATAACAGGGATTAATTCAGGATGTGAATCTTTATGTCATAATAATTTGGGGACTGCATGGGTTCTAGTATTGGATACCAGGGACACCTTTCAAGGTGGATAAAAGGTTGATGGCAGCCACGTTCAGAAGCAAGAACAGAAAAGTAAACTTGTTTTTACCTTGGGTTATAGTCTGAAGCCCTTGTGAAACAGAAAATGGAGGAAGAATCAATGCACTTTCCATGAACTTTAGGCTTTCAGATATGGGAAACAGCCAGGTGCTTGGGTCCTGGTGGGATGACAGTGTCTGAACCACCTCTGGGAAAATGAGAACATTATTACATTACAGTTTAAGGTGAAAGATCATTTAGATATAATGTAAATGGAATCTTATGTCAATAATTTGTTATAGGGTTAGGAGTATCATCTAAAAGCTTTTATGAGATGTGATTGAAAACTCTGCAAACATCTGCCAGCACGGGAAGGACCCACACAGGAAAGAATTCCTTCCTAATATCCGATCTAAACCTCCTCTCTGTCAGTTTGAAGCCATTCCCCCTTGTCCTGCCTGCTGTTGTAAATACTCTCTCTCTCAATGGTGCTTTCTTGGACACCTGATTGCAAATCTAAATTTCTCAGATTACAGTCTTAGGTCTAATAAAGTTTTACAAAGAAGATGGTTCGGAAGGACATCAACAAGGTCAATGTATTAAAAATAGGGGCAGTCAGGTCACTATAGAATCAATCAGGTCACTCTGCATCAATTTTGATAAATATTTAATGTTCTGTTCTTAAAAACCCTCCACAGTGTCCCCCAAGCATCTCTTCTGTTTTATTATCCTTACCGTGAGAAAGTTTATCTAATGTCTAACTAAAATCATCCTAACTGCGGTTGAAGGTCATTAGTGCTCCACCAGTTCCCAGGAGATACTGTGAATGCTTCTTTCATCTTTTAAGCTAAACATTATATAAACCTGCATGTTTTCTCAGTCTTCTGGACTCATTATTTCACTTTGACATGTTTTCTGGACCTTTGACTATCCTTATGTTCCTTTGGAGTTTTTTTAAGGATCCATATCTTTCCTTAAAATGGCCTGATCATTCAGCTGAGCTGGTATCTGCTCCAAGCTAAGCAAAATTTTGCATTCACTTCCTAGGAATACTGCTGCTAATATATCCCTTGGGCATGGAAGTTGTGCTTTTGCAGAAGAAACTGAATCGAACTGTTCTGTTGGGAACTCAGGGCAGGAAAGAAGACAAATAGAAAGTCAAATCTCAAACATACCTGGTGTGCTGCTGGGCAGGTGAGAAGTGGCATTAAATAAAGTCACCAGAGGTGCTTCTACAGCATCTGGCTGGATGTCTGAGGTTTTGTGTGACTCCAGGGGAGGTTTGGTGACTTTTGGCAAAATCCCTCTTGTTCCCACATCTTTGTCTGTGTGCAATTCCTTTGTGCCACTGGATGAAACACTAGGGACAGTGCTGGCTAATGTGACAGGAAAGCTACCTGGGGCTTCAGGACTGAGTGTTTCTGGAGAGAGGGATGCACTAGAAAGCATTTGAAGTTCTAGGAAGTGGCTTTTTGCCTTGTCACTGCAATCTGGCACTGCTGACACTGACATTGCTTCTGGCAAAAACACGTGAAAATGGGTCTTAGGAGGAAATGCCTCTGCTGAGCTGTGGGGCCATTCATGGAGAGTCTTTGTCACCCAAATGTCCATGGGCCTGGAAAGCTGGTCTGTGCCTGAAGTGATGTCCTGTAGGAGATGATATGTGGATACTTCTGATTTACCAGAAAGGAAATAGGAGTCTGTCTCAGGCAGGTGAGGCTCCAGCTGCTCCGGCAGCAAGGATGTCCCAGAAGCTCCAGCAGGCAGCACTTCCAGCTCAGTGAAGAGAAACCTTGTTCCAGTAACCAGTGAAGGTGAAAGATCTGGAAAATCAGAGTCTGCAGACATCATGGATACTGGTGGGTTAGTTGGTGTGTCCCATGCTGAGTCCGTTCCTAAGGTGACCAAGCTTTCTTGATTTACAAGCTGGATATTATTCTGCATCTTGCAACTTGCTATTGTTGCACTTTCTCCACAGAAAGGTGATGAACTCTGGGTAGGTGATGCCACAAACTGTGTGAGTAAAGGGCTTGGCACAGTAAAGGCCAGAGGCCTGGAAGCCTCTCCTGCAGTTGGTCTCTGGGTAACTCCAGTTGGCTTTAATGTAGGTGTTGGTGTGATCATTAATCCCTTACGTTGTTGTCTTGCAGACCTTCTTTCATAATCACCTCTCCTAAGGATTCTCCAGCCTGCAATTCCATACCCCAGCAGCTGGGAGAGGTGCTGGGAGTCCACGTTGTGCTGCAGGACCTGGATGAACTCGTGGAGCACGGCAAACCCTCCACACCTGACAGGCCAGGAGAGCCCCACGTGGTGGTTCCCCATGAAGTCCACGTGCTCCATGTGTTCAGCCAGCACAGCCAGGCCCTTGGAACCCCTGGGAGCTGGACCTGGGAATTGTATCAGGGTCAGCAGGGAGGGCTCTAGGTGGAGATATTCGGCCATGGTGCACACCAGGTACAGGCGTTCCTGGATTTTCAGGGCTTCTGCTCCAGCAGAGAGAATGATTTCGGCAGAAGTGATGGCAACTTCCTTCCCACACCTGGATGTTGAAAGTCTACTGGTTAAGAGTCATTTTTCCACCCCCCGTTTTTGCGAAGATCCCCGTTTGGATTTAATCTATTGTTTTATACACATGCATAATTCTAAGTATTACTTCTTAATCCAAAACTTCCTCCTCCTGGATGTATAAATGTTTCCCATCCCATTAACTTCAGTGATCACTAAGTTTGATCCCATTGCTTGTGTAGAACACAGCAGCATGGTCTGAATTTACCAAACACTATCCTCATTATGGAAATAATTCACTTAAAAGATATTCCCAGTCCATTAGAGATCAAATGTAGGTACTTAAGAAAGTACCTTCTGTTGTAAGAGGCAGTGTCTTGTGGAGGAGAGTCTCACTGGGAGCCTGCTTCTCTCCCTGCTGACAGATGAGCTCCAGTTAGGACCTTCCAGGCTCCAGGGAGGCTGGATGTGGAATCAGTGTCCCAGCACTGCTGGGCTTGCAGTCCTCATGCCCAGATTTACGCTGCTGCTCTGGGACAACAAAGCCTCCTGCTTTTAGGTTCAACAATATTTTGTGGGGTTTTGTTTTCTTTTTGTCTCCCTCATCCCCCACCCCGTGTCAGTTTGAAGGACCCATCTCTTTCTTAAAATTACTTTTTCTCCCACCACTGATTAGGGTAGCAGTACTCACTGGTGGCTGTTTGGCATGTATTTCAAGCTCTCCTCTGTGTCCACGGATAAACTGCTGTCCTGAACGTAGATGGTGAAGTTTCCAGCAGTGCCTGGTGTTTCCTGGGCATGGTTCCTTCCAGAGGCAGTGATGCTGAGCAGGTACATTCCACCCTCCCCTGCCATTGGCAGCCCTTGCAGTGTGTTTGTGTTGGAGTTGAATTCTAACCATTTTGGCAAAGCTGCACCACTGGCTAAAGTGACCTGCTCCATCAGAGAAGCAGAATTAGAGACAGGAAAGGGTGTTAGTACTTGAGTTTTATATATTGCAAGTTCTAACTGGACAGAAGTCCAGGAACAGCTGCAAAATGGTCCATTTGAGAATCTTAGAAACCACAGTGCCTTGATTTTCACATAATGCTTGTTTTGGGTGTTTTTTTAGCAACACTTACTGGCCATTTCTAAGACCCTGCATTATTCAGACTGCAAGTAGATAAAATACATGCTGTGTGAAGGGGTTGTTTATTTGCTGCCTTGGCAGTGAATGATGGTGAGATTTTTGCCATCACTTCTAAGTGTTTCTAATAGATCTGAGGCACTTTCCAGGAGGAGATTTTTAGTCAGTTCATTTTAAACACAAAGTGAATGTTTGTGCAGGATTGTACCAAGAAGTGTATTTAATATCATTACCTTGTACTGGGTTATCGTTCCCTGCAAGGCGAGTACTGGCACTGGGAAATGGAATATTTTTCCCACAGGGACAGTTACATCTGGGATTCCTTGCAGGCTCTTTGTTTCTTCACTTCTGTTATTTGATCCCTTGGCAACCACAGCAGGTGAGCTCACACAGACAGACACCAGCACAAGGAGAAGAGGGAGCGGGGGTAGGACTCTCCCCAAGGCAGGAGACCTGTTGTGGGTGCCCGCTGTGTCTCTGCAGGGCTCATCCATCCTCATCCAGCGCCACTGCTACTTCAGCACACTTGGGGTCTGTAGGGGAAGGGGAAAACCCAAACCCATATGCACATACACTTCATTTAGGCAGCTGCACCTCATGGGGAAGCACAGTGCTCTCAGATGTGAGGCTTCACATTACATTTGGTCTCTTTGGGGCCACAGTGACATTTGGGGAGGGTTGTGGGATTTTAAAAGGTCTTGGTACTTACAGTTGCTGCTCTGCTCAGCCGAAGGTTTTCCATGTGGAAACACCCTGTAGCACAATGCCAGTTCATGGTGCTTTTTAACCCAGTTTCCTCCAGTCGTGCTGTTGCTCCCATCTCTGCTTCTCTTGTGATAAAAGCCCACTCAGAGATGAAATGCTACACTGGGGCCTTCAACAAATGGTTTAGAGGAGAGCCAGGTAAACAGCGCAGTAACCTGACCCACTGGCATTCTGTGGTGTTGTGGTAGCAAAGGGAAAGGTGAGTATGGCATATGGCAAACAAATCCTGAGGGCAAAGGCAGGCTGAGACTCAATATCCTTTGTTTCGTAGCATCAAGGGCTGGACTTTTTATTTGCTACATTTGATGCTGCTTTTTCAAGAGGAGATAAAAGCAATAATAAGGGCTCTCACAAGCCTGTGAGTGGCTTCCAGCTTTTAGGTGAGCAGTGCACACAATATGCCTGGTCTGGCCTGCTTAGGGAATAGCCTTATTTAAAAGCTCGCAAGAAGCAAATAGCGTCTGCTAAACCAACTGATACAGTTGGAAAAGCATGGACAATGTTTTGGAGCCAGACAGCAGTGCAGGGAGCACCCGTTTCTTGGTAAAGCAGGGTGTCTTGGAAACCACGGTCCACTTTGCATTGGCTCCACAAGCTCAGTGGCCTTGGATCAAGGAATGAGGTCTCGCTCTGCTGGCTTCTAACACGTATTTTCTTCCTTCTGTTTGTGGATGTGTTTGCAGAAGTTGCTTTGGAGCAGTTGCCAGGCTTTCTGCTGTGCTCTGTTGTGCATAACACATTTTAGCCATGAGTGGAGCTTTGGACAGAGAGAGAAATAGTGATGTAGGTCTCATGGAAAGACAAAAATTGTGTCATAACTACTGAAAGACAGCAAAATCTGTTTCAGTTGCAACTATGATTGGCTATGAATAAATCAGAAGTTTGTGTTTCTTTGATGATGCTCAGTTACACCGAGAAACAAGTTGCTACACTCTCCTCCATTTTTCACTGTCAGCATCTCCATGTTCCTTTCTCCTACAATCCCTGAAAACATAATGGCATGTCTTCCTTCACTGATTGTGAAAAGAGTGAGTAGGTGGTAGGGCAGAAGTTCAAGTTGGAGATGAGGACTTTTATTTAGAGAATATAATTCTTATGCAAGGGAATGGGTGCTTGACAGCTGACTAATCTCTCCTAATGAATTTACCTCCTGAGAGCTGAGTAAATATTGCCATGTAACCATGTATGAATCATCAGCCTGTTCTGAAATGATGGGAACGCTCTGAGAATTCCATGGTTGCTGTGAGCTGACAGTAGTAGTCCAAGAGGAGATCTCCACTTCTTGAGTCCAGGCATGGAAGAAATTCTTCCCTGTGAGGGTGGTGAGGCCCTGGCACAGGTTGCCCAGAGAAGCTGTGGCTGCCCCATCCCTGGAAGTGTCCAAGGGCCAGGTTGGATGGGGGCCTGATCAACTTGGGATAGTGGAAGGTGTCCCTGCCCATGGCAGGGTGTCGGAACTGGATGATCTTTAAGGTCCCTTCCAACCCAAAGCATTCTGGTATTCTATGAAACCATCTCAAATGCCATTCTATGTCTAAATGCAGGAAAACATTGTGAACAAATGTGGCTTATTCAGAAACAAGGACTTCTGGCTTAAGGTATTTATTTCCCACGCAGAGCCAGGAAATATCAAAAGTTTTAGGGAACGACTTCATTCTCATGTGAATTCATGACCAGGGTAGACATAGATAAAGGTGGGTGAGTGTAATCCAAAGCTCACCTGACTCAAACAGCATCTTTTGGAACACCTATAAGTACTTGCTTCACTGCTAGCTCCAGACACACTCTTTTTCCTGCAAGCCTGTGTTACATTTCACAGGTACCATTCTGAAACTCGGGGGAAAACCCACCCCTAAATCTTTATCTGCAACACCAATGAACACAACCACAGGATACACTATCTTCTGTTTTCTTTTTCGGTGATCTTGTAAAATGGAAACTGTGACTGTCTTGTTTCCCTGTGCTGCCCCTGCCTAAGGCACTCTCTCGTCACTCCTTAGAGGAAATGGGAGCAAATATCCAATACTTGTCTGTCAGTGCCCAGCAGTCCTGCTAGGTGGGGTTTGAGGTCTCCTGCAACATCCCAAATAGCCTGGGGTGGTTATGGCATCTACCACACAGCTAATGTGTTTTTTATGAGGTTGTTTTTTGTATCTATTAGACCCCCAGCACCTGGAATCAAGTAATTGCTTGGCAATTTTAGCTTCCTTTCAACTCTCTTTGACATTCTGCTGCAGAGGAAATCTAGAGCTTTTCCCAGTATCCCCAGAAAACTCAGCAAGCAGAAGGTGATTTAATAATAGTGTTTTGGTGGTCTGATGCATTATTTTTTGAATGTCTGAGACTGGCAGTGCTGACAGCCCTGGAGTCCACACCTTGAAAATGTGCCAGGCAGTTTCAGAACAGTTTGTGTTGACACGACAGGAGATCTGATGGTAGCACATTTTCTGCTGAATGGTTCAGCACAGAGCTTTCCACCTTTGACTTCCATTACGTTCCAGGAAAAGCCTTGTGTGTTGGAGTTGCCTGGAAACCTGTGGAGATATGCCTGCAAATTGGCTGTTGGTGCACTGAGCCTTGTGCAAAATGTGGGAGATGTTTTTGTTTAGAGTGTTGCAATAAACATGTTGCCTGTTTCTGGAAGTCAGAAACCTGGAAAAACTGGGTGTTGGGAAAGACATAAATGAATATGATGGAAGAAAGGAGCCTGTGTGTTCCTGTGGGTCACAACAATGTCACTCCTGTGTCGACAAAAGCACATTGGCAAGAAAGTCTAAGTTTTGGTATCTGGGATAAGTGTCAGAAAAAGAGTTGGGTTTCTTTTCATGCCTTCTCAAAATAATAATACACCCCCACCCACACCTAGTTTAATAATTTTAATCCTGCTGATGTTTTATCTTTGAGTTGCTGCCTCAGGTTTTTTATTTTTTTTCTCTTATTTTAAAACAAATGGGGGAAAGAGTGGAAAGGACAAAGAAACAACATCTGAGGGAAAGCTGCTTCTTAAACCTTGTCTTTATTTACTTCTAGTTCTCATTCTGCTCTGCACTGGGAAAGTATTTTCACTTCCCACCTCACTTCCCTCCCAAACCCTTGTGTTTTCTCTGAGAGAGACATCTACATGGGAAAGTTTAAACATGAAAACCCAGGGATGAATTTATACTAGGGTTAAATTTGGGTTTAACTACCCATGTGAACACTCTTGTTTTGCTACAAGCATTTTTTTTTTCCAAATTATGGTTTTCCTCTTTAAAGCTGAGCTTATGACATTGCAGACTGATTAAACTGAGCTGGAAGAGGTTGTAGTGAAAAGACTCAGGCACTTACAGAGTTACAGCTCCGTATCTAGCAGATAAAACTTTCCTGCTCAGACAAGCCCTCACTATTTCATTTTAGTTGTTGGTTGTTTTTTTTTCTCCTGGGGAGAGTTAAAAACTGAGAAGAAAGAATTTACTTCCATGATTTCATTTTCTCAAGTGCCATACTTTTTTTTCCATTTCAGCTTCTTTGAAAATGAGGAAAAGGGATTAAATTCAGTGTCCTTTTTCTTTTAAATGAAAGATCATCTTTTGATAAAACTTTATATTAAATATTGGGCTTTTCAAAGTTATAAGTTATTTAATAAGGAAAAGGTCACTAGGTTGGTTTGAATAAAGATGCTCTGTTGTAGGAAGGTTTTGGTTTTAATTCTGTGCTCTGTAGGAAGAGAGACAGGAGGAGGTGCTAGAGCTGCCCATAAAGTAGGACTTTTGGCTTTACACCTGCTAAATTCACTGTGAGACCTGCAAACCTTTGAAACCTCTTTAAAACTGCATCTCTCTCTGGCTGTTAATGCAAACATGGGCTGTCACTTCCAAAGGGATTTTAGAAATCCTACCAGCTGATACCACTCCAGACTGTCCTTCATGGCAAAAGGAGCTGAAATCTTTTGGCCAAGTCCTCATTCTTGGCAAATTTTTCCCCCTCTGCCCTTTCTTTGGTGAAATGAGCAAAGCTGAGCTTTGCACAGACACCAGGGCAGCTGGAGGCTGATGTGCCAAGCTCCAGCCTTGTGCGATTTTTAAAAAGGGGGTGGGTTATGTAGGAAACAAGGACCACAAGGTTTATATGGCCACACTGACAGAACCTTATTTATGGTGCCTGCCGCCTCTCCCAGGCCCAGCTTTTGCATTCAGCTGGTGTTCTGGCTCCCCACAGCAGGTTTTCAAACAAATTTGCTGTAATAACCTCCAAATGGTTTTTGTTTCACTCAATGCACTCTGTTTAGCCTTGCTCTGAGCTGATGTGACACTTTGGGACAGTTCCCTTCCCCTGGCACCAACCCAACTGGGCTCAAAGCTCTCTGCTAACACAGATGCTGTTGCTGATGCTCTGTCCTTTTATTAGGTGGTTCCTGTCTGCTTTGCTGGAAAGAAGGAAAAATCCCATTTCCCCATGATCAGAAGTGGATGCTTCTCCTAAGGAGAGTTAATTCAGCCCTGTTAATTCATCACCTCCTGACTGGAGGTGATGAGTGAGACACAGAGGAGGTGCCCAGAGGCTGGATGGGGTCAGGGTGTGCAGAGCACCTCCTTCACACTTGGGCAGTTTCAGAGGTGCTAAAAACAGTCTGTTCACCCCTGTTTGTTGTTTAAAGCCAGGCAGAAAGCAAGGAACAGCTGAACTCCTGTGCCTTTCTTGTATGGCAGGAGCCTGTTGACTGATGGGGATAGGAAGCAAACTTCCAGCCAGATCCCTCTTACCAATTCCCCCCCCTTCCCCCCCCCCCCCCCCCCCGCGAGATGTTTTTCCTTCAGCGTTTGTTTTACTTTGGCAATTAGATAAACAAATTGCTGTCTGAACAGTGGAGCTGATGGAGTCTGGTTTCCTTCAGGTTTTTCTGCAGTTCCCTTAACGATCTCAGCTTCATCCTCTGCCATATTTTCCATGGATAAGGACAGCCAGGAGCCAAGCAGGGCTGGTTTTGGCTTTTCCCTGCCTCAGTGGGGACATGGTTTGGAATTTCTGCCCTTTACCTGACTTCTAGTTTTCAAAAAGACCCTTGAAATAACATAATTTTCAAGGCATCCAGAAGATCACTCCCGAATGCTCCAAACTGGCTAATAACAGGCATTTCTGGCTGGGGAGAGGATCGGGTTCTCAGGGGGGGACAGGCAGGCTGAAATTGCACAAGTTTCCTTTCCTCACGATGCCAAGGTGGAAGCGAGTTCCTGGAAGCCTGTTTTGTAAAAAGGCCTCTTGTTTTCTGAGTCCTCAGGGCCCTCTGGGCGAGCTGCTCCTGCTATTGCCGAGAGCTCTCCAGCAGAATAAAAATCCTTCTCCTCAGCTAAATCCTTGAGGCTGCCTCTGCTGCAAAGAAGCAACAAAAAGAGGGGAAGAAGGTGTGATAGCACTTAAAAGGTCCTTTTCTCTTTAAAATAAAGGCGATTCTCTGAGCCTTACAGTAAAAGTAGTATTTATGTTCATTCTTGACTTGATAACAGTGCTAAAGCTTCCTTTCAAACGAGTTGCCCATAGTTACCTGTGGTATTCAGTTTCTGCTTCAATTTTTTATTCAGTTTATGCCAATTGTCTTTTGTAGGTGAAATCAAGTGTTGCCCAGGAAAGCACAGCTCAGGACAAGTGTTGTTCTGTGTGTGATTGTGGAGTTACTGAATCTGAGGCAGTTACTCAGACATGAATCTGCCTTTGTATCTTTGAGGAATTATATGACTTAGCAGTGATGAAGCCACATCTTTGGTAGGGGATTGAATGTAATCCCTGAGTATTTAATATGCCAGAAATTAAATAAAAACAATTTGTCAGATTTTAGAGTGGGTTGAGACTTGCTCCAAGGGCCTGGTAAGTATGTGCATGACTCACATGGAGGTGTTCAAGGGTTTTTACTGAGGCTTGTCAGTATAATAAGGAGAAAAAAAAGGGGTAGAAAGGCAGCTCTTGAGGTTTTGAGTGAATTTACAGTACAGAAAGGGAGGGAGCTGGAGTCAAACACATCAGGGGAAAGGGCTGGGCATGTGCATTCCTTACAGGTCTTGCACAAATTTGTGCCCAGTAGTTGGAGAAGGTTTTTTAATGTTCATTGAATGTAAGTTGAGGCCAAGAAGCACATTGTGGGCTCTTGTGCAAAGTAGTGCATGATAAGGTTGAATTTAGGGGATGGGGGAAAAAAACGAAACCAGTTTGGTTTGTGTAAGTGCCTCTTGCTTGAAAGGAAATTATACATGAAATAATGCAAGAAGCTTTTAGCTGAGCTTAGTAGGTGCTCTTATAAAAAGGCAGCAGTGTCTTTGTGGGGGTACATTTTCAAAGCCACATCTCAAAAACAAGTTTTGATGCTTTGGTGAGGCATTGCATAAACTGGCTAAGTTTTTAGGAAAAGTTCAAGTTCTTTTCTTGCAGTCCTCCAGAGCCTCTGAAAACAAAGTTGTTTATTTAAAGAGCTAGCTCTGGATCTAGGAACCTTACTTCAGGCTCTTATTTCTGCAAATATCAATCTGGCTATTTGCTTTTTTTTTCGGCTGTTGTGCCTGGGTGCATTTATTCTCATACATAATGTTTGTTCCTGCAACAGTCCCTGCTCCCAAAGTTGCCAGGGTAACAGATTTCCCTGTTGTTTCCTTTTCAAAGCAGGGTGAGAGTACCACCATGACCTCCCGGCTGGGTGCTGGATCAGGAGCCAGGAGAGCAGGATTTCATCCTGCCTTGGCCCCTGGCATTTGCCTTGCCCGAGGTGCCCCAGCAGGAACCAGCAAAGCATTTCAGTCTTTCTTTTATTTATTTGTGTGCCTGCTGTTTGGCAGCCACCCACTCCCTGCCTAGCAACCTCCAGCATCCAAAACATTTGCCTAAAGGACTCTTTCCACATCCAAGGGCTTTCCTCACACCTTGCTGTCCGCAACTCCCCTTACCCACACAGCGGCTGGACTCCAGACATTCCTGCTTCCCCAAATTCCTTTGTAGCTCTTGCCATTTGCCTCTTGGTGTCTCCACTTCCCTTCTGACCCCTGTGGACTTCCAGACTGGTCGACTTCGGGGCTGTACCTCTGTTTATGTTATCTGTAATTGCCACCAAGTTACTGGGCAAATGTTGCCTTTTTTTTCAGGACCAACTATATGGAGAAAGGAATCTGGGTATGTCTCTCCTGTTTCTGAAGCTCACAGATGTTTGCTTTGTTTATGTTGTTTCTACCTGCTTTCCTATTTCTGGAATATGCCTGGACATGTCAAACCAGCAATGATCAGCTTGCATTAAATGAATTAACTTCATCCTGCTTGACATCATTATCTCCAGCTCATCCACTGAAAGCACCTAAAGGAAAGGACACTTGGATTTGCGTTTTAGGGATTTTTTTGTTGGCTGGTTGGTTTTGGTTTGTTTATTTTTTTAAGAAGAAATTTTTTAAGCTCACCCTGCAGAGCAGCAGCAGAGCAGGACCACAGGCAGGTCTCCTGAGCTCCCTCTGATCCCAGTCCCTGATGGATCAGCCTCTGTTACTGAGAAGTGAGGAGAAGGGGCTGTTCAGCTGGAGAAGAGAAGGTTGTATGGAGACCTCACACCACCTTCCGGTACCTGAAGGGGCTACAGGGAAACCAGAGAGGAACTGTAGTGACAGGACAAGGGGGAATGGGTAAAAACCTAAAGAAGAGAAATTTAGGTTACATATATGGAAGAAAATAGTGTGAGGGTGGTGAGGCCCTGGCACAGGTTGCCCAGAGAAGCTGTGGCTGCCCCATCCCTGGAAGTGTTCAAGGCCAGGTTGAATGGGGTTCTGAGCAACCTGGGATAGTGGAAGGTGTCCTTGGTTTGGAACTGGATGATCTTTAAGGTCCCTTCCCACCCAGGCCGTTCTGTGGTTCCAAGTTGAATTTGTGAGGCCAGGCCACTGAAAAAAATCCTTTATCTCCCAACTCTGCCTCTGTGTGTCTGCCAAGTGATAATTGGGGGGAAGAAAAGCCCAACCCTCCTGATACCCATTTGGACCCTGACTGACAGATTTATGACAGGCTGCAGTTTCCTCCATTTGTGTGGCAGTGGGTGATTGTGTGTCCGCCCTCTCACTTCCAGCTGGATTCGGGGCACAGGAAATGATCCAGCGAAAGGCTTTTGGTGAGAATTCCTGCTGATAACTTTTTTTTTTGGCCTCTCCCTCAGAATATTTTTACAACCAGCCCTAACTGATTGCACTGAGAGTGGCACTAGAGGTGGGTGGTTACAAATATTTGAGGAGTGTGTCATGGATCAGCTTTTATTTCTGTTGAAAGTATGATTTATTTTTTTTTTATCTACCTCTTTAGTATTCAGTGACTAGAGCAACATCAAAATTTATTTTTCTTACCAGGTAGTGATAACCTAAAAATCATCCCAATTTGGCCTCAAGCAGGAACAGCAAGGGCTCAAGTCCTGGAATCACAAGGTACTGTCAACTTGGGAGCATCCA
>NW_020884938.1:3294179-3394750 GCF_003945725.1 Corapipo altera | reverse complement strand
CCCCCCCCCCCCCCCCCCCCCCAAAATTTCTGTCATGCATTCCTGTGTAAGGCATCTCTCTTGCAAAAAGATAAAAATAAATATTTATTTGTGGTCACCTGTGTCAAAAGAAGGAAAATATTGGTGTTGGATGTGCTGTCTCAGTAAGCTTTTAAGATTTGCCTTAGATGCAATGTTGGAAAGTAAATATCTTTCCTTAGAGCTTTGTGGTCTTCAGACCTGAGGGTTTGTTTCTCACTGTGGATGAAAAAAACAGTCTGAAATCCTCAGTATTGGTTGTTCTCTTAGAAAAGGAGGAGGAAAACAATTTTTTTTGCAGAGTTGATACATGTGGGGATTAACCAGTTCTGCTTTCAGGAGATAAATTGCAGCTCAGGAAATTAAATTTAAAGTGAGATGGATATTTGTCCTTGGGAATTTGACACCTGTAAACAGAAAAACCACTTTATTTTGAGAGCTTAAGGAGCTGCTCTAGACTTTTGTGGTTGTTTTATGCTTGAAGACTTCTTTTCTCTAGTGATGCTTATTGTGCTGGATTTTCCAAACTGGGGTTCACTGGAGAAGAGCAAAAGATAGTAAGAGGGATTAGGTTTTCCTTTTGGATTGCTCATGTTGTCAGTGACTGCTGTGGGAAAACAGCCTTTCCCTGCCTGAGCAGTGAGCAGAGCACAGGCAAAGTGCTTTTATCTGCTCTGAAGCTGGTTTGAACACTGACAGCTCAGGCGTTTTGATCTGCTGGAGCCTGGCTGCTGGTTTGGCCTCTGCAGGAGCAACTCCAAGAGTGGAGAATGGAGAGGGAAAGTGGTCACAGAGGGTGGAAAACAGGCAAGTGATAAGACCATGGAAACTACAGTAAGAAAGTGTAGGGAAAATGGACAGAAGCTGGAAGAGTCAAACATTGCAGTGCCACAGGAGAGGCCACGTCCCAGCCTGTAACTTTTATTCAGGGACAGCTTGGGCTTCAGCTAGAAAAGAGTGTTTTCTTTCTACGTATACATGGATTTCAGTCCTACCTGCTACTGGTACCTGGGGAACAAAAAGCCTTGTAATATTAAGCGAGTTTTTGGACCTCAGAAATTCTCTTGTAAAAATTCCCTTTGTTTTTTACAGAGGTTCCTGTGCTCTGCTTCCCTTCCCCCACCTGCACAGAGACAAGTGAAGAAGGGCTGGAGTCCTGCTGTTTTGCTGACTGCACTTTTGGGGTTAAATGACAAATTTAAGTCTGTCTGATACACATTAATGTGGGCCCCATTACAGGCAGGGTGAGCACAGCAGCTGTGCCTCACCAGCACACAAGGGACATATGAAGGACCAAGATGTCTTCCTGTTGAGTCCTGCCATGGAAGAAATTCTTCCCTGTGAGGGTGGGGAGGCCCTGGCACAGGTTGCCCAGAGAAGCTGTGGCTGCCCCATCCCTGGAAGTGTTGAAGGCCAGGTTGGGTGGGGCTCTGAGCAACCTGGTCTAGTGGAAGGTGTCGCTGCCCATGGCAGGGGGTTGGAACTGGATAGCCTTTAAGGTCCCTTCTAACTTAAATTATTCTATGGTTCTGTGTAAATCCTGAGCGGTTCCACTAGACCAAACTGCTGCTGGGCAGATACTGGGGACTGTAAACCTGTGCTCTGTGGTGGGATAACCACCTTGTGCTTCATTTTGTCAACCTTTTTTTAAAGGAGGCTGACAATGTCTTGTCCTCCCTCTTGGCTTGGTAGAAGAAGATGAAGCTGGCAAAGCCAACAGCTGCTTGGAGCGCTCCAGACCTGTCTATGCACATCCTTGCTCCCAGATTCCTAGGGTTTCCAGAGCAGCTAGCCAGAATGCTGAAAAAGCTTTCTTTTTAATCTCTTGATCTTTCCTCTGTGTGTTTTTGCCAGCACAGGTAAAACAGAGGTGCACACTCCGTGCTCTGCATGTCCTGGTGCTTCCACCAAGGTAAACAGGAGATAGTCTCGGTAATTACCAGGAATGAACTGAGCCAAACACCCCATCCCTGCAGCTGGTTCCTGGGACACAGGAGCAGGCAGGGCAGGAAAACTTGACCTGCCAGGATATCACCAGTGTCTCTCTCTATTCGAACAAGAAATGAGATTCATCAGTCTTTGCTCCAGCTAAATTCCAACTTTAGCATGAAGGGAAGTTTTGTCTGACTGAGGTCTGCTGGGGTTCCTGTGCTTTCAGAGATCCATCTTGTACACACATCCTAAATTCCTGAGGTGGTTCTTCCCAGGCTGCAGGTTTGGTTCGGGAGCTGGGAGGCCACAGCCCTTGGCATCACTTCATTTCTCACTTGTGTTACAGACAGTGATGAGACACTCCAGTGTTTGCTCAGGTCCAACCCTTGGAATAGAACACCAGCTTTAACAAGCCCCAGAGAAGTCTCTACTGTGGGATGCAGTTCTTATGTAGTTGAAAATCTGTGTGTTCATTTTTATTTTATATTTTTTTTATTTTCTTTTTAAGCAAAGAGACAATCCAGCTGGAAACCGAGAGGATTATGTGATATCATGGAGAGCAGAATTTGACATGCAGGTTACAAACCAGTCTGAATCCTAAATGTTCAATGATACTGCAGAGCCTGACTGCTTCCTCCTAGGCTTCAGCTGGGACTGAGGACAAATCCCAGGGAGTTGGGATTCTGTCCAGTAGCAATGGCTTCACTCTACACCTCTGAGCTGCATTAACAGAGAGGGACAAACACCAGTCCTTGGAAACTCTCCACATCCTGGTCTAGATGTGGCAGAGTGCTGGAGAATGTGCACTTAGTGTTGTGGGGTTTTTTGTTGAGAGGTTTGGGTTTTTTTGGGCTCATTTTTTTATGTTTTTAATGGAAGGTGGTTTTAACCTGAGCTTTGGGCCAGCCTTAGGTTTGTGCACTGGAATACAGCCCCTGTCTGGTTTGCTCCTTATTTTTCTCCCAACAGGAGAGAAATGTCAACCCGTAGCAATCCCTGCCCAACTTTGTTGCTGAGCACTGGGGCTGTCCCATTAGAGGGTCTGAAAAGGACATTCCCTCTCTTCCAAGGGTTTAGCTGGCTGGAGCCCAGGAGAGCTTCCTGGCAGGAGCAGTTTGAAAAAAGGTTGGAAGAAACCTCCTCTGTCTCATCCCCCCAGGGCAAACATGATTTGTTTCTTGACAATTCAGCCGTGTAATTTTGGGCTGGTCAGAGACAGAACAGCTTGTGGGAGCTGGGAAAGAGGAGGGGGCTTCATTTGGATGCAATCCTTGGAGCTATTTTCCAAGAGGTCTCATATATGTCTGTGCATGGAGGGCTCTCATCTGTTGGGCAGGTAGTAAATGAATGTAATCCAGTGTGGGGAGTGCAATTATTTGGTCCTCTCCTGCTGGGACTTAGAGATTTCTTTCTCTCCCTCTTCTCCCATGTTTAAGGCCAGGTGTTTTTGGGTGAATGAGGCAGCAAATCTGAGGCAGAGGCTGGAAGGTGACTCTTCAAATGCAGTGCTGAAGGTGACTGGTGGAGCAGGGCAGGCTTATTTACCACAGAGCTTATTTACCATCTTAACTTACCACATATGCAGCTGTTAGAAACAAATGTTTTTGAACAATCATCAATAAAAGCTGCAAAATAAGTGCCACAGGCCAAATTATTTTCCACTCCAAGACATATTTGCTTCACTTTTTTCCTGTCTCTAATCCAAGCCATGAGTAGCAATGCGTCCCTCTCCCAAGTAGCTGTCACGTAAATGTCATTTTTAAGCTTGCTGAAGAGCAGACACAGCTTACCCATCCTGCCTGCCATCATCTTTGTGCAGATTTGAGGTTGTTGTCTTACCCCCAGAACTCCTGTGAAGAAGCACAGAGGTGAGCCCTTTGTGGATGTGGGATTTGGATCATTCTGCAGAGTTAAATTTACTCCTGTTTTGGAAGCTGGGGACCTTCAGGCATCACAACACCCCCAGGGGTGGGGGGGAGATATGATACTAAAAGATAAATTAGTAACCTCATTTTGAGGCAATTATAGCTCTGTGTTTGGGGAGATTTAGCTCAAGCCCTTTGCAGTGGTGTTACAAAGCTTAATTACATGACTTGAGGTGCTGTTAGATGCAAATCTTCTGGGCATGATATCTCTCCATTTAATCAGTGATTTGTTTGCCATTTGGGTACAGAAAATACTCTGTTTAAAAATGAGATGAATACACTTGAAGTAAGAGTGGGAAATAATGAAAAGTAGCTGATTTACTACAGGTGAAGAGCATCCAAGAGCTCCCTGGTGTAGCTCATTTACTCGGAGCTTTATGCAATACACAGTTCGTTCCACACACAAACTGCACGTGGCTCCTTGGGTTCTCTATTTATGGTCTTGCCCATTAATCTTTAGCTTTGTTAGAAACACATATGGGCTCCTTTGTTTCCCTTCAATTTGAATCCTACTTTTCATTTTTTGCGGGATATCTCTTTGCTCTTTGTTAACATTGTTGTGTGTTACTGATAAACTGGTACTTTTCTGGGAGTGAGTGTAAGAATCCTGTAGCAAGTTCCTGGATTTTGGTCAGGGAACACAAATTATCCTTTTCACCAGGGTTTGTCACCCTATAATATAAACACAAAATAAATAAATCTTTCTACATGCCTGCTTCTCAGGCTAAATTTACAAATATCTTCCCAGATAACTCAATTCTTCCATTCCTCACCTGTGCTATGACACCCTATGGGGGTCATACTTTGCTTTCTCACATGGAGGTTGTCCAGATATGTTCATTAATGCAGAGCTTACATGCAGTGGAAATGGGGGATAAACCAGTTTTTCAGATAAGATGGCCTAGAGGAAACTTTTATCTATCAAATTACACCGAAAGATTCTTGCTGCTGGGGAAGGGCTGTTTTTCTCCACCACTTCCCAAATCCTCCATGCTCCCAGTTCATAGCTGATGTGCGTGAGCCAGGGGCTGACAAGGAGAAACGAGGGACACGGGAAAGCAGCAGCAGGGAGACATCACCTGTCCCTGCCATGGAAGGATGGCTGTTGCAGAGATTGAAAACAGGAGGGACAAGGTAGGAAGAGAAGAGCAAATATTAAATGAGAGCTTGGGGTGCAATCCTGCTGCAGTTCGGAGGGGGTTTGGCAGCACACGCTGGGAGAATGAGTGGGCTCATCCCAGCATCCCTGTGCTGCAGGAATGGGACTTTGCTGCCGCTTTTCACTGCAGCAGAAATGACACCAAGGATCAGCCACATCATCTGCCCCCTTCCCAGTTTTGGGGAAGCAGTTGCCCTTTTGCTTTATCAGCCCAGCTGCCAGGGGTGCAGCTCAGGGGATTTCTGGATCCTCTGGTTGCCATGGGAAGTATGTTTTTCTCCAAGATGTTAGGTAACAAATTGTACCATGAAGGGAAAATTGATAGAAATCACCATTTTTTTTCCTTTTGGGCCTTCTTTTTTATGCTTATTTTCTCATTAAAATGTTATCTCTCCAGTAAACCTGGGGGTGAGTCCCCATCCAGTCTGTGCCCTGAGATGATCCCACTCCATATATATCTTTGTGAGCATGTTCTTCACACTCACAGCTATGGAATAACAAATGTGCAACAGGCACTGTTTATGTCCCTGCCATGGAAGAGGTGGCAGTTCCCACGGGGGGAGCCAGGGTTGTGAAACAGAGGTGCTAATTGTGCTGATGTCAGATAGCAGGGCTTCACTTTTATATTTCCCATCTGTTTTCAACCAGCAATTTCATGTTACTGCGGCTCATCTAGGAGATAATGTCAAGCGCAGTGCTAAATGTATCCAAGTGCATGCTAAATTTTTCATTTTATTAGCTAATTCCTGCCGTTTCTTTGCCTGTGACATGGTAACAATATGCATTTCTTCCATGCTTTTCAAACAAAATTCTGCTTCACTGGTAGATTAATTTATCTGCTGCTAACTTTGCCTTTTTCAGACTGACCAAATGGAAACTGTGGGTGATGGTTCTGCTTTTTTAATGCCCTGGTTTGTGGCTGCCTGCAGATCACTTAAAATCTAATTTCCTAAGCATATTCATATTTCTAAGTTGCTACTAAGATGCAGAACATCTTGCAAGAGCTATTGAGAAACAAAAGGTTATTTCACTGGTTTAATTTTTGTATAGCATTGAAACAGGGATTTTATCAAGCACTCACATCACTTATCTATTTAAATCTCATGATGCTGGAGGATCTGAAATTGCATGTCTCAGCTTTTAAGGATTCAGCTGTGTTATGCTAATGTTTAAAGTGTCTAAGGAAGACAACCAAATGAGAAACATCTACAAAAAAAAAATCCCACAAAATAAGCCCAAATGAAAAAAATTCAACTCTCAGGGACAAGGCATGAGGCATTCCTAAATGTAAAAGCAATTGAGGTATTTTCATGTGATTATTATGCAACCTCTTTTTATGTTTTCAAAGTTCCAGGAAAATTTAGTAGTTCAGGATTCAACATAACTTTTAGGCAAGATTTTTGTTTCAATCCATTGCATTCTGGACTATGAGGAAGAGAGAAAGTCCAGTCTAGGGATCCCAATGTGCTGTAGTGTTTTGGTGTCTCTAATTCCATATTAATGTATAAAAAACCCCTTAATCTGTTTCTAATTTCTAATTCAAACTCGTGTTTCCTGGGCACAATTGGGCTGAGATGCCAGAAATCCTTTGGGAACATCTCTCATATAGAACACTTCCTTCATCTAGGCGTAAAATCAGTCTGAAATAAAGGTGGGTGAACCTCAAATCTTGGTCCATATTTGGCCTTAAAGACATTTTCTGCCTCCTTGGAATCACAGCCCAGTCACTTGGCTGTGCTAATTTAATTATTCCATAATGTCCTGGGAAGTAGTGAGCATTTGGGACAGGTAAAAGTAGGAGAGACTTTGGAAGGATCCAACCTGGATGCACCAGTGCTGATCAGAGGGGATGGGGGGAGCTGAGTTTGTCCAAAAGGATTTCTTGTACTTCCCTATCCATTAGTTCTCTAGACACAGTAATTCACAGAAAAACATAAATTCTTTCTGGTTTCTAATTTTTCCTTCCCAACACATTTCTGAGAAACTTCAGTACTTGGTGTTGTGCTTTTAGGGAGAGGTGAGGGAGGGGAGCTATTTCTTCAAATGGGTTTTAATGACTCCAGACCTCCATAACTTACTTCCCTGGAAATGCAGTGCCAACTACCCAAAGCCTTTTGTGTTCCCCTCCCCATCTGAAAGCTGGAATGGGCCCAAGGTGAAGGTCTGTGGCCCCTGCTTTCACGAGGAAAGACTGATTCTCCTGAAAAAAGCTGCTTTTCCTGCTGTTTCCTTGCCCAAACTTGGACCAGAAAGAGCAATGCACTTCATCCCAAAGTTAGAAATGGAGGATGGGCATCGAGACAGCTGCTCGAGGAAAAATAATCACAATTTTCTTTCCCCTCTGGTAATTTTTAATGTGGTCAAAAACCAAAAAAAGCTGGCAAAGCTCTTTTTTTTTTTTTCTTTAAACATGGCCAGGATGCTGGTGAAAGGACACAATTCTGGCAAAAACCCCAACAGTATTTAATTTTGCAAAAGATTTTCAATAAGAAAATAAAATTCTTGAAAAAAAAGCCCAAAGCAAACAACATCAAAAGCACAAGGCTTTTTAAGCAGCCCTGAAGTACAAAGCTTTCACAGGTTTCTACATCTTTCCTGATAAAATTAGGAAAGGTAGGGAGATATTCCTCAGGTACACTTTTCAAGCTCCATGATTGCAATTAAATTGCAGCCATACTGCAATTACAGATATTTTCCACTTTTTAAAAATATATTAGCTCCTAGATGTTTCCACTTTATCCGGCGTGGAAATACAATTACAATTTTAGGCTTCTTATTAGAACTGTTATTTTTCTCAGATTTTACTGTGGGAATTTGTGCAAAGCTTTCTTAATTTTGGAGTTAAAAAAAAAAATACAATATTGAGTTTCTGTGAAATGTTGCTTGTGTGATTTAATATCTAATTATTTTAAAGAACTGCTGTATGTTACCTGTGCTGTATTCAGACTGTAACCACTGCCATGGGGTCAGCTCGTAATAAAGTATTAATGAGAGCAGTCAAAACACAATGGCTTTTTAATTACAGTCACTGTACAGGTCTGTTGATTCTTCTGTTGCACAGGTTGTGGTTAGGGGTGGGCTGGGACTGAAAAGGAGGCTTTCTTTGGTTTTATGAAGATGATTCACTTCTTTCCCTGCATTTTCAGGTTTGAACCTCCTGAAGTCTCCTGACTGCCAGCAAAAGAGAAAATTCCAACAAGGTGCGTCCCTCTGTCTTTATTTTGTAGGGAAAGGCTTCATTTTTAGGAAGCCAAGCAGCAAAGAAAAGCCCAGGAGACACTGCCTGACTAACAAGTCTGTGGGGGCTGGCAGGGACTTCTGCAAGGTTGAAAGCAAACTTGGTGTAACTGCTGGCACTTGTTACATGTAGGAATAGTAAGTCCATTTTTGTGCCCTTCCTGATGCTCTCTCTGTGGTTGGGAGCTGATAGAAGGCAACGCTTCAGCTTCCTGAACCCTCTAAATAAAGCTCCCTTTCTATAGGGGTGTTTTTCAGAGAGAGAGGCACATTGTCCTTCCTGCTTTGGTTGGGTTTTCGTATTTTGGCTCTTTGAATGAACAACTTTGGTCATTAAACAGTTGGAAACTTATTTCAAAAAGGCTTGAATGTATTGCAAGGGAAAAATATCTTCACTTGAATGGCTTGGAGCTGCTCTCTGGAGTTTATTTACATAGCTGCTGCATTGTGCCACAGCAAGAGGGGCAGCCAGGCTTCCTCTTTAATCTAAACTCCTTTTGCTTAAGTCATTAATTCACAAATAACTTCAGGTTCCTTTATTTCTAAGTTTGCTTCTTTCAAGAGATTATTATAGCAAGCCAGTGATTATTTAAATACTTGAATTAATACATATATTACTCTTGTAAATTCAGATATAGCAAAGAGCAAGTCAGACAGTCACTGTCCATGCATCAAACCACAGTGTGACCCGGTGAGGATGCAAAGCTCACACCCACATCGTAGTGAGAGCTGCCCACCTCTAATGTTGAGAAAAATGTGTTTCCCTCTGAGAGAAAGCCCTTTATAAAACAAGGTGTTAGGAATTCAGCTAGAATTTGCTGTTCCCAATAAGCCAGGTGGAATGAAGTGGGTAAGCCAGTACTGAATGCTCCGTATTCTGGTTTTCTCATTCTCAATCAAATAATGGCTTTTATTTTGCATGATTCACTGCTTTATTACATTGCTAAATCCCATTTATCTCTGTCAGGCCTGCTTTACCCCGAGGTGTTCTTTTGGTGTGTGTTTTTTGTAACCATATTTTGTATGGCACCAATACCTGCATATTGTTTAAAACAACACCAGTTAAGAGTTAACTCCCAGCAGGAGAAAAAAAGGCCAACTGAGTCCCCACAGCTGGATATCTATCAAGAAATCACCAGTTCTCTGACGTTTGCTGTGGGCAAAGGAAAACAAAGCTCTACCAGCCATAAATCAACCCCTGTATGCGAGTACTGTCAAAATGAGCTGCTGAGGCACTCTCTGATCCAACCTGTGGGCCAAGAAGTGCTGTCTTTTCTACATCCCAGTGTTTGGAAATGCCCTTGTGCTCAAGGAAGAGCTGGGGTGCCTCAAATACAGACATCCACAAGGTAACGGGCATCTCCAGATTGTATGGGAAACTTCATTAGGTGCCTTTAAAAGCCAGGCCTTCCTCACATAAGCTGTTAATTGTGCCTTGCTTGAGATAAGTACATTAAAAATATTCCAGCTACAGATGGGCTTTGAAATCAGAGCTGGATTTTAAATATCAAAATGTCTGGAATGGTTTGATATTTCTTCTTCTTCTTTTTTTTTTTCTTCCCCCCTTCCTCTATTAGAAAGATGAGAAACAAACCCTAGGCTTTTTGGGTGCAAACTTTCATATAGTTGTATGGGGTGCCTGCCTGGGTTTTGGCCTGCTCCCATCTCCATCTATTGTATTAAAACAGTTAAAGGCATTCTTCTCTTCCCCCTTTTCCCCTGCAGCTGGAAAGTATCCCCTGCTTTTGTGCAAACAAACATCAATGCTGCCTGTTGTATAAGCCTGTGGTTGGTTCAGTTTGCCTTCACTGGAGTGACCTATATATCTGTAACTTCATACAAGATGTGTAGGTGTGGGATTAAAATCTTTCCAATCAGACAATTTTCAAATGCATAAAAAGTTTGACTTCTGTCAGGAACCTCCCCTGTTTGGACAAGATGAGCAGGAAATCCAGACGTGTTCCTGAGATGTGAGGGGTAAAAAAGGAACAAGAGTATGATGACATCAGCCTATTTATTTGGTGAGTTTTTGGAGACTGAGGACTTTCTAATATTGTGTATTTTCACATCTAAAGTGGATGCTCAATGCTGCAATGGGGTGTTTCTAGTGATCTCTCTGTGGATAAACTGCTTCTCTCTTGTATCTCAGCACCACAATGAACATCAAAATCAGACACAGAGATCATGGTAAAATGTCCCTGCATTCAAATATTGCAAATACTTTTATAGAGAGAGAGCTGATTTCAGAATACCACTGCAAAAATCACTTGATTCTCTGAAAACAAGTAATAGCTTACAAATGAAAGTTGAGAAAGAAAGGCTTCTTCACTTTTACAATGTACAGAGCAATATGTGCACCAGGGCTGTCTGTCAGCACTGACTGATGATTCCTGAGTCTGGGTCCTTTTTCATGGCAAAGCCTGTGCTCCCAGCTTTGGAACAAAAGATTGCCAGAGATAACTGATGGAAAACACATCCCAGCTATTGACTAAGCAGCCTCATCTTCACCCTACAGCTAATTGCAAGGTAAAAAACTGTAGTAAAAATGTCCATTTTATCAACCAATTGGTTTATTTCTGCTCCAGATAAATGAAGCAATATTCCATTACCATCTCTGACCATGCTTTATTTTTTTCTATGTAGACTTGTTATGACAAAATTTCTTTCATTTTAATTAAATTTTTCTAGATACTATCTTCATAAAAGTAGCACTCAGAGAGGTATAATCACTACTTTTAATAGAAGAGGGTTAATGCTTGTTAAAAATGCTGGAGTAGCATTTGTCACTACTTTTGTTTGTCTGTCTGCAGGGAGAGGATGATCAAGGACTCCTCAGATCTGCTTTTCCTGGGTGATCTTCATACCAGTTTAAGTCCTGCTCTACCAAGTGGTTAAATGCTTGGTTATTTTTGGCACACAAATAATCTGGTGACTTCAGTGAGGTTGTGGGACTGTTTCAGTGACACAGGTTTGAAATTAAGCGTTTGCTTAAATACTTGACTGCCTTCTGGTTTTGACCTCTGCTTTTTTTTTCTGCAAAACTGATTTCATACAACTCATTTCTAGTTAACAGCCACCACTGCTTGGAACTGGATTGAGGTTTCATTTAATTTATATCACCAGAGAGCTACAAGGTGGTAACAACTTTCTGCTGCTGGCACGATCCAGCCTGAGCCAAGATGAACAAGCCTGGAAATGAAGGAGAATTCAGCCTGTGCCTTGATTTCCTTGGGGGGGAAGGGACAAAGATGACTGCAAGTGTAGGGCTCCTATCAGCCACGGCAAGCAAACACTAAATATTTTCTAAAGTGACCTGAATTGACCTTCTTGTAATGGCAAAACACACACAGGTAGAGCTGTCAAGGACACAGCAGTCCTGCTTCCCTGCTGACAGCCTCCAGGGATGTCCCAGGTACCAAAGGACACTTCAGATGGCCCCAATAACCTGTGTTTAGGCAACAGAGTTATACCTTCCTGACTGAGAATGGTCCCAAATGGGGATTTGCACCAAGGACAAGCAACCTTGCTGCTTGGCCAAGTTCTGAAGTTCATTCTCAGGAAAACTCCCACTAATCTAAGGCACACCAGGATTTCATTTATTGCTGGAAAATGTGAAACCTCCCTGACTAAAGTATCTTAATTAGGCCATTAGAGCCTGGTATAAAATGGCTGAGATAAACAGGGGCAGGAGGGCACAGGATATTGTCAATGCATTGTAAAGCCTTTGCTGCTCAGTCCCAAGTTCAAACTGTCCAGAACCACATTTTCATGGGATAAAACACCTGAGCCCTCTGTGGGGTGGCTCCTGGTAGGGCCCTTAGGTCCGTGCTTTTCACTTGACCTGTGGGCAGGGATCCACAGCTTCTCTCCCCTCTGCTGCCTCGTGCTGCTTGGACTTTCAGTTTCTAATTCTGGTGTGTTTTAATTTAGTGCAGTTTTTGGATTCACTGTGTGTGCTTGGGGCAATTTGAAGAGCCTCATCTTCAGTTTTCCTGTGCAGGGGCTGGTTCCAGAACGGGGGATCTGTCACGTGTTCTCTTCATATTGCTTTTCCAGAAGTGTTTTAACAGCTGTCATTAGTTACTCCAGGAGACTGAAATCAAAGAATTTGGTGAATCTGGGGTCTGTGTTGTATGTATGTGTACAGGAGGAGATGCAGATCATAGAATCATAAAACAGAATAACAGAATGGTTTGGGTTGGCCATCCAACCTGTCCTTGAACACTTCCAGGGATGAGGCAGCCACAGCTTCTCTGGGCAACCTGTGCCAGGACCTCACCACCCTCGCAGGGAAGAATTTTTTCCTGATATCTGATCTATGACTCCTCTCAGTTTGAAGCCATTCCCCATGTCCTGTCACTTCATGCCCTTGTAAAAAGTCCTTCTCCACCTGTCTTGTAGGCTGTGAAGGTACTGAAAGGTGCTATCAGGTCTCCTCTAAGCCTTCTCTTCCACAGGCTGAACAACCCCAACTCTCTCAGCCTTTCCTCATAGGGGAGTTCTTTGGTGGTGTTTTTGTATAAAAAAGTGACAAATCCAAAATATTCACCTTAAAAGAGCAAAAGAGGGACTTCTAGAATGGCATAACAGGGTTTTTTTTCTCTACAGATAGATGTTAAAAATTTCTTGTTTTTACTTTGAGACTCATGATTTCTGATGTCAAGAATTTATGCTCAGAAGTGAGATAAGGCTAAAAGCTGTACATGTGGGAAATAAAATGCAAGTGTGAAACTCTCAGCTTATTACTCACTACCAGCAGTCTGCACATTCCTGCAACTAGGTTTGTATTCTTATCATTTGAGCGCTAGTACTTGATCAGGCTGTTAGACTTGCATGAGTTATTGTTTCTTTTAATTTGTTGTTGTTGGTTTTTTTTTAATCCAAATAATCTATTGGAAGAACACATGTGGTGACAAATACTATTGCTGAGTTTACCTGTATTTAGGAGCTGAAAAAATCTGGAAAAGTAGAAATACTATGATTCCTAAACCGTTAGTGAAAATTACATTTTTGTTTAAAGAATGCACAGAGTTTTTAAGAATAAAAATCCCACATTGGCCTCTGTGGCAGCTGGGCCTTCTTCCTCTGGTGAGTGTGGGGAGGCTGCAGTGTCCCTGCTTTCTGGGGCAGAAAAGCCTTTTAGAGTTCTCTTTACATCGAGGGTGAGGGTGTTTTTTTGTTAAATTGGTGGTAATTATCTTAAGCAAATGTGTGCTGTTGGGCCTGTTCAGCCTCGAGAAGAGACATTGAGAGGGGATCTCATCCATGTGTGTCAGTGTCTGCAGGGAGGGGACAGAGGATGGACCAGGCTCTGCTCGGGGGTGCCCAGCAATGCGACAAGAGGCCACAGGCAGGAACCGATGCCCAAGAAGTTCCACCTGGACATGAGGAAGAACTTCTTTGCTGTGCAGTGATCGAGCACTGAACAGATTGTCCAGAGAGGGTGTGGAGTCTCCCTCACTGGGAGAACCGTCTGGACACAATCCTGTGCCATGTGCTCTGGGATCAGGGAGGTGGGAGCAGATGCCCCACTGTGGTCCCTCCCAACCTGACCCATCTTGTGATTCCGTGAAGTCCCGCACAGGGACTAAAAAAAAAAAAAAAAAGGATTCGTGGCTCCTGAAGTTTGAAAGCCATAAACCAGAGGGTGACACAGGCTGAGTGACCACACCAAACGCAGTCTCCGGGCAGAGGGGAAGGGTCTCAGCCGAGGGGATCGCCCGCGCCTCTGCACCGCGGGGAATTTCCGAGGGTCTCCGCCGCATCTCTCCCGGCTGACGGGGTGCAGGGGCTCCGAGCCCGGGGGTGTCCGGCCCCTGCCCGAGCCCGGGGGTGGCTGCGGGGCGGGGCGGGGCGGGGCGGGGGGCGGAGGAGGCGCGGGGGGCGGGCGGGGCCGGGCCGGGAGCTCCGCGCACACCGCGCTCATGTCAGCCCGCACCGCGCCGCAGGGGCCGAGCGAAGCCTCCCTGGATCCCTCCGATTTGCCTGTATTTTAATTCTTTAATTTATTTCATTTTAATTTTTTTTTTTTTTTACGAAGAAGGGGGAGGAAAGCGGAAAAAACACCCCCGGCTTCACGGGGAAAAAAAAAAAGAAAAAAAAAACAAACCCAAGAAAAAAAATGAGCCAGAATGTCTGAGAAAATGTCCAGCTTTCTGTACATCGGGGACATCGTGTCCCTGTACGCCGAGGGCTCCGTGAACGGGTTCATCAGCACGCTGGGGTGAGTGAGTGCGGGGCTCGCAGCCCGCGGCACAGGAAGGGGCGGCAGCGCGCCCTGCTCGGCGGAGCGGGGAAAGTAGGAAGTGCTGGGGAACGGGAAGGGATGAGAGAAGTTCTCAGGGCCGGGGAGCGGGGCCCGGGCCCCGCCGTACCTCCTCCTGCAGCTCCCGGCACTCCCCGCCCGGCTCCGGCGCCCCCGGTTCTTCAGACCCCGCGCTGTGCTGTGCCCTTAGCGCAGTCAGCACGCAGAGCTGCCATCTATCTATCTATCTATCTATCTATCTATCTATCTATCTATCTATCTATCTATCTGTCTATCTATCTATCTATCTATCTATTTATTTTAGTTGTACCTCTGAGAATTTCTGACAGTTTCCGTGCTCATCTTGCCATGAATCAGCTCGTTAAAAACCTGCACACCTTTGCTTCTGGTTTGTGTCTGCCTGAGGTCTTGTCTGTGGTTGTCGATGATCAGATATTTACGATCAGATAGTTTAATTTAATGGAGATGCCTTTTTTTCCCCGTGAGCTCTTCTTTCTCTCTGCAGGGTGAAAGGGTGTAGTTTAGCTGTGGCTGCTTCGCTGAACTGCCGCTTGCTTCAGTTTTTTATTAACCTCGGCCGCTTTAAATCACCTTCTTGGAATCCAGGAGGGAAAACCTCAGCGAATGACGATAGCGATACATTGATACATTTCTTTGAAGTTTGGCTGCAGTGAGGTGTCCCGAGGGTGCAGCAGTTCCCTCTGATGTTCCCAGGAGAGCTGCAGTAGTTCCAGTAACTTTGTGGCATGTCCAAAGTGAGCATGTCCTGAAACCTTTGTCACTGGCAACATCTCCTGCACTGCATGGATTGTAGCGATCCCATGGACAAGGCAGCTCAAACTCTAGTTAGATATCAGTGTCATTTGCTGCTTAAACGTTAATGGTACCTTTGGAATAACAGTTAAACCTGCCAAGGCTGGTTAACACGGGTATCGCTCCTGTATTGGTGTAGCCTCCCTGTGTTCTGTGATCCCTTCCATGGGGGACTGTAGGGTGAAGTAAGGTTGGTATTAAAATGCAAACAGTGAATGTGTAAGATACTTGGAGTGGTGCTGCTACTGGAAAAGAGATGGTGTTCAAGGTCTTTTATATATTTTTTTTAATCTTATTATTGCATCCAATCCTTGCTGCTCACTCTTTTAATCTGTTGACAAGTGTTTTTCAATGGTTTGTTCCTCTATTTGTTAATTTGGCGCCTCCTCTCACTGACTGTCTGTGTTGTCTCACACCTCCTTTCTGACATTGCTGACTCTGGCAATTTTAAATCCTGCCTGAAAAAGTTTTCTTTCTGCAACTGTTTATTGCTGGATATTGTTTCTTACTCTTCTAACCCCAGCACTTCTTTTTTTTTAATTTCGCCATTGGTTTGCTGTCTTGTTCTATCTCATCTCTGTGTTCTGCTATGTGGAGGAAGCTAAATTTGCTGTGCTTTCCTTTTCATTGTGTTCTTCCTTTCTGAGAGCACCTGCTTGTCCACAGTTACAGATGTTTCTGCTGTGACTAATGCTTGTATGACTGTCACTCCAATATGTGTTTTGGCATTGCCGTGCCACAGTTTTAAGGCTGCTGATCCTCCCCTTATCCCTTGGAGTTAAGGCAGGACATTTATTCCCAGTTTTAAAGATGAGAAGCAAAGATCAAAGCTTGTCTAAGGCACCTGGGAGCTCTTTACTAGAAGAAATAATTGAGCTCAAGCCAACACTCTGTCCAGGCTCTCTTTCAGCCCAGCTCAAGAAAACTGCTTGGGATGAGACAAGACTCCTGTGTGCATCAGGAGACAAGACTCCTTCAGTGACAGGCCAGGAGTTCAACAATGCTGATGTACCTCTGTTGGCTTTTCAGTCCAACTTTTTTGTGCCCTGCTCTCTGACATAGTAAAAGCAGCCTGAGAGCCAGGAGGCTGGAGTGGAGGAGCTGCAGGAAACTTGAATTTGCCAGTGGAAAAACCCCCATACCTGCTGAATGGGAATGCTGACCCCTTTGCTGGTGGTACAAGAGCTTGGACTGACATTTAAAGTTGTGATGCCAGGTTACCATATCTGTGCCAGCTCTTGCAATTGCTGCCTTTGGACTGGTTGCAGCAACACAAGATGCAGAAAAAAACTCTTATACTCAGGGAAAACTTGCTCAGCTGCACTTTGCAAACACCTGAAAAGATGAACCCTCATTTTCCACAGGTGCCTCTAGTTGGTGAGGACAAGGTGGGGTAGGATTAGGAATGATTTCTCTTTTTTTTGGACTGCTGTGGGTCCTTGTTTAATTGCTTTTGCCTGGGTTACACCTGAAATGTTGCCGGGCAAACCAGCCTGTCACCTGCACTATGGAGCCCACTGGGGAGTCTCCTGCTGTTTCAAGAACTTGAAATCCAGTTCAGGCCTATGACTCTGGAGCAGGGAGAGAGTCCTGCTGATTTTAAGCTATCAAAGGCTGATTGTTTCCTAAACAAAGTGTGAGCAAGGCCGTTCTATAAATAGGATAAAAAAGTGCCCAGCACCTCTGCAAGCAGGGGAGGTCTGTCATGGCAGGGGACCTCACTCCTTGAGGAGTTGAACCAGCTCAACAAATGGGTTTTGAGGGAGATTTCTAAGCATAGGCTGTTTCATGCATTTTAGAGTATTTTTTCCTCACTTGCTGGTGCAGAAATTTCCACATGGTCTGTTTTTGCTGAAAACTTTAAGCCAAGAGAAAGATGTAGCTGAGCTGTTCAGGTCATGTGTGGGGTCAGGTTAATAGCTCCTATAACCTGAGTGTGGCAATATTCCTCTTGTGTAGTTTAGGAGGTCCCAACTGCCTTTTTTTAGGAGACAGGGGATCTGCGCCCTTGGCCCTTGATCCAGGTGAGCCTGGTGAGGGCAGCAGGGCCTTTCCACACCTCCCTCTGGAATGAGCATTTGGGAATTGCTGGAACAAGATTCTGTGAGTGGTACTCAAAGGGTTGGGGCACTCCTTTGAGCTGGAGGAAATCTATGTTCTCATCCTCCTTGTCTCTGAACTGTTTCATGACTATAAACAGCTGTTGGATGTGGGGATGAGGGCTTTGCTTTCACATTTGATCTCTCTTAGTCTGAAGAGGAGACTGAACCTCTCTTCCACATCTGAGGTTAGTGCTGTAGGGTGGGATGGGGGCAGGGAAGTCAGGCAGTGCCTGCTCCAAATTCTTCTTCCTATATCCATATTTTAAGAGGCAGAGATTGGGCTCAGTTTTTTGGAAGAAGAGGTGTAACCACTGGTCTCCAGGAGGATGTTCCAGGCTGTGGATCCCACATGGAGAGGGGCATCTCTGGCTATTGGTACAGGAAAGGGTTTTAGGGCTCAGCATTTTCAGCAGGCCTTTGGATACTTGAGGTACTGAGAATCCAAACAATCCCCCGCTCTTTTTTCTGCTTGGCTTTGGGCTTATTCTGGATTTGAATGCTGCTCTGAGGTGCTGATGGTGTGTCTTCTGGCTTTTCCAATCCCCCACCTCCCCTCCTTCCTTTTTAAATAGGAGAATGCTTTTGGACATATAAGCTGATAGCCTTGAAATTTAGTGCAGAAAAGGAAACATTTGGGAGAAGGAATTTACATCCCTTGATAGTTTTCTGCCCTTGCAAGATGTATTTTGTGCTGGGTTATGGAATTGTGCTAATACTGAGGGGTTTGACACAGTAAAACTTTTACACAGTTGGAGGCTTTATGTCCCACAGGGAGGGTGTGTCAGAGCCAGGCAGTGAATTCAGTTATCTTGTCTTAGACTAGTGTCTGAACCTTGAGACCACCTTTCTCAGTATTTTGGCTGTGAATGCTGAGAATGAAAATTGTATTAATCACCTATCAGTACAATGAGGGGAAAAAAGTATTCCTGATGGGAGGGGTGGAAGGAAAAAAGCAAGTAAGGACAATGGCCAGGATCAGCTGTAGGAAAGTTTGAGGGTGAGCCTTTTAGTCACCATGGGGAGCTGCATTCCTGTCTCACCTCCATAAATGTGCTTCTATGCCATAGCAGGGAGAGATCTCATGGAACATAATCACTGGAGCATGAAGCAGGACCCACCTGCTTGGTCATACGTGGCCCTGGATGATGAGGGGTGCTGAGTTGTATTTCTCATTAGCAGCAAAAAGTGTGTTGTAGAGTATTTTTACTAATTTTCCTCAGTCTAATGTTGATTTTTTCCTGGATATCTCATCTTAATTTTTCAAAGCTCTTCTTGGAACTTTCTTGTTTGAAATATCACAGGTTTATTCAAGCTCCTTCACTGGATTTTTGTGCAGGAGTTGTCTTTTTGAAGTTGGACTTCACACACAGATTGAGTCAATCACACTTCGTGAAGAGGCAAGGTGAAGTAGAAAGTGCTTTAGAAACAGCATAAATCAGAATATTCCAAATATAACAAAGCTAAAACTTGTTATCCTGGTGCCTTCAGGAATGGTCCCTAAGAGAAAAGGTGCAGTGACTGATGATGCTCACAACACACCAATGCAGAGTTTTCATCAGAGCCCTTATTTTTCTAACCCTTCTCTCCTACTGTCTGAAGATGTAAGCCATGGTTAAGGAACAGAGTATCCTTTAATTAATAGCAAATTTTTCTTTCATGTCCCAGCTGAAAAAAGGTAATTAGTCAGGAAAGAATAAAAAAGCCTGAAGAAAGTGAGAGTGGCATAACTAGAGTTACTCATAATTTAGTTCTGGTATACGTAGAATCAAATAATACCTGGAAGAGGGAAGGGAAGATGCATTTCAGCTTTTCTGTGGGCAAAAGTACTTGTAGGTTTTGTTTCCTAGGTACTTTATCCTCCAGACTAATGGTACCAATGAGATTTGACAGTTTTGATTGTGTGTAATTTTTTTTAAATACTGTGTAGGTTTGGCATTTTCAGGAATATGTTTGGTTGTCTTTCTGATGCAGCAGCCCTGCTCTGAACCCTCCAGCTGCTTTGAATATATGCTAATGTACACTTTTCAGCTGTGTGGGGTATTGCTTTTCTGTGATAACTTTGTAAAGCACAAGCTATATTAGATGCATTATTAAACACTTTCATTGATCTTACAATAAATGCCGTGTAAGTGGAGATGTAGACACATAATACAGCCCTCTATCTTGCATACCTTGCCATGCAGTACATATATCAAAGCTTATATCCTCTGTAATTATCCACTCTCACTAGCAATTAGGCACGGCTCCAGCTTTGCCATTTGTAACAGCCTTTATTTTGATGCTCAGTTTCAAATGTTGTAACAACAGTGCCATCCTTAAATAAACAATGAGACAAAGCTTTCCACAAAGCAGCCTTACGGGAATGCAGCGAGTAATAAGCCCCGGAGGGCTCAGACTTGTTTCTGAAGTTTTCCTTATACACAGAGCCTAGCCTGGGTGTGAGGGGAAAAAAGCATTAGACTTAATTACAGTGTTATGATTTATGAGTCTGTGTGCTAAAATGGAATATCCTTGGTGCAGAGAGCTCGTTATCGAGCAGAACTGGGGAGAAAATTGGGGTTAGGGAAAGAACTGATTGATTAATGCAGGAGGGAGTTTACCTGTAAGCTGTGTGGTAGTAATGGAAATAAGAGAGGAATTTTGAATTGAGATAAGACATACTACAAGTTCTCAGCTGGGCTATGGGTAATGTGGGGAGTAGTCAGGAAAGAGAGGGGAGATTGTTTGACCTGCATGACTTAAAGTCTTTTTTTAACTGCCTTTTACATAATGAGAGGACTAACTAAACTAAACCAGTCTTGACGTGGTTCTTGGTGCTGTTAGAAATCACGACTACCCTGTATTTTAAAGGTACCACAGAGGAAAGAGTCAGGTCAATCTTTGACTTCCCCAGCCTGGAATATGATTTCCCAAGAAGCTCCTGAACCTTTGCTCAGCCGGTGTTTGAAACCGTTTGCTGTTCGAGGTGTAGGCGGTGGCTGCTACTCGGCTGAAGCCTGAGCCTGTTTGTTGAGCAGTAACACTGAGCTGTGTCCTCTGCACGTGGATTTACTGCACTTGAAAGTCTGGTTTTTGCTTGCTTTGAAAGGTCGGTTACTTCTTGTATGATGTACTTGATAAGGGATATTTATGGCAAAACTGGAGAAAGGAAAATGAACAGTCATTCAGGATTTTGCTTTTTTACCTCCTGTGTGTTGTGTTTTGCCACTTAATCAGAGGTGTATGTTTTAATTATGTTAAAAGGACATAATTCCCTTGTGACTGATTCTTTTAAACTTCTATTGATTATTTGTAAGTCTCATTCCATCTAATTACTTGAATCAATCCTTCCACCACTATGAAGATGTGTAAACACTTCCTGATGTAAATTCTGTTTATGATGCTAAACCTCAATGCTTTGGGCCTGCAGCTGTGTGGGAAGTGAATCCCAGTTCCCAGGGTTTCCAGCTTCCTTTCCTGGGGGGCTACAGGGAAGCCCCAGTTGTCCAGCAGCTTTGTGTTCCCTCTCTCTAGAGAAGTAAAAGTAACTTCTGTTTTCACTACCTCAGTTCACCTCAAATATGAAACAAACCAAGGAATTGCATTCTAGCAAGGTAAGTTTTTGCTGCAAAATTAGGAAAAGAGTTAAACAAAAAAGCAGGGTTAAAATGGACCTGTTATTCATGTCCTATATTAGGTACTGGTGGAGGTTTTGAGGGGCTGTTTTGGCTGTGGAAACCAAAAGGTTGTGTCAGGACTGGTCTTGCTGCTCAGCTAGTGCTGATTTTGTGACTCTCTGTGTACTTTGATTTTTCAAATGTTTGAGGCTTGTGCTAAGGCTGCTGTGGTCTCAAACATTTGAATACCTGTTGATTTTTTTTTTTTTGTTCCAAGGGTTTTTGGTGTTGTTTAGGAAAATGCAGAACTATATCACCTTCTCCAGGAGAATGCCTGAGGTGAAGGTTCAGTTCCTGTAGAAAGAGTTTTAAGGTTGCCTATGGGACCTTTTGTAATACAAAAGTTATATAAAATGGATTTAGTACTTGGTAATTCCTATGTAATACAGTTTGGGCAATTCTTTTGAAATGTCCCTTTAGGTTGTTGCTGCTGCATGAGTGAAGACATGTAGTTGAAATTTATATGAAAATACTTGGTGGAAGGAGGCTGGAAGGGCATATCCAAGTGCGGTTGTTACCATTTGATACTAAGTTTGCTACAGCTCTTCTCTGTACCAAGAATTGGTATTAAAACCAGTAATCAGGTTTTTATTCTTTGACCTCCAGCAGATAAAAATCAATGTCATTTAAAAGAAAATCAACAAACAAAAACTGAAACGAGGCTTTTTATATGAATCTCAAAATACAGAAACTTCTTGTGATCCAGTGCTTGGACTTCTTATCTTGATTCCCTTTTAGGAGCTTGTTTGAATTTCAAACAGCTTTTTTATTCCCTGCACTTGACACACACAAGTTAATCAGTGTTGCAGGGGCAGCTGAAAACTCCCTCATGGAGAAAAGCTTGAAAACCAGAATGATCACTAATGAAATGTAAGAAGTGCCCTGAGTTTAGTAGTAATTTTCTTCCATTAACTTAAAGTGTGTGCTTTGCAGGTAGGGGGGCCTAACTAATGGTATGTGAGTACTTGAGACCCCAAGCAGTGCTTTTTGCATGTCCTGGTTGATTTTGTTTTACATTTAGCTGGGCTTAGATTTCTGACAGGCCCCCCAGTTGTTCCAGGTAACAGGAACAGTGGTGTACTTTGCTAAAATGTTCTTAGTCACCATTTCAGTCTGGCTTGTGTCTTTTTATTGTTCAGAAACAATAAATAAAGAGAGGAAACAAAATTAATGGATTGGGAAAGACTGGATATCGCTTTTGAAAACAGAGAGCAGACCTTGTGTAGTTTTGAATGCTGAAAAATGTTCAAATGCATCACTAAGCAAGGTCCATTCTTCCCATCAAAGAATAAAAGTTTAAGGCTACTTAAATTTTTTTTTTTTTTTAAATCCTTCATTAAAAAACCCCAACCTAACAAACTGCATGGAGTGAAAGAGATTAAGTGCCTGTTAGTAGTATTTTCTCTGATATTTTGGACAATTTATTGAGGTTATCACCTTTTGCCAAGGTGGACTTAATACCAGCCTGAGGGTGCCAATCCATAGGCTTCACTCCTCACCCAAATTTGACAGGGCCTAGTGAGCTTGGCTCTTTACAGAGAGATGAAAGGTCAGACTTAGGTGGAGAGTTTTGTGGAATTTTGATATTCTAAAATGAGGTTTTACATCAGGCTTGCTGATATAAAAATCAGGTAGGGCCATCTCTGTAATGCTTCTTAGGTTGAAGGCAGAACTCAGTAAGTTAAGCTTTACTGTCAAACAGGTTTCATAAGTAATGAACTGATGTAGAATTGTTTTGGACTTTAGGTTGCTTTAAAGACACTGAAGTTATTGCAGTAAACACAGGAAGTCCAAGTCTCAAGATTTTCAGTTATCTTTGCAGATATCCTTACATATCATCATAGCATGTTATTTATAAAGAATATTAGTATACAGAAAAAAAATTCTTGCCTTTAAAAGATAAAAATACAAAATAACATACAGAAAGTTAAGAGGAATTTTTTTTTAGGTGGTGAGGACGTAACAGTTTATTTGCATGTCAGGCTGGCCAAGTTGATTGAAGGGATGGAGCAGCTCTGCTGTGAGGAAAGGCTGAGAGAGTTGGGGTTGTTCAGCCTGGAGAAGAGAAGGCTTTGGGGTGACCTGATTGTGGCCTTCCAGGATCTGAAGGGAGCCCACAAGGAAGATGGAAAGAGACTATTTCCAAGGGCCTGGAGTGACAGGACAAGGGGGAATGGCTTCAAACTGACAGACAGTAGGTTTAGATTGGATATTAGGGAGAAATTCTTCCCTGGGAGGGTGGGGAGGCCCTGGCACAGGTTACCCAGAGAAGCTGTTGCTGCCCCTGGATCCTTGGAAGTGTTGAAGGCCAGGTTGGGTGGGGCTCTGAGCACCCTGGTCTAGTGGAAGGTGTCCCTGCCCATGGCAGGGGGTTGGAATTAGATGATTTTTAGGGTCCCTTCCAACCCAGGTCATTCTATGATATTATAGATTATTTTACTCAGAAAAAGTAACTAAGTCTCATGACATTATTTCCTGTATAGGTGATCCAAAATGTAGGGATCACCTGCAAATTTGTAGATTTAAGTTGCAAATATATCATGAGGCAGTTTTAATAACTTGTTGAATAGAAGCCAAGTTAAGATTTCTACTTCCTTGGCTGGATCTTCTGGGATACTAAAAGATTGATAGGATTTGGTCATGAGACCCTTCAAAGGCTCCTCAGAGAGGGCACTGCTGTGGCCTCTGGGCAGCTGCAGGGTTTGGGTCAGAGGTTTGTGTCAGCAATGGCTTCTCTTGCTGAAACAAAACAAGGTCAGGACCTAGCAGGCAATAATTCTTGTCTGTATTAACTTTTGTAGTTGAACAGGTTTTTCTGCCACTGAATGTAAGAACCAATTAATTTTGCAACCCCCCTGGAATATCTAGGATATAGCAAAGCCATTTGCATGGGAAGTTTGGTTGTACCAGCTCATTTGAGGCCACACTGTGGAGTCAAACTTGGTTTCACCTGGTCCGTTTCCTTTCCATGTCAGATTAAACTCCCTCCTGTGATTAGACTGCTCCTAATGGAATTGTTTTACTTAAGCTGGAAGCGGGACAGTGCTGGTTTGAGTTTTCAACTATGGATCTAAACTATGTTTAAGAGGAGATACTGGATTAAAGGGTGGGACACAAGAGACTTGCACAAGGTTGTTGACAAATTGTGGAAAATAACCAAAGACTCCAAGTTCTGGGTCAGTGCTCTTTTTGTAAGTGTTGATCTACCAAGCTGTTCAATACATGAATTGTTTTATATTGGTTTATCTCACGGGAGCAAGGCAGTTGTGACAAAGCTAGTTAGTTTATTAAAGTTTTCATGTATCAAAAGTTGTTTTATCTTAAGGATGCATCTAAAGATGGAGAATGAGGTTTATCGTGACAAGAAAAAAGTGTGCTGAAGAGAGTTTTACACTTGCTTATGCTCAAATGTTGGGTGGAACCTCTTTGACAGTGGTAAATACAATTATTAATGTTCTTCATTTGTAATGGGGGTGAGAGAGAAAATCCTTCCTACTTTCTGCTGCCAGATTACTGGAAGAATGGAAATCATCACCCAAAGCACATACACTTGGTAAAACCTGAGGAAAAGCTGAGTCTTGCTATCCAAGAAGCTTTTTAGAAAGAAATTCAGCATCATCAGGGCAAGCTAAAGGGGCCTAAATGAGTACAGAGAGGATAAGACAAAAACCTCAGTCAGAGCCAGAGAAAAATCTGATATGGTGACCCAGAGGCAATAAAAGTGAGTGTGCTGCTGAGCACTCTTCTCCCTGAAAACTGTTATCAAAGAAACTCCTGCTGTTTGTTTTGTCCTCTGCCCAGGAAAATAAGAATTCACAAATCCTTGGATTTGGTTGATGATCTTAAAGGTATTTTCCAACCTAAATGATTCTATAAAATTATTTCCGAATAAATGATCAAGGAAATACCTGGAGCCATCTCCAACTTTTCTTTATAGCAGAAACAGCCTTTATGTCTCCAGAACTGACATAATTACCTGTGACTAATGATAATAGGGTATTCTGGGGTGGATCCGACCTCCAAAATGGAAATTTGGGACTGGTATTACATGTGGAGCAAGAAATAATATGGACCCTCAAAAGAGACCAGAGAAAATTGATATGGTTTCTAATACAAGAGCTGGAAGCCTTGCAGGTGGAAATAAAGCAATAATGAAAATGCCATCTGAAAAAATAACTGGGTGCATCCGTAGGAGTCAAAGGAAAAAAGTTTCCTAGTGACACTTTGAATAATGATTTGCAGGTGAAAGTGAAACCTTTCATGGGCAGCAATTACAAACTGTCTGGGAAAAGAGCAGGCAATTTACCCTCTCTCAAACAGCAAAGTAGGGTCACTGAGCTGGTCAGAAATATATTTGCTGTGGTCCTGATCTGTTTTTCCTCAAAATATAGGTGAGGAAAGCTTTGGGTTTGAGCCTTAGCACAGGCTTGACTTTAAAAATGAACTTGCAGATTGGTTATCCAGGTGTGGAAATGTAAGTATGAAAAGACAAAGGGGACTTGAGAAGGTGACAAAATATAATTTTTAAACTCCTTGGGGACAAGTAGTGCTTGGTGCTTAAAATTTCAGACATTTTCATTTTAATTTGTCTGAGGAAGAAGTATGAGGTCAGTACTATGCTGAGACACCTTGAGAGCAGCTTAATGTTTAGTTGTAGGAATTAATAGGGCTGTTCTTCCAGCTCTCGGGTGCTCAGAGATCTGGGAGCAGCAGGATGACCTTGATGCCTCACCCAAATGAACTCCTGCAGATATTGCCTTAGGCAGAAGATCAAAGAATTATTTCAAGGAATGACTCTGCTGAAAAAGGCATCACTTTTTTCTTGCCTTCTCCTAACTTGCAAAACATCCTGAATAAGATGCAAATCCCCCTGAATCATTCACTTGATGGATGTATTGTTCCTGGAATGGACTTCAGAGCAGCCAAAAAGAATGTGTAGCATCCCCTCAGAGTGGCAACATCAATGTTTTCTGGTCATGTCAGGCAAGCTTGGAAGTTAGAAATGAGATGGTGCACAGGTGATTCTATTCACTCAGAAATTGTAGTGTTGCTTTGAAACTGCTGAAATTTGAGGGGCTGTGAGAGTAATTTAAAAACCATCTGATTAAGTGATGTGTGAGCAGGATGTGGAAAACGGTGCAGGAAATGTGATGTTTGCAAGATAGATAAAAGAGACAGAGCCCCAGTGCAACAGCATTTTGTGGGGGCAGCACTGGAGTGTGTTGCTGAAGAGCTGAGCTTTTTTTCTCCAAGAGAATTGATAGTTCTGTGACATAGTGGTGATTTATTTCCCAAAATCTCCTGGTGCTTGTGGAGTCAGGCACCAAAGGGCACTTCAAATAGGAGAGACTTGGCTGAGTGATTCTTGTAGGTTTAGAAACAAGACTAAGATCCATCAATGTATCAAAGGAAAATTTTATTTCCAAGTATTTCACTAAGTCTTTGAGACTGCAGGTTTCCTCTCTCAGTGTGCCCACAGGCTGATGGGTGTGAGGAAGGTATGAATCCTTTCAACTCTCTTATTTTATAGATTCAAGGAAATAAGGGCACTATGTCCCATTGCTTTTGAGGAATTTAAAGCAGAAGTGGATGAGAGTATGAATTATACTCCAGAAGTTGTTTTGTTTCAGTGTAAAGCAAATCTCTATATTATAAAGGAATTTTGGTGGGATGTGGACTGTGTAGAGGATCAAACACTAGACTGGAAAAGCTTGTTTGAGCCTGTTTGGGAACATGAACATCTCTTGGATGCAATTTTATAGGAAAAGCTTATGAAGTCCAGGAGTTGACTGGATGTGAGTGAGACATAGTGAATCAAGGAGAATTTAGCCCCAATTGCACTTTGTGCCTCCTTTTTTATGTAGTTACATAGAAATGTATGTGTTAAAATAGTCTGCCCTTGTAGTGACAAGTGCATGGACTAAAGAGACCGAGTTCATTTCCAGACCAAAGAATGAAGATTTCCAGCAAGCTGAGGTCAAAGAGCACCTTTTCAGTAGCTGCTTTTCATCTGTTATCTTGCTTTAGCAGAGTTCATAGAAGAACTAAAGGAATTTTATCCCTTTAGCTCGAAAGAACTGAAAATATCCTCTTCTTTCCAATCACTTCAGTCCGCTGAGGATAACGAAGTTGTTGTATTTCCAGACTTGCCCGAGTGCTGAAATGTTGTCAAGTATCTTCAAATGCTGTCAGAGTGGAATCTACACCTTGGATGTGGGTATCTAGGTTTGTGAGTGATGTTTCCTGTTGGAGGAGTTCTGGAATTTTCATGTTCTGGCTGGTTTTGATTGGTTTGATGTGATGGTGGTTTGAGGAATCAGACCTGATTCCCTGTTTTCTAAGGATTGCTGAAGACACTCATTATTTCTATTGAAAAACAGAGGCAGGTTTTTTTCTCCCTGACTTTTACAGACAGAAGAAATATGGATGTATTTTGTAAGCTGGGCCTTAAATATTCCATAAGTTCTCAGTCTGCTCCATATAAAATGGAGAATAATCTTATGGGGAATAATTCTGAGTGAAATGAAGCAGGTTATTTAGTTGAGGAGAAGAGACAGGAGGTCCTATGCATTCAGTGAAGTGTGTTGGGATCTCTTCCAGGCTGAGGGGGTTCACTGTGGTCCATTGTTTCCAACATTTCATCTCCTTGTGGAGGAACTGGAAGCTTGTTTGTCTCTGTTACCAAGCTCTGGCATCCTGAAGGAGTGGTTTGTGCTGGCAGTGACACCCTGCAGGGGACATTTTGTACGACTGATACTTCTGCCACAGCACTTGCAGTTTGTGTGGTTGGTGGCAGGATGTCAAAGGGGAAATTGGAACTGTAAAGGGTCCACACAACTCAAACAGATCACAAGTGATTATCTGTTATCACTAAACAGTCTTTTGCATAGTTTCTGCTTCTGAGGGAGTTTGGAAAATTAAGTGATTCTGAGTCTCGGGATGCCAATGAGTTTTGGTTTCCTGTTAGTTTGCAGGAAGGGAGTCTCTGATCTTTGCCTGTATTGGGGATTTAAGTCAGGAATTTGATGACTCCACCACTACCTACTCCCTAGATTGATCTTTTCAGATAGACCATGAATGTGAAGGGACTGAGGATTTTCTGGAAGGGACTGATATGTTCATTATAATAGTATAGATCCAATGACACGAGATCCTTTCTGTAAAGGCCAAACACAGGAGAGGCAGTGGACAGGTTTAACACTTCCCCAGCTGACTGGTGGCTCTTTGTGCTCTGGAGATGATGGATTTTCCATTTGGAGGCTGGTGTTCCCAGCTTAAACTGGCACATGGGTGTCCAGATAAATTTCTGTGTGTTTGAATTTCTGATTTATCAGCTCTAATGCAGGAAGCTGCTTTCAAGTGAGTCTTGGCCAGAGGGCGGTTTCTGGGGGTGCTGTGAAGTTTCGTTTTGCATCTTGTACTGTTGAAAGGAGGGGAAGTGGGATATTTGTGTCATCCCTTGCAGATGGAGAACTGAGCTCGTGCTGGTCAGCTGTTTTCTGGGCACTGTGTTGCCAGGGTAAGTCAGCAGAGAAGCTGATCCAAATGCCAATTGAAAGTCTGCTCCACAGCTCTGACAAGATCTCTACAAAGTTAGTTGGCAAGAGCTAAGGCATAACTTTGGTGAATTAAGTGCTGTGATACTTTTTTCTCCAATTTCAGGATGACAAGTTAGATACAAGCTTTTCTGTTGTATAAACACAGAGCTTTATACACAAACAAATAGTTATTTTTGGTGCTCATTTCCTATGAAAAAAAAATTAAACTTGAAAGGTAAAAATAAACAAAAACATGTTCTAAAACTCCTTCAGAGTAAAGGTTAGAGAAGAGGAAACAACAAAGGCTCAAACTCACTTCCAATTCACATAATTGCTGACACGAAGCTGCAGACCAACCAGATGAACTGCACACTGTGAGGTGCAGGAGCAATTTGTAATCCTTTTAAGTTACCAGAGTGTCAAGAAGCACATACATGCAGTGCAATAAATCCTTGTCTCTGCTTCAATTTTGCTAAGAAATATTATCTATTTAGGCTTAACCAATATCTGTATCTATCTAAATGGATCAGAAGAGAGCAGTTAACTTCTGAGGTCTTATTTAGGGCACTGTGCTGATGGAGGGATTTATATGTGAGTTAACTGTGGTATCAGATTATTGTGCCTTTTGCTTTGGTGAATAGTTTTTCAAACCGGTGAGGCTGTGGATATGCATTTACTCTGAAGGCTATTTTTTATCAGTGGCCTCATGTCACTGTTCAGCATCCAAACAGTTTCTATGAGTGCTTCTTAGCCCTCTCTAAGCAACAGGAGTTAATATACTGTAACAATTGAATAGATGATTTGTGCTAACAGAGTTGACTGTTGCTCAGAGACCCTCAGGCTGTGAAAGGTTGTAACATGAAATGAGTGAGCCAGAGTAATGTTTACTTTTGCCCTTGCCTGGATTTGGGTCAACTTAATCCTTTTATTGAATGTTGTGATCTATGAGTCTTGTAACTCAAAAGAGTGCCAGGGAGGCTGTTTTATTTCCATGTGTCAAATCAGGAAACAGTGGAGAACTTCAGAGAGAGATGTGGGGCAAGGCTGCAGCTGCAATTCCCAGTCAGAGAAAAAGCTTGGGAAGAGCCTGTCAGTTTTAGCAGGAGGCCAGATCTTCTGCCACTCAGACTGGAGTGTCTCAATGTCCTCTGAAACGGAAGTTTTAATCAAAGTATATCAGACCAATTGTTTATGTGAGTGGATGAGATTATCCCAGACAGTGTGGGGCTGTTTGACTTGGAAAAAGAACTATGTAAAGAAAGTCCTCAAAGCCTCACCACAGAGATAGTCAATTGGCTTTTGGATTATGTCATAAAATCTGGGAAGGTGATAAAAACTGAGCTGATTTTTGGGTGGGGTGCTGGGCTATCTTTTCAGATCAACTTATAGCTGTGGAGTATTATTTACTATGCACAAATGAATAGGGAATAGGAGCTGAGGCAGCGGGTATGTTTTTAATCTTAATGTGCCAGGCAGCGGGTTAACTTCTTGTGATAATGTGTCCAAGAGGGTTGTGGAGTGATAAGGAAAAGCTTTGAATAGTTTTACTGGGCTGAATATTATTGCACAATATTAGATTAGAACTTTTTAAAGGGGGGGCTGTGCACACCAAGTAGTTTGTTTGACTTGAAACTAGATGTGAACTTTGGTGTGCTTTTTTTTCTTTTGTGTCCAGGTTCCCCTTGCAGAGAAAGTGTGAAGTAGACAGTCACTATGGGATCCAGGGTGGCAGGGATATAAAAACCTCAGGATCTCAGGCTTGCCTGTAACTGCATTTAAAACCTTACACTGACACAGAGAGGTGGAATACACCAAGTACCCTGAAAGGTGGAACATGTTCTTTCTGGGAGGAGCTGCTAAAATGTATCCCATTTACTTACAATTTTCCCTTAAGAAAATAAGAAGAAGTGGCCTGAGAGAGCTGACATCTCTGAAAAGGGAAACAGGGATTTCTGTTGCATCTGTTGCCTCCATGGTCCCTACCACTTGGTCATGCAGGAGTAAGTAACCATGGCTATTAGTTCATCACCCACCACGTTCTCACCTTGCTCCAGTCCCTCATGGTATCTGCATGGTCTTCTTCCAACGAGGTCCTTTCTTTTCTGCTCATATTGTTTTTCTCCCCCCTCACTTGTGCCACACCTCCCCGAGGCCTTGGAGCCCTGTTGCTGTGCCATCCCCCTGCCAGCCTGTCTCACAAAATCAGATTTTGTCCCTCCCCTATGCACCTCTTGCTTGAAGGCATGTGCTGGATGCCTGTGGGCATCAAAAACTTCTGGCTGTAGCAGGACAAGCTAAAAAACAAGCTAAAACCCCCTGCTGTTGCAGCTCTGGGTGTGGAGGAGCCGATTCCAAGGCTCCCCCTGTGTCATGCCTCCTGCCCAGCCTGCACCAGGCAGCTGCTTGCCCAGTGCTGTGACAGGTCCTGCTGGTGAATGGAGAAGGGGAAATGTTATTTTTTTCCCATGTATACAATGAAAGGAAATGCTGCAATAAACAGAGTGAGGTAAAAAGGCTTTCCTGGCACATTACCTTCCAACACTTCTTCATCCTGTTTGTCCCCTGCAGGTCCCACTTGGTGAGACTCTCTTGTGGGGAGGTGCTGGGCAAGGATCGTGTCCAGCACCTGAACTTCTCACAGCTGGTTCCTGCCTCTGCCAGCCCCGGGGGCCTTCCTCAGGCAGTGAAAGCCCTGCTTTGTCCTGTGAGGAGATGAAGGGCACCTCTCCCTTTGATTTGGGCAAAAGCTGGTCTCCCGCACCTTGACACGCTGGAGCTGGTGTGAAGAAGTGCTATTTCACTGCTGATTAGCAAAAGGAATAATAAAAGTGTCCAAAAATCAAGTTAAAGACAAGAGAGGTGGGTGGGAGGGTGGAGAAAGGAAATACTTCGAGATGTCTGCAGTGCTTCCTGTTTGCTTCTGAAAATTATGAGTCAGATCCCCCAGAAACAAAAGAGAGGGGTTTGAAAAATGGTGAGATGTTAAAAGAGTAATCATGCATGCATTTGTTCTCTTGGTCTTCTGGCTTTGAGAGCTGGAGGCCATTTTTCTGATTTCTCTGGGCAGTGGTGACAGCAAGGAACACTCTTTTCCTCCTCAGTGAAAGCAGAGGGGCTTTTAATAGATATTAATACAGCATCAGGAAGCACAACAATAGGAAAGATACCGAAGATCACAATATTTGGGATAAAATCTGTGATATCATCGCAGTTCTTCTACAGTTGATTGCTTTGACTTGAAAAACTTTTGCAACACGAGTTAGGTGTAACCCTGGAGCTGGTTTGCCTTTGCTTTATGGGATATATACTTTGGCACAGGAGGGAGAAGGTGCGTTGTGTATGCCCGGATTATGTTTGTCTGATCCAGAAAGAGGAACTATGCTCCTTTTTCCCAGGTAAAACACAGCCTGCATGTTTAAACCCATGGATTTTATGGGCTTTGTAGCATGAATGTTAATAAGTGTGTGTACAGCAATTTAAAGGAAAAATGAAGTGGATATCATTGTTCCACTTATCATATCACCGAGTGCAGGCTTCTCTAGAAAACGAGATTTCTTTGTTTCTCTGCCAGTTAATTCCCAGTAAATGTATGTAAGTGATAAAAGACTCCAGTTCTCCAAGCAGAAAGTGATTATTTGCAGGCGTTTTTTTCCCCTTGTTGCGATGTTGGGATAAACTGTGCAAGGAGACCTGGAAGCATTTCCTTCACCTGAAAAGAATGCTGCCAGACTGGAGGGCCTGAAAGTAAAAGGCCAAACTCATTTCTTTGGAGCAGAGCTTGTTTTTAAGACACACCTTGTTGGGTGATATAGCTGACAGCACTCTGTGGGGCTCAGCAGAGTCACTGCTGGGGGCGCAGGTGGGCCAAAAAATGTTCTGCTACATCTGTATTAAGAAATTAACATGTACTCTGGCGTGCTGGGATGCAACAGCCTGTATTCTGAGAAAGATCTGAAGCAGTTTTGGGGTGTGAACCTGCTTATTATGTCATTTTCTCACTTCAAAATGCTACTTCTGGGAAGTTCACACAAGGAGCATAGCACTGTGTGTGCTCTTTTTCCACCTTTACCTTCATGCCCACTGAGCTGCACAGAAATCGTTACTTTGCCGCATCTTGCTTTTTCTTGACTCTCCTGCTTCCCAACTCATTCCACTGTGGAAGGAGCATTTCCTCTTCAAGTTGCTGCTCTGTGCAAGTGTGTGCAGGTTGGAGCCTCTTGCCACACCTACACCCAAGAGCTGCTCCCAGCAACTGGGAAAGCAGCTCTGAGAGAACCTGGAACGGCTCCCAAAATGATCTCTCCCAGTAGGAAACTGGCTCTGCTCGGTTTAAAAACAAGTAGTAAAGTCACTGTAATTTCTCAGCTGGTTTTTGTTTGGTGGGGTTTTTTTTAACTTGCTTCACAAGAAACAGAAAAGCAAAGAGAAGCTGCAGCTGGGCCAGGTATTTTTGCTCAAATTTGTAAACATTTATTGTTGCGAAATCAAAATAAAAATAATAAACCCCTTTGTTGAGAGAACTGAAGCAGATGTTGGTGTGAAGGTATCTCTTATTATCCTTTAATAGCTGTGCACAGTTCCCATTACCATCGGTGAGAACTGGACACCTATCAAAGGGTGAGCAACCCTTGTTCAGGGAATTCCTGCAAATCAAAGTCATTGTCCCTTGAGGCAGAAGTAAACCAGCAGCAGGATTTTGGGAGCTTGGTGGTGGTTATGCTGTTAAACTGAGAGCTGCCTCCCTTTATCTGGAAGCAAATCCAGGCAGCGCCCGTAATTCCGGAGCACTACCTGGGCAAGAGGGTGGTCAGGAAAGGTTCGTGTTCCTGGTGGAAAGCCCGGGTTTGTCCCTGGTTCTAGGATATAAAACACCATGTGGAAGGGGGCCATGGCTGATGGGGGCTCAAGATGTGTTGCATGAGTGTGGCTGGCCTTGAAGATGGTCTCTAAAGGAAGGTACTCAAAGGATATCAAAAGCACTGGGTCAGATGCTTCGTTGCTGTAGAAAAGGGCTGTTTGACTAATTTCAGTGGAATTCCACATGTTCACACTGGCTTGGGACTTGTCACCATTGAAAAGCCTTCCTTCATTTGGTATCCTGATATATAACAGAGTTTGTAATATGGAGTGGTTTGGTATTTGTATTATCTAAAAGAGGGAACTTTTTATTTAAAGCTAAGCAAAAAATTAGGCATGTAAATTTTGCTGTTCCTGTGTGAAATAAACACTGCAAAATGGGGAAAATATCAGCATTTTGATCGAGCCATGTTTTCCATGCACATTTTTACGTAGGGTGACGTGGATTTTCACTGTTTGTGTTACAAAATGGCGAAAGAACTTAGCTTGTTTTCCAGGATTTATGTTCCAGCTTGTGTTTGTAGGATTGATAATGTGTGTACATATTTGTGTATGTACCTGCTTGGGTATGTATGTGTTTGACTCTGTTGTTGTCCCAGAAATTGTAAATATTTGTTACAGACCTTACAGAAGCATTTGGGGCTGGTTTGTCTGCTTAAGCAGCAATATTTTTACATTGTGCTGTTTCAGCAAAGTTTCCTAATTCTCTCCTTTTGCTTATGATTCCTTTCCACAGTAAGTGGTGCTGTTTTGATGAGTAGGTGTGACTGCCTTCATTACCATTTTCAGGGATGAAGTCACTTTTTGATCACTGGACAGATACTGGCGTTTCTCAGCAGCGTTTTTCTGGGTAAAAGTTTCTCTCTGGTTTCATTAAATGCTGTTAACAGTGAAAAATTCAGCCTTTCTGACTCCCTTTATTAGCACATTATTCTTGAAGCCTTCCTTTCAAGTGGCCATTCACAAATATATGTGATGTAGGTATAGGCAAAGCTGAGAGAAAAAACGCACAAATTCTGGTGCAAACTGCACATAGAATTTCTTTTGATTGTGCTTATTTTTTCTCCACTGCTGGCTCAGCTTTGCTGTCTCTGACTGAATAGGTAACTCTGCAATGAGTTCTGCTTGTCTACTTGATTTTGGGAGCAGTGACCTCTTCCCTGAAGTCACTGTGTGCCATGGAAATTTAAGCTACTCAGTCTGATAGGGACTGATTAGCGAACTACTTGCCTAAAATTCACGGCAGGCTCGCACAGTCTTAAAAATCCCGTTTTTAGTTAACACTGGTCCCAGTGTCAGTGTTTCTAATGTATGTTAGATCAGTATACATAATAACTCTGTTTTACACTGAGAGAGCTGAGTTGCAGACCTGTTATGGGTAATTGTAAGTTGGAGTTAAAGTTGTAAGCAGAGTGAAAGTCACATGTTTAATCTTGAGTTTCTGATTTACTTCTAAGTGAGCGTTTTGTTTGTGCTGGGCCAAATCCTAGACTTGTTACACAATGTTTGTGTTCATTGTGTAGCTACCTGGAGTAAGGATTAAGTAGAAGAGCTGCAGAAGTGAGTTGTATTTAAAAAGGTCCACGAAGGACAATTCAGTGTGAGATGCTGATGCTGCTCCTTCTTTAAACTTCACACACACACCCCCAGTGCACTCGTGCAAAGGTAGGATCACTGGGGTGAAAACTTGGCCTCAGAGGGACATCACTGGAAATTTTGTCAGTAAGTTCAAAGAGAGCCAAGATTTCACCCAAAAAAGAAAATGTTAGTAATGGAAAAATTTTCCAGTGTTCCAGGTGATGTGTATTAGTGGGTCTGTGTTCTGCAAGCCACTGCTGCCTTCAGAAAGCTTTCCTAATATTCACTTTATCCTTTCCATTTTTTAGCTTTAAAAGAATTTCTTAATACAAACTTTGTCCAAGAGAGTGTTTTCCTGGGCAGGTGTTTTCCAGTTAAACGCCTTCAGGCTCTCGCAACATCCCTGTGTGACAGATTCTTACTTTTCATGTTTAAAAAAAATAGAAAAGAAAGAAACAAAGGAAGAAATGGGCCATTTCCTTAGGTTTATGGGAATGTAATTTGTTTATCAGAGACACTGAGACAGACTGAAGCCAAAACACACCTGGGAGCAGAGCACCAGGATTTTGGAGTAGTGTAGCAGGACTTTTTGTGACTGGGAAGCGAGCTGAGTGGGATGGGCTGGCACGCCTCCTCTCACTGCCAATTCCCCATGGAATCACAGAGTCGGAAGGGACCCACAAGGTTAAGGCCAACTCCTGGTTCTGCACAGGACACCCCAGGAATCCCACCATGTGCCTGAGAGCTTTGTCCAAACACTTCTTGGATGCTGAAGCTGTGACCATTTCCCAGTCCCCTTTTGCCAGCAGAAAATAGATGTGCTTGGCAGCACTGAAAAGTGACTTGATATGTATTGTATTGATGTGAGGATCTTGAAAATACTGTGCAAATGTTTATTTCCTTGGCAAAAATGAGGATGTCCAAGCCAAGCTCAGCACCATTTTCCTCATGCAGGAATGGCTTACCTGTGATGCAGTCCAAGAAAATTGCAAAACTGAGACTAAAATCTGAGAACAGTGTTTTCTTCCCCCCTTTTAATTTCCAAATAGCATTTTATTCTTTCGTAATCCTTTATTTTAGCTCAGTTCTTATAATTTAATTGAAATTGCACAATGTTTTAAATGTAAATATAACTATGGAAAGGGATAAACAAGTTCTACTGAACAGAAGCTTTTGCAAGCTAAAAGCCTGACTGGATATAACACAATACAAAAGAAAAACAAAGTGACATTCAGGATTTATAACTGGATTGCTTAATTGAACAGGAAAAATCTCTGCTTTTATTTTTCCCCCCTCTGACATGCAAGCCTGCAGGTACAGTTACAAGAATATGTGAATGCACCATCAGATAAGGAAAAAAAAATTAGGGCTAATTATTTCTGTAGTTGTTAATGTAGTTTTGTTTTCCCAGAGTAAGGGTATTCATTTAACAGCTTCTTTTCTTTCAACCTGTGTGAAGCTTTGTGTTTGCGGCAATTAAAATTTGTTCAGAAAGGAAAGGATAAAGTTCCTAAAATCTGGGGCAGGCAGGCATTAGACTTTCTGGTCTCTCTCTGTGCTGCTGCACTTTGTTGGCATGTAGAGCAGTTCTTTAAATGTTGTTCACTGTGGTCCTCCTGTTTATCAAAAGCAATTTTTAGCATGGAATCTTCCTAAATGGTACAGAGATTTAATAGCCCTGCTATAAGTGCAAGGAAGATCCTTTTTATTTTCTTAATGTAGGAGGCCCTGAAAGATCACAGATGTGAAAAGGTGACGGTGAAAAATTTTGGCTTTGCAAAGAGACAGGAAAAAGGACAAATTCCATATAGTGGGGCTAAATCATAGAGCTGTAAATCTCTTGAAACAGGACTGGTAGTCAAAAAGGAGTGTGAACTCACATTTTGGGAAGGGTGAGGTAGATTTTTGGCAGGAGACTGCTTGAAGCACACAAGAAGTGGGCTGACCTAGATGCCTGATAAGAGACTCAGTGAAATGAAAAGTGGGTGGACTTGGAGAAGAACTGGGTGGACCTGATTGTTTTGGCACTTAGGTATTTGATGCTTGATTTCCAGGGCAGCAAAATTTTAATTACTTATTGTTCGTTATTGGTTGGTTTCTCAGTGGCATGACCAGCAGCTCTCTTCCCAGTGCTTCCTGAGATGTTTGGAGCACAGAAGAGGCTTTGTGGGAAGGGAAGAAGTGTCTTGGGTGGCAGGAGCTCTGGAGAAGTGTTTCCGATGAGGAGGTTGTGTGTGGGAAGGGATGTCTGAGGAGCAAAGCAAGGGAGGTTTTGGGGGCTGCTCCATGAGGGGATGCCAAGGTTATGTGGTTTTGGGATGTAACCTCAGCCTGATTTGTAAACTGATGTTGAACAAAGATGTTGCTTGGCTCTGCTGGCAGTTAAAATGTCCAGTTCCTCTTGCTGATGCCTGTCATTCACTTTTTCCCCTCTTCCTGCTGCTGTAAGGCCCTACTCTCAATTTAAAGAGAGTAAAAGGTGAACAACTGTGTGTATCTTAGATTGAAGCCATTGCCTCTAACTTAGTTTATTCAGCTTTTTAAGGAGTACAATACTCCGTAGTACAATACTGCAGAGAGTCCTGACTCTTCTCATCCCCATGTGTAATAGTGAGACATCAGTAGCTAGTCTTGTATTTTTTAATAAGTTAACACACACACACACACACACACACACACACACACACACACACACACACGTATATGTAGTTACATGTGTAAGAGAGTCTGTGTCCTTGTGTGTTTGTTTAGGTAGTGTTTTACTTAATAATATTGACTATAATTTTTGGCTAGAAATTCTGATAGTAGGAACAGACAAAACACATCTCAGGATGGTGTTTTTAAAATTGAAGGCACAAAGCTTGGACAAATGATATTTTGAGGATGCTTTCTTTGACAATCTAAAAAGCATCTTATGAGAGAGACTTAAAATTCATGAAACCCATCATAATTCCTTTCCTATATTTTTCTTGCACTGGTTTTTGTTCTTTCAGAATGCCACTGTATCTCAGTAGTAAATCTGAAATAATGTTGTGAACAAGCTTTCTAGGATTATGGTTATACAACTGTTCCTTGACTCTTGCACTACATCGACAAGTTCCTAGAAACTGTGGTATATTTACCTGTGTTAGGCAATCAGGGGATCTTGTAGGGCATGAAGACTTCCCCAACATATATGATTCATACCTATAAACCCAGGGACCATTATAGACTCTTCTGCCAACACACCTTATCAGTTACACTGATACCACTTAGTCCTGCTCCTCCCATCACTTTGTCCTTACTCCTGCTTTCACAGCCAGTCCCCACTGGTTCTTCACAGATTCATTCTGTTTTTTCCTTTCAGTGCAAGTCCCTATAAAGTTGCTCTACCTGGCGGAAAGATTCAGTGGGAATTACTGCAAATTATTGTTTCCAGTGCCCATGGAGCAGAGCAGTGTTAGAAGCTGTCTGGGAAGTCTGAAGTTGTTTGTATTAGACAAGTCCTGAATACAAATGATGAATAGTTTTGGGAGAAGTTGATCCTGTCCTTTTGTTGCTGAAACAACAAAAATGAGAGGCACTGCATTTGAAACTGCTTGTAAATGCATTTACACAGGTGCCACCATGGAGTGCATTGCTGTGAGACATTACTGACTTGAATGGAATACACATGTGGGACTTTGCATGTGGGGAGAAGGGACAGATTTAACTCCACCAAATGAAGGGAGAGGAGAGAGGTGCAGAACTCTAGAGGTCTGTGCTTTGACCACTTTCCAGGGTATGATGCACTATCCTGGCTAATGCCCAGGAAGTTCCACCTGAAGAGGAGGAAGAACAACTTTGCTGTGCAGTGACCGAGCACTGAACAGATTGCCCGGAGAGGGTGTGGAGTCTCCTTCACTGGGGATATTCCACAACCATCTGGACACAATCCTGTGCTATGTGCTCTGGGATGACCCTGCTGGAGCAGGGAGGTGGGACCAGATGCCCCACTGTGGTCCCTTCCAGCTTGACCCATTCTGGGATTCTGTGATGGTAATGGAGAGTTTAAAGCTGCTGACTCTGTGGAGCTGCACAGCTTAACTCCTGGGCATTGCATCATGATGAGGAGCTGCCCTTACTTCCCCTGGAGGGAGTGGAAAAACTTCCCTGGCTTCAGTGGGACAATGGCTGGGCATCTACGACAAGCAGTCTGGTGAACGTTGTTACTTTCAGACTCTAATTCTGCAATTAGTGAATACAAAGGGCCCTGCATAAAGTCCAGGGCTGGAATTACCACTTTGACTTTCCCGATGATTTATCTGAGGCATCAGGGAATTGCTGTATAACTTAATTACCTCAGCACTCCAACAGTTACTTGGAGGCATTGTGCATAAACCAGGTATTTATTGTGCTCAGGGAAGAACCTGCACAGCTAAAAATCATATCATGCATGTGCAGGGAAATCCTTTGTGATTTGAATGCTGCCAGTGTATGAAGAACTAAAACACAATCATGTATAGCCAGGTGCTGAATGACAGTGGAGAGCACAAAGCAGTATTGTCTGCAGCCCAGGTCAAGAATTAAACAAATTGAAGTTTGTCAAAGCTTCTCTGGTGGTATCATGGTCAAATGGCTTGAATATTGGCGTCATAATTTGGATTAGTATTTAAATAGCTTGCAAATGTGATAGTATAATACAGTAATTCCTGCCTTTATCACAGAAGACTAGTCTGGTGAACTTTGGCCTCCTATGCAAAGGAGCAAGGGAGTGATCTGAAAACATGCTGTGCTGTGGTCTGACAGACACCACAGATGTCCAGGACCTTTGTAGCCAGGCCTGTTATTTGGTTCACACATCTCAGATGGATTTGTGTGCAGGTTACAAAGGTCTCGAATTGCTGATTGTTTAACGCAGCCACCTACCAGGCCTCAGGAGCAAACCAACAGCTGCTTTTGGCTCGGAATAAAAGTGGGATTCGAATATTTTGAATTGTGTATCAGAGGAAGTGGTCTGTGTTTGGAAGAGCCTCTGCTCTTCCAATCTACAGAGCAGGCTGAAGTCTGGTATCCTGTGCAACTCAGCTCTCGCTACAGCATTGTAATAAGCACCTCCATAGTAAACAAGCAGCTGTTGAACTCTTTGGAGGTAATACAGCTGGAATACAGAATAAATGACATTATGTGGAAATTCTGGGGATTAATTTGTTGGAAGACTGCTAACTGGACAAAGCAATGCTTTATTTTTTTGTCATGTAAGAAACAGAGGTGGGAGAAGCTGAGGCACTGAGCAAAGGCTCAGGAGGTGATGTTCCTGCTCTCTCGTGCCACATGTCAATTAAATTTTCTGTGCTCTCATTTAATGTCTACAGGATGAAAGTAGCAGCAATTCCTTTCTCCTTTGTGTTGTCTGATGTCTTTGGTTCCTGATGGCTACAGAAGTCATTTATGGTCCTTATCTTTGTGCTTTTAGAGAATGCTTGAAGGCGAGTGATTGATATTTAATTGTTTCACATCTGTTTTCTGAAAGGCCAGCACGTTTGAGCACTGCAGCTGACTGGCTCAGGGTGTGCAGGATCTCGGTATTCTCAGCACTGACACCTTGTTTTTTATATGCTTTTTGGTACAGCGACATGCCATGATGAGAGTTTTGCATTTCATCCACAGTTGTAGTTGTCGCAAGGGTACGCAAGATGTTCCTTGTGAATTATGGTTGGCTTTCAACATGTTGTCCTCCATCCTGACAGTGCTTGAGGTCAAACCTTATAGGTTCATCCTGAAAAGCCTTTCAGGGATTTTGTTGAGAGTGGGAAGTACTTTTTGGCACTAAAATCCTTTGGCAAAGCTTCTTTAAGGTGATGCTTTAAAATCACCTGTGTGTGACTCCAGGTTTTAGATGCTGTTTGTAGAAAGCTTTGGCCCATTAGATCGTGGACAGAGGGCATCTTGCAGGACTGACTCTTTATGAGTCCTGGTTTCCAAACCTCACTTTTTTCTTTTTAAGCCTGGTCTAACCTAGACTGTGAAAAAATACAACTCCATAAGGTTGCCTGCTTGCTCCTGGAATTGTTTCTTCAATTCCCCTTCCTTGCTGACACCTCACATTTGCGTCCAAGTATGTTCTGGGGTTGGAGCTGCTGATTTCCAAAATTCTTTGTCATTTTTGGCTCCTGCTTCTGGGGAGCTGCAGCCACAGTGGGTGATTTGTCATCAGTCAGCTTGGTAGAGGTGGAAAATTCATGGGCATGCTGTGGGATCAGCCTTGGTGCACTCGTGCCTAGATGCAAAGCCTTCACCAGCTTGAGTGAAAACATCTATTGTGTAATTTGGCTGAGGCCAAATTGTGCTTTTTCTGGCAATTTCAACAAAAATGCTGCTAAGACTCTTGCTGTGAGGTGGCAGGACAGTAGTATGTCCTTAAACATGATTTTCCTGAATAATTGTTTGAAATGGGCAAATTATTCATAGGGTGCTTCCTGAAAGGAAGCTGAATTTATGTTTAGGAAGTTCTGAGATAAGTTTAACAATTCATACTTCTTAATTTTATTATTTAACTTCTAAAATATTGCAAGAAATATAACAGATATGTTATTTAGATTTTCTGCTGTGAATTAAAGTAAAGCTTATTCATTTTAGCAAAGGAAAATGTCCTGGGAGTTTTGATTGGAGCTGAACCTTAATTCTGCATTCCTCCTCAGAGGAAAGATTGGAAATGGTGAAGAAGAAAATCCGGCAACTTCAGAAAAACAAACTGTTTCTAATTGAGGGTTAATGGGCTCTTATGAAGGAAAACAAGAATTTTACATGTATCATCAGTGTATGTGGTGTAACAAAAGGGACTTCCACTGGTTGTAAATGAAGTGGGATCTGAAACACAGGCCACAGTTTAATACAGTGGAAGAAATCCTCTCTCTTGAAGGAAAATTTAGAGTTTTCTTTTCTTAGTTATGCTTAGTAACTGAATAATAGAGTTTCTAAGGTATTTTTTGCATTAAATCAGAGAACTGTGTAAGTTTTTGTCTCTGTGTTGTGGCAGGGGTGTCTCTGTATTTATATACACTGGTGTCTGTTCATCTTAATGAATGTAATAACTTTTTGTTTTTCTAGGTTAGTGGATGACCGGTGTGTGGTTCAGCCAGAGGCTGGTGACCTTGCTAATCCTCCAAAGAAGTTCAGAGGTCAGTAACTGGGGATAATTTCTCTTTAATGACCAATCGGTTCATGTTCCAACTCCTTGAGCACTTTACCTTACCAGATGTGTGACTTCCCAGATGGTTTGTGAGCACGCTGGGGAAGTTTCGAACTGGCATGTGAATGACAGATTTTGAGAGCTAAATACAAAACTTACCAAGGCACAAGGGGCAGTAAATGGGAAACAAGCTTGCGAGGTCCAAAACTACTTGAGCTGCTGGATTATTTATCTTTTAAAGATAAGACAGCATTTGGAAGGACTACCCCCACATTTTTTTGTCAGCTTTTTGTTTTGCGTTTGCTTAAAACCGTATCTGATTTTTTTTCAATTGACCTTGTAGATTTGGATAATTCTGCTGTTCTGCTTATTGGAAAAAAATAACAGTGCACTGACAACATGTGGTTTGTACTCCTTGAGTGCTAAAAAATACTCTTAACCATGCCAAAGCAGAGCCTTACTAGACCTCCTTTGGCTTAAAAGGGCTTGGATTCACACCAGTTATGGAGGGCAATGAGTTTCATGGCTGCTTGTATTTATTTTAAATGATTTTTAAGGTCCCTTCCATCCCAAACCTTTCTATGATCTCGAGGAGTTGCACTGACATTCTTAACTTTATTATTTTATTCCTAGTGTTTCTGTATATGTTATTATTGCAAAAAAAAAAGGGCATTTAAACCACTGAGAGACTGAAATTCTGCTTTCCCAGAGCATTCAAGATTTTTTTCCATTACAAATTCAGGAAACATCAACAGTTGGTTCCAGTTCCAGCTGTGAGCATTCAGCCCATTGGCAGATCTTGGAAATTGAGAAAGTGAGAATGTGTACTTAGGAACTAGGAGTAATAAATTTCAGTCACTTGCCAGACTAACTCCATAGCAGAGATGGGGATGGCATCCAGTGTGGCTTTCAGGCTACCTGAGTGTGATTTCATCCTCTTGCTGCCTGGAAATACTTTTGTAAATCACGGTTTCCAGGTTGCACAAAATTTCGAGTCGGGATCCTCGGACAGTTTTCTGTCTTTGGGCTATCCTGATGTGTTCCCACAGAGGAGCATATCCAGGATTTTAGATGAGACCAAGGTCACTGGGAAAGGTTTGTGATGGTATAATTGAAGAATACACCCAAGTATCTCCAATCTGAACAGTGGTTAAAGGCGCAACCTTAATTTTTTCATCGGCTGGTGTTTGAGGGATTGATTTTATAACTTCAGAACAGGAGAGTTCTTTTATTGCAGTTCTGTGTTGTTAATTTCTAACTTCAAAAGGCAAAGATGGGAAAAGTTGATAATGTTCTGTGTTGATTTTTTTGGAGGTTTTTTTGTAAGTGATTTCAACAGCCTCAGGTGTGTCCGGGCACTTTGCTGCAGGGTGAAAACTTGTTGAACTGTAAGCACTAATGCCTGGTCAGCAGTGGTGGCAGTACATGTGGAGGTAGAACAGATGTCAGGAGGGGATGAGCCACTGCCAAGATGCACAGCTGTTTGCTGCTACTGCTGCTGGGGAGAGCAGGGGCTGCACTCCTGTGTTACATCCCAGCTTCTACAGGGGGATGTTTTCTTTTAGTTGTAGACTGTTTTGGCTCTGTTCTCTGTTGCAACCTCTGTCTCTTGCCTGCATAGCATATCCCTTTATCTCTAGCTGCCTCTGCTCCCTCTTCTCCACAGCACTTAACCTTTCCTCCAACTCAGATCCTCCTCTTCTTGGGGATCCCCTCTTGTCCCTTTCCCTTCCTGCCCCAAAACCTGTTAGTAGCTACTTTCCTCCTCCCCCATGCTGCCTCTTACCTCCCTTTGCAGCCTCTCTTCCAGCTGCTCCTTAGCTCTTTCTAGCTTATTGTGCACCCAGATGTCACTTAATTTTGGTATTGCCAGCATTGTAGTAGCATGAAAATTTGGATTAACTGCAACATAAAGTCACAGAATGGTTTGGGTTGGAAGAGACCTTAAAGATTATTTTATTTTACCCCCTGCCATCGGCAGGGACACCTTCCACTGGCCCAGGTTGCTCAGAGCCCCATCCAACCTGGCCTTGGACACTTCCAGGAATCCAGGGACAGCCACAGCTTCTCTGGGCAACCTGTGCCAGGGCCTCCCCACCCTCACAGGGAAGAATTTCTCCCTAATATCCAATCTAAACCTACTTTCTGTCAGTGTGAAGCCATTCCCCCTTGTCCTGTCACTCCATGCCCTTTTTAAAAGCCCCTTGCCAGCTTTCTTTAGGCCTTCTTTAGTTACTGGGAGGTGCTATAAGGTCTCTAACACCTGTAGGAGAAAATAAATTGGTGAAAAAGTGAGTTTTGTGACCTTAATTGATACAACCCACCACTCTAAAACGTATTGTTAGGGGCTGCATCCAGTACCATATTCCTGCTGCTTTGGGTAATCAAGATGTACTTGGGAGGGTGGCTGCAGCAAAAATAAAGCCATTGTTTGGATGTTTTCTCTTTCACCTCACAAATAAAATTCCAAGTGTGGGAATAGCAGGAGTTTTGCTGGGAGCTCAGCAGGAACATTCTGTCTAACTGGGAGGTAGTGCCTGGTGCCACAGAGGCGTCTCTGTTGCAAAAGCACCCAAAAGCACATCTCTGCCATGCTTTGTTAAATTTTGTAGCTCTGCTTAGAGCACTGAGGCAAAAGAGTTGCTAAATGCTGGTCCTTTAACTAAGAAATGTAAGCAAAATGCATATTTTTCTCCCTAAGCATCTTCTGGGAAATAGCCTTCAATTAAAACAGCAAAGTTAATAAATGAAACAAAAACTGCTTTAAGTTCATTCTTGACATTAAAAGAAGACTTAAGCATGAATGATTACTTGAATGATTAGACATAAGCAACTGAAAATAACATCTAACAGCAGGATGAGTGGGGCCTCTTCAGTAATAGGAACTGCTGTCTACATGGTTTACAATGTTTTTATCACTGAGAGCTGAACTGGCGTTGATTTGAGGTTAGAGCATGACCTGGGAGTCAGAGAAGTATGAGAAAAAAACACATTTCTAACAAGATGTTTAGATTTCAAGGACTGACTCTGAAAATTAACATCAGAGGACTGTGCTTGGTCTTTTTTGGTTATACTTTATCAACTCTTTCCCCAGCGGAAGAAAAAAAAAACAACCCAAAGATTGCGGTTTTGAACTATTTGTATGTCTCCTACAGAGTTCACTCAGAGAACAAATTAAGGTACCGAGCTGTTGGCCTGAACTGAAAGCCTATGAAAAGAGGTGTCTCAAAATAGCAGTTTCATTTTTGTCATGTGTTTACTTTCTTTTTTTTCTTGAGTGGGTGGTTGCTATTCTGGTTGTTTTGGAACACCCCCCAGAACAAGGTGTTGTTCAGCTGAGGAAAGATGTGGTTGCTTTTCATTTTGTGTCCACACGAAGCAACTGTGGTCCCAATTTCTCCTTCAGTCACACTGGGATGAACCTGGAGTGGCTCTGTGTTCGCATCCAGATTGGTATCAGTGCACAGGAGGGCTGAATTTGGTCCCATACGTGTTTCCTGAAGTCTGATGAAAAAACCACCAAACTTTTTCCTTGTTTTGCTGTTGTATTTAAGAGACTGATCAAGCCAGGTGCTGCTTGTCCTAAATCAAACTGGAGCTAGTGGGAGCCAAAGCATTTATTGCTGTGATGGAAATGCTGCAGGGCCAGGTTCACAGAGATTAGGAAGAACAGTGTGTGCCAGAAGTCGTGTACCTTTGAAGAACAGCCACATCACGAGCCACAGAACTGCAAGTTTCCTCAGCCTGTGACCTTAAACGCGCTTCAGCTTAGTACTGTTATCTCCAATAGGAAACACTTTGAGCTTCCAAGGTGTAAAATAGAACAGATAAGACCTGCTGGTTGGTCAGATTTAGCAGCTCGGAGAAAGGAGCACCGGTCTGCCCATTATTTGTTAAACAGACCTAAGTTTGTACACTGATTTAAAATTCTTTACGTTTTGTACCCCTTTTTCTTGAGGCATCTGCAATGAGAGTGATGTTTGAGTTGCCAAATATCCTCTCTTTTTGAACTATTAGTCTAAGCTTTTTCTTACATTGTTCTTTCCTCTTCTCTCCCTTCCATTATGTATGTTCTGTGCTCTCTCCTTTCTTCCTCCCACCTGCCATTTTCCTTTTTACTTGCTTTCTACATACTTTTGGTTTATTTTTGTGATTTCTACCTGTTTCTCAATTCCATAATTGCTTTCATTTGCTTCTCAGACTCCTGACAGCTTTTTTCCTTGTCCTTCTTAGGACTCTTCTTTGCCTCACTCCTCATTTTCCCCTTTCCATTCTCACTTTAGTTCTTTTTCATGTTCCTGTATTTTTTTTTTCCAAAACATGTAGATTTGTACACACTGTGATTTAATAGCCACATCACTTCCACTTACCCATTTCTCAGCCTGCTGCTTTTGGTAAAGCCATGTGATAATTTCTCTGGTTCTGCAAATCACAGAAATCTTCCATTGTGGGCAAGAGTTGAATTTCTAACACTTAAAAAAACCCAAAAAACAAGAGGGGGAAGGGAGAGAAAGCATCTAACAAATATTGTTCTAAACCATCTTTATTCAATATCAAGGAGCATTTAAAGGGCATATAGGAGTTATTTTCCTTTTCAGACCTCCTGAGTGTAGTTACTATTTGTTTATCTTTGATAATACCTATTTAATTAGAGTCCTCAGGAAGAGAAACATTTATGTAAAACCCCATAAAGTAATGAATTAGGAACTAGGATTATCTGAGAATGTCTGGAGAAGTTAGAAGAGATGGTCTGTTTCATCACTGGGTTGCTGGACTGACCTCCAGGAGGGCTGAGCTCTTCATCTACTGTGTGTGCTGGAAAGTTGCTTTATAATCTTATGCTCCAGTTTCTCTTTATTTCCCTGTTTATGTAAATTACAGCATCTCTAGGGCATGCACTGTTCCACACCCCCATGATGTTTAGGATCATGAAGCTTGAATTTACATAGTATCCTATTGTTACTGTAATAAAAGAAGTGTGTGTGGGGGGAAACAAACCAGAAAAAACTAATAAGATGACCCACTTTTAATGTATCTGGAATCCTAAAAAACAAAATCAAAAAGGAAAAAGCTTGTCTGGAAGCAAATAATTTAGTCCATAAATTGAGAAAAATACAATTGAAATAATAATGATTTTAAAGAAGTTGGAAAGCACTAGACTGGAAGTCAGGAGAGCTGTATGCTGCTGAGGTTATCCAGCCCCTGCTCTACATTTCCTTTTCCTTGAGAACTATCATCAGGAAAAATTCACCCACCTTTGGAAAGAGGAGCCCCACAGCAGTGACTGCACATCCGTGCACATTTTGGGTTCCTCTGCAGAGTGGGAACACTCTGAGTCTCTGCAGGAGAATGGGAAGCGCTGTGTTTACTCAAGGAGCAGGATGTGTGGGGAGTAACTGAGAAATGAAGACTGGTCCTATAAAAAGAAGGTATTGTTACTTCAGAGAAATAAATGTTTCATGAAGCCTTCTGAGAAGGCACGTTTAATTATAGATTACACAAAATAATAGCAGAGGTTTTAAGAGCTGAAATCCCGATAATTCAAGTAAAATCTCCTACAACACACAGTAGGATTTAATGGTACACCACAGTTTGTAACATTTTTTTCCCCTCCTTGATTTCCAGGATATTGTAAAAATTACCTGGGAGTTATGTACTCTAGATTGCATGATATAATTCCCATTATAAATGGTCCCCTTTGAAATGAAACCAAACACCTTTGCAAGGTGGCTGGGCTTGCTTTGATAAGGATTTGTAACACTTTTTCCTGGGAACAGCAACTCAGGGCTGCCATGAGAGAGCAAATCTGTGAGGACTTGGGGTCAGTGCCAAGGAAAGTTCTGCCACTGGTGGTAATTCTGTATGAACAAGCTTTGCCACTGGGAATAGGGGGTGGATTAGTCTCCAGACAATGCTTGGCCATCTGTGACAGTTAAGTATGGAAGGCTAATAGTTTGGGATAGGCCTTCCTTTGACATCTGTAGTTTGCAGCCCATTTGGGGAAGAGTTTCACTCTATAACACACAGGCAGTCCTGTATGTTCTTACCAGTCTTACAGCTAAACTGTTTTTCCTGTCACCAGTTAATACATGTGGTGTGTGAAAGGACACCAACATTTGCTAAGGAAAATGTCTTTCAAGCCTGACCTTTAGACCAGCTGGTGATTGGGACCATGTGAGACTAGGTATAGTTTATCGTTCTAAAAGTAGTCAGCTTTGGACGAATCATGAGCCTCTATTTCCAGTTTATAGGACTGTCACTGGACAAAATAAACCCCAAAGTCAGGGAATTTCACAAAATTCAGTTTATTGCCAATTAACATGACCTTTCAATTACTGACTGCAGTCTCCTCAGGGTGTACCTGCTCCTCTCTTGTTTGCACAGCCACCATGCTCAGGTGGTTCTTCCCTCCTTACCTGCTTTTTCCCTCATCTGTTGGATGGTGGTGATGTTCAGATTGTGTCACTTTGATATAAAAACCCCAAACTAACAGCAAAAACTTAGTGAAGGTGCGCAGAGACCTAAACTCCGTGTTAACCTCCTTGGCGGCTTGTAGGTGAATGTGAATGAGTGAAATCCTTGTTTTCAGCAGTGTCAGAAGGAGTTGGGCAGCCAGGGGGACATCAGGATTGTCATGTCACCCTGCTTGTGATGTCACTGCCATCAAGCTGTTTGGTGGCTGTGTTTAAACACTGGTACCTAGACATTTCTGGGCAAAGAAAACCAACCAAAGCACACTTACAAATGGAGGAAATGTCTTTCAACAGGACTGAGGAGTGTTTCTTTCAATCTCTCCCCAGACTGCCTTTTCAAGGTGTGTCCCATGAACAGATATTCAGCCCAGAAGCAGTACTGGAAAGCCAAGCAAGCCAAACAAGGAAACCACACTGAAGCAGCACTGCTGAAGAAACTCCAAGTAAGAGACATCTGTGTTTGTAATCTTATCTCAATCTGCAGGCTGTGGAGTTACAATGGCACGAGAAAAAATAATAAGTGTCTTGGGAACCACTGTGATGGGTATTATTATGCCACCATGGCAACTCTGTATTCTCCTTAACCCTCCTACCTCCTGGCTGGCATTTGTTGCCCCTGGCTTGGTTTTTGTCTTGCTTTGGACTGAGGGCTGTGCCTGTGCTATAAGCAAGGTATTGCTTCAAGAAGTTTTATGAAGTAAAAATGGAGTTGTTAAAACCTGGTTTAAATTATGCTGGAAGTCCTTTCCAGGAGTTAGGCAGAAGAGTGGACGAAGATATGTTCTGAGTACTTTAGTCTGGAAATTCCTCAGCGTTGTGGTTGTCCTTGCTTTCCTTCTGAGTGATTCTTTTCTGAAACATTTTGCAGATTCTATTTTGCCTCAGATACAGTGTGGATGGAGCAGCCCCTCTGTCTCTGAAGAACAGCTGGCCTGATGTTATAGCTGAATGCACAAGGCTCAGTGAATACAAGGGCATGTCAAACCTGGTGACAGTGCCATGGGCAGTGGAGAGGCCACCAGTGCTCCCAGTTAAAAATGGCAAGGCAGGCACATGGTGTGTGGCCAGAGTTACACAGGCATTAGTGGTAGGAGCTTGGAGTTTGTTCTGTGGTTGTGTTTGACCCAGACTATTGTGCTTAGCCTGGATGTTGCCAGCTGTGACCTACTGGTTTTGTTTTGTCACAAAGTCTGTGTATTTGTAAGCAATTAAAACCCCAACGAGTAAAAGGAATGGTGACAGTGAGAAGCTAATCGTAGGCCTTTTTTTTTTTTTTTCTCCCCTTTAGGATGAAACAAAGCCCCTGGAATTACTTTTTGTGCTTGAAATATTTAAAAATATGTTGTATCTAAAGTGGGATCCATACATTGTGACTGAGCTTCTATTCTGGATAATAAAAAAACCAGAATCAGCATCAGCTTTTTGGTGCTAATATTATCAGTTCAGTGGTGCTTGCATTTTAAACATGATGCCATTTCCTTTTTCTCTGTTTCCGTAGCCAAATACAGGTACTGATTTTGTAGAGTTTAAAGCAATAATCATTCTCTTGCAGCATGCAGCAGAACTGGAACAAAAGCAGAATGAAAGTGAGAACAGAAAGCTGCTGGGCGAGATTGTAAAATACAGCAATGTCATACAGGTAAACCCATTGAAATCCCTCTGCCTTCTCTCGGTGTTGGAAGGGAAACAGTTGTTTTATTTCAAGGTTACAGTGAAAATGAAAGTAACCACTGTAATCTGGATTGCCAAGGGTCAGGTAAACACAGTTTGGTGAAGTTTACAATATTGTGCTTTTCTGCCTTGTTTTAAAGCCTGCCAGAAGTGCTGCACATTGGTGTTTAAATAAGATGTCATAATAAAAATTCTGTGTATGATATTTGGTGCTGCAGTTTGGAATCTGAACATAAATATGTGCCTTTTATTTGCAAGATTTATTTCCAAAATGTCTTGTAGAGGTGCTGCACAGCTCCTTTTAAATCATTGAAGTAATTTGTATTTCCTGACATATAAATGAGACAGAAGCTGTGTTCTTAAGTGCGGTACAACTTTCCTGTAATGGATGAAATTCCTGAAGGTAACACTGTAATAGACCTGGTTAATGTGTGCTGTAAAATTGATCACTGACACATTTCTCTCAGTCTGAGATATATCATCAGTTTAGTTTTCCTAAACTGTACTATACTTTGATAACTCTCTTCTAGTTTTATTTTGTCTTTATATATATTATGAAAAATCACTACAGTGTGAAACCTGCAATTCTCCTTTGACTGGAGAGAGAGAAAGCATCAGCTGTCCTAATTATTTTAATTGTTTATTTTAATTATTCTCTGTTCACAGCTGCTGCATATAAAAAGTAACAAGTACCTCACAGTCAATAAGAGACTGCCAGCCCTGTTGGAAAAGAATGCCATGAGGGTGTCTCTGGATGCTGCAGGGAATGAGGGATCCTGGTTTTATATCCAGCCCTTCTGGAAGCTGAGAAGTGAAGGTGACAATGTAAGTGGAGATGCTGAATGTGTGAGAGGGAGAAGGCAGAAAGTTTCTAGAAGACACCTGATTTCTTTGCTACTGGCCTATTTCATAATGGATTAAGTTCAGGAAAAAAATACTTCAAGCAATGCTTGGGACGATTGGCTTTCATGAGTAACTAGAAGCTGTTTCCAAATTATATGGTCTGGAATCTGAACTGTTGCCACATTCACCTGAGCCTCTGCTGACCTCTCTGTTGGGGCATCTTTACTAAGTCTGCCTGTTGTGTGCAGTTTTACAAAGCTGATAATAACTCATAGACTAAATTTTTTTAAAGGGTTGGGGTTTTTTTAAATGTTCCAGGCAAGATTTTTGTTTGAGAGGTCAGTAGAGAATGTCTCTAGGAAATACATCAGTCTATATTCCCCCTCAACATGAAAGTGGTATCTATGACTGGAACTCGGTTGGATAGTGTGGGAAATCTTTTCTTGGTAGGTCTCAGTAGGAGTTTTGCATCTTGGTAAGAGGAAGGGTACATAGGAAACCTCTTTGCTGCAGATCTGAGAGCTGTGCCCTGAGATCACAACTTCGCACTTCATTGTCTTGGCTGTGGCTTGGTTAAGTGCCCACTGTGGAGAATTCAGATCTGGGAAGGCCACAGGTGAATTTGTGTGGTTTTATAGTGTAGATCTGGCTGGGAATGTTTGCCCCCTCTTGCCTGTGCAGTGATCAGTGAAAGCTCTCTCAGGATCACAGATGGGAATGCCTCTTTTCTCCTGGATTTTCTCTTGTTAACTTTGTGGTTATCCAGCTCTTGGGATGCCATCCAGAATGACTGTGGTTGCTTGCAACTCCTTTAGGCAATCTGTTGTGGAGAGGAGAAGGACTGCATTCCCAGCTTCTGGTCCAATGTCCCTAAAGTCAGTCTTTTCCTACTTCACATAGTGATCAAAAGGGTGTGTGAAAATCCCTCTTTTTCCCAAAGCCTGTTGCAGAGAACTAGAGCAAATGTAGCCCTCTGGGGGGTCTCTGCATGGCTTTTCAGGTGGGGAAAACAATTGTTGTGGATCAAACATTAACCTGTTATTCTTTTCTCTCTTAGGGAAGAAAAAAGGGTGACCATTGCTTTAAGGTTTTGCCTTAATTTCTTAGAGTAACATCAGTTCAGCATCTTCCTAATTTCTCATACTTGAAAAATAATTACATGTCTTGGTCTCCAGAGTGAGGACCTGGGATTCCCAGACTGTGATCTGCAAAGCCAGTGTGAGCCCTTACACCTGGAAACAGCAGAATGATCCTAAGCCTTATAAGTCATCCTCAGCACTACAGAGTTTTTGGTTCAGTTTTACACTGAGCACCCTTAAGAGACTGGAAGCAGATTTGCTGATCTAAAAAGGTTGCAGGTGATCAGTGATCTCTGTAACATTCCATTCCACAGACCTCTCTCCTAGTTTGTTCCCTGTGGGGCTGTATCTGATGCTCTCTGAGTGCTCTGTGGGAAACTGTCAGGCTCACTCCTAACATAATGTCCTCTTTTGGAACCTGCCTGCTGCTCATTTTCTGTCACCAGGTGTTGCCTTTCAGGGCTGGGATTATAATTTATAAAGGAAATTCCTTGAGACCCAAGTTGTTCCTCATTTCCACCAGGCCCAAACAGATCTGATAATTTTCTTTGCAAACTTCCGGTGATAAACATGACTTCTTTGGTAGCTTTCTCATAACTGCTCTGGCACATTTCCAGCCCTTCAACAGACCCAGAAACCAGGCAGCTGTTGCATGAGGCTTAGCAAGTGATGGGGGAAATCCTCATTTGCTTCTCACAGATGGAGAGAAGGCCAGACTTCTACCCACTCCTTTCTTCTCAGTTAGTCCCAGGCATGGAGTAACTTAGACCTCTCAGTGCACGGTTTCTGTCTGGAAACTTTGTGGGTTTTTGAATTTGTTTTCAGTTTCCTCTATCAAGGAAATTCCCTAAGAAAACATTTTAGAAAGTCTTTCAAACTATAGAAGTGAGTATTGAATTACTGCTTTGAGGGCTGCTATTGTTCTAGGTTACCCGGGCAAGGTAGATCCAAATATACCAGATATCCTAAAAGAAATCTGGGGGGAAGCTGTGATACAAGAAGTCATGTGTGTGACTCTTCTGGTAAGTCATCACAGTTGTGCAGCCCTATGAAATGTTTTAGAACTTAGTCTTCTGAAGGAGGGTTAGCTTAGATTCATTAGCAACTGATTAGTTATGCAAATCAATGAAAGTAATGAAAGAATATGGCTGAAAATTTACGGTAATTGGCATAACTGCAATATTTACTACAGACTTTATTAAGTCTTCATTATTTATAAAGCTCTGCTTCAGTGAAAGATGTGGCTGATTAAGGCTAGAGCTGTTTCCAGATTGTTCGAATAGCAGAATAATTGCTAAAATTTGAAGTGTGTCAGCTGTGCCACTGACAGGTGTGGACATGGAGTAGCAGGGCCTTTGGTGTGCAGGATTAACTCCACTGCATTCAAGACTGAAGGGCCTTGTAGGTTTAACTTGAATTCAAAAACTGGATTCTTACTGGCTTCACTGTGAGTTTAATCATTTGTTGGAAGTCTCTTATCTAGACCAGCAAAGATAAGAGTTTTTTCAAAGGGATCATGAATAAAATCCTCAAAAACTGTGTGTCTGAGGCAACTTTTCATGGCTGTGTGTAAGGAAGAAGTCCCAGAGACCTGTCAAACTATTACCCACTGCTGGCCTACAGCACAGTGTCCAGCTGGGCTGAAGAGTGGCTGAGGAAAATGAGGAAGAGCCGGTGTCAGTTTTAATTTTGTAGAGCAAAACTTTAGGAATGTATTGCTCTGTCTTCTCTGGTCTCCATGTGGTACAATTCTACAGGCAGAAATAGGGACACCTGGGCTTGTGGATGCTCTACCTTCGGTGTTTTGGGCATGCTGGGGCCTTATTTGGAGCCAGGAATAACTGGGGAGGGGATGGGAGGAAGGCAAGAGAGCAAACTTGTATAAGAGAACAGGATTTCTGTCATTTTCTGCATCACTGGTGGGGAGTGTCTGGGAAAAAAGTGCTGTGAAATTGCCTTTATCCTTTCCTTCCCAACCACTTATGGAGGTTTGAAGCCTAAAGGAAAAGAAGAAATGAAAAGAGCATTGGATGCCTTGTTGCTCTTTTGATAGCCATTAGAGCTGACCAGCACTGAGAACAGGTTGCTGAGGTGGACTTGGAGCAGGGGAGGAGTCTGAGGCAGCAACCATGACCCCACATAACAGCTCTTCCTCAGATGTGCGCCTACAGCAAAGTAGAAAAAGATACTTAATGATGCTCTTACTAATCAAAAGTTATGATAGTCCTGGTGTACATGCAATAATTTTGAAGTCCCAATTCCCCTTTGCAGGGTGCAAGCCTGGTGGCATTTTGGTTAATGAATTGTCTGGTCATAACTTCTTAAAACAGGCTGTAAGTAATGTGTGTGTGGAGCATGGCATGCAGGAATGTATTGCACAAGTAAACCGTGTCTTTAAGGCATCTCGTCATTATTTTGGTTCTGCTATTGAATTTGTTCCCATTGTTTGGATAAAGTAGGATTTTTGTGTGTTGTCTGAGCATGATGACACTGTCTTGTGCTGCTGTTTATTTTAGCTTTGTTGATAAAGAACAGGCAACCTTCCTTTTTACCTCTGCAATAAATGGGCCAAATTCACGTGTTGGAGTGACACAAGGTTGAGTCAGGCTGTGCTTTTCCATAGGAAATGTGCTGTTCAGTGCAGAAAGCCGTTTTGTTTCTTTGCCTTCCAAAAGAAAGCATGGCTTGTGCAGCATTTCATATGGTAAAAAAATCACATGTAGCCACTTGTCTTCATGTCTGTGTGTGCTTAAAATTGCTGTGAACAACTTAAGCAAATCAGGACCCAGCACCAACCAATCTATGTGGATTGATCTTTTTTCATTATTTATTTCTTTCCCCCCTTCCAGGCATGAATTGAATTCTACATATGCATGTCTCAAGCAGTTTTTAGGTCAAAGTGTTTTTCCCTGTCTGTATAGGTAAAAAATTGCAAGGGCATGAGAATTTGCTTGTAGGGAGCCAGTTAGGAATTCCTCTTGTAGAGAGAAGGTCTCTCAGCTGATGCACCTGCTGCTTGTGCATCAAACACTGCTTGAACTCCAAACACTATTTAGAAAGTAACAGCAGAGGGGATGGAGTGCATTTTTCCTCTCTCTGACTTTGCAGTGATTTATGTTCCTCTCTGGACTGCAGTCATGCAATCTAAATCACAGAACTCCTGAGCCTGTCATCACTTTTGCCAGAAGATAGGCCACAGAGCTCGGGAGCCAGGATTATTTTCTAAGTTTTCTCTGCCTTTTGGCTGCAGTAAAGAGTAGTTAATGTAATTTTTAGATGAATTGAAGTGCTCTTGGAATTCATAGATTCATATCTATTTCATGGCCTTGAATTTCTGCTGAAACACAGGTGACATGTTTATTGGGAATCTGAGGATTCATTAGTGGGAAGTATTGAACCCTGTGATTGCAGAGCATGGGTGAACAGAGCTGCTGTGTGAATTGCCTGCAAATAAATTCCCCCGGTGATGTTCCTAGAGCATGCACTTGAGTCATTGTCTAAAAATGTAACATTGCTTCATTTTATTGGATAACTACGTAGGTCTAAAAATGCACTTTATTTCTGACTTGCAGGTTGTTGTGGGAGATAAAGTTGTTCTCATGCCAGTCAATGCAGGGCAGCCTCTGCATGCTAGCAATATTGAGCTCCTGGATAACCCTGGCTGCAAAGAGGTGAGCTCAGGGTAGGGAGGAGGGGTAACTGCTGGTCTGAGATGTGTTATAGAAAGGCTGAGAGAACTGGAATTGTTCAGCCTGGAGAAGAGAAGGTAACCTAATTGTGACCTTCCAGGACCTGAAAGGAGCCCACAAGGAAGATGGAGAGAGACTATTTCCAAGGGCCTGGAGTGACAGGACAAGGGGAAATGGCTTCAAACTGACAGAGAGCAGGTTTAGATAGGATATTGGGAAGAAATTCTTCCCTGGGAGGGTGGTGAGGCCCTGGCACAGGTTGCCCAGAGAAACTGTGGCTGCCCCTGGATCCTTGGAAGTGTTGAAGGCCAGGTTGGATGTGGCTCTGAGCACCCTGGTCTAGTGGAAGGTGTCCCTGCCCATGGCAAGGGGTGGAACTGGATGATCTGTAATGTCCCTTCCAACCCAAGCATTTCTATCATTCCATTCTATTCTTTACTGGTAGCCAGAACCCACCATGGGCTCTAAGCCTGGCCTCAAAAAAACCAAGAGGAAATATTCTTGGTGCAGTTGTGCCTGGTGCTGAAAGCTTTGTGAGGTTTGCTTGAGTACCTCAGACTCTCACTGAGGTAAGTCCTTGTCCAACATCTCTTCAGGATGTTTTTTGGAGGCTTTCAGCAGACAGAGCAGCATTTTGCCCGCCCAACCTTTTCCAGTATCAACCTCATTAACACTTGGGATCTTCAGGCCCCATGTTAGGAACTGTACAAATATGTAGCTAAGCCATGTCCCCTGCCATCCTAGATGTGGTGTGGTCTTTTAGAAAAATAGAATGTCTCAAAAAGAAAAGGACACCCTCTAAGACTATAATTGTTTTGTTGTTGTTGTTATTGTTTTCTTTTTTTTCTTTAAAGGTAAATGCTGTCAACTGTAACACAAGCTGGAAAATAACTTTGTTCATGAAATTCAGTAGTTATCGAGATGATGTCCTGAAAGGAGTAAGTATGATTTTTAAGTCGTTTTTTGAATCTGAAAAATTATATTGTATAAGACTGTAGAGAAATATTACATGGTGAATAAAAGAAGTGAGGACCTTGTGGAGCTGTTGAGGATCCCTCACTACTGCCCTTCAACAGGTAGAATGTTTTTCCTTTGTATTTTTGTCTTACTACATGAAATTTGGGTTGTTCTGGCTTCCAGCTCACTTCCCCTCCCACAGAAACTGAGGAGCACAGAAACTGAGAAAAGATGGGGTTCAAGCTCAGGATGATGAGAGTACAGAATAGCTGTGACACTTCAGGTTATGCCAATATGTTAAAAGTGGTGTAACAGGCTTGCAGAAGGGAGCGAGGCATGAAAGGTGCCAATAGCTGCAATAAGACAACATAGCTTTAAATACTGAGATATTGCACAGTTTTATGCCTGCAGATCAATCTCTGAGGTAATTTACATTTCCATTTTAAAGATATATTTAATTTGTCCTCACATGCACCTCAATAAGTCATTATCCACTGGTTACTTTTCAGTGGGTATCAAGGTACCAGCAGTTTTTGAGGTGGAATTTGAAAGGAAAAATGGCGTATTTGTGTAGACCTGTTTGGAGATAGTGTTTTAAGCCTTAGGAAGAGGCAGAAGGAAACAAAGATGATACCAGCAGAAGAAAAAGAGAGGGGGAGCTGGTGTTGGTTGCAGAGAAGAAGAGTTGAGATATGATATTAGAAAAATTTCTGCACTCCCCTTAAATAATAATAAGAGGGATTAGAAATAATAATAAAAAAATCAATTTAGTAAGGTTAACTAGAATTAAAAACCACCTTTAGGTTAATTGTTACCCACTCTTCATTGCTAGTACAGTTGTAGAAAATGAGTCCACTTCATAATGTTTTGTTTTCATATGATTTCAGGGAGATGTTGTCAGGCTGTTCCATGCAGAGCAAGAGAAGTTTCTGACCTGTGATGAATATGAGAAGAAACAGCATATTTTCCTCCGTACTACATTACGTCAGTCAGCCACTTCTGCAACGAGTTCTAAAGCACTGTGGGAAATAGAGGTGTTTTTTTTTCTTCTTTTTATAAATATTTCAGGTCCTGAAGGCCAGGGTTCAGTGAAGAGACTTTGCCACAACATGAGTCATTCATAGCCTCTTGATATAGCCTCATACACCTCCCTGTGACTATTATTATTTTAAGAAGCAGTTTGTGTGGGATGAACCCTGAAGAGATGCTTTATTGCAGTGCCTGGGTGGGGAGAGGAGGCTTTCTTACTCTATTTACCTGTGCTAAAATGAGGAAGAGACAAATTCCAAATTCAGACTTGACGTAAATGGTTTGATTTTATTGGAGCCAGTCAAATGATGCTCATCTATCCTGAGCTTTGAGTTTTTGCATTTAACCTCATGTGCAATATAGAAAATGGAAATTTTTGGCCAGCAGGAAGTCTCAGAATTGTCATTGGTTCCATTCTTCTGCAACAGGACAGATTTTAGAGTTAGCTTGAACAAAGGTGAGGTTGTGAAGATTTTGAGAAGATGACAAACAAATATATATTTATTCAACTGGGAAAGATTGGAAATTGTCTCAAATCCTTCTTATTACAGTAATGTAACTTCTATACCCAGAAGTTCTTGTGTGATGAACATACTTTTTGCATATAAAAACCAGAGTCCTTAGGCAAATGGTTGAATTTTGTCTGGGCTGTCTGGAACAGAGTGAATTGCACCTGGACATTACTCCTTAAAAGAAGCAGGCACTGCTGAGTTTGAAGAAGGCAAATGACCTACAGCTTAGTAGAGGGGAAAAAAGAAATAACCTGTGATACTTCAAATGATATGGGGGTATTTTATCACTCAAGTGAAAATTTTTCAGAAGCCCCCGGTATTGCCAAAAATGAAGGTGGTATAATTGGGAAAGTAATTTAGGATGGTTTCAATTTTGCTCTTAAGTAGTGCCTGGTAGTGTAGAGCAGCTACTTTCTTAAGCTCCAGATTCACACCATGTCATTTTAAAGGAAAATTTGGCTCAAGAGGCTTGCAGGGAGTGGATTAATAAAAGCATGAAATGTAATAGGAGGAATATTTCCTGGCACCTGGCAAAAAATTAATGTAACTAGTCGTTACCTGTGGTGAGCTTAGTGTAAGCACGGAGTTCCTCTCTGTGGCAGATTGTAATGGCATAGTTTACATAATTTTATTTGGAATGAACTGTAAGAAAAGTCAGTGATCTAAATATGATCTTGAGGAGCGTGATTAAAATCTGTACTTCTCGTTTTAGGTTGTCCATCACGACCCTTGCCGGGGAGGGGCAGGACAGTGGAACAGCTTGTTTAGGTTTAAGCATTTAGCAACCGGGAACTACTTGGCTGCAGAGGTAAGGATGTCAGTTAAACAAGTGTGTTTGCAACTTGGCTGGTTTATTATCTGGTTAAGGCAAAATAATATTGTGACTCCCCAGAAGAGCAACTTAATGTCTTTTAAGACCCATAATTGTCCTTAAAAATCAAATACGGCTTTTGACAAGCTGGAATAGAGCAGATAATACCAAGTTTATGAAATGGTACAGTCTTGGATTTTTTTCATGGTTGCGAGAAGCTGTGAACTTTTGAAGTAACATCTAATTCATATTAACACTGGTCTGTGTCCAATTTATATCTGTGGAATGAAAAGCAGGTTGTTTTTTTCCCCACTGATTTAGTTAGGTCTGTGCAGGATTGCTTCTTTTCACTTATGCTTTGAAGTATGAGTGTGAGAATTTACTACAAGAGCCAGTTATAAATCACTGTATGTTAGTGAATCCCTGAAAAAAGACTGAGTTGAGTTAGTGCAACTTCTGTATGCAGACAACTCCTTAGTATTGCCAGGGTGCTGCTTTAATTTTCCAGCTCCTGTCACAGCCTGCACTGATTTGAGAGTAAGAGCAAAGAGGAGCTATCAGACCTTTACTTATTTCTAATTATGTGAAAATCAGTGTCAAATCATAAACAGTGGACTGCTAATAATAGATAATTTTCAACAGGCAACTAACACTCCCACCTAAGAGTGGGAGTGTTTTCCTTTCTGCTTACAGTGAGAGATGTTCCTAGTAGGAATATTTTACTCAGACTAGCTAAGCTGATAGAGAGTCAGGAAAGGCATCAAATACTCTGATGGGCTGCCCTCTCCCGCCACACCAGAATGATCTGGCTCAGGGATTTTCAAGAGAAAAATCTTCAGGTGAAGAGTTGTCGAACTCAACCTTTCTACCTTTCTGGAAAGAAAATCCCCATTGGGAAGACCTGTCATATGGAGAATACAATTGGTAGAGCAAGAGCTGGAGGAGCTTTTGGGTTGAACAGAGGTGCTATGCTGTGACTGGAGAGCAGCATTAGTGACTGTATCTATGAAGAGTGAAATATCTGCTGGTGGAGATATTAAAAAGCACTGCTATAATAAAAAGCTGTGAACCGTATTTTGCACAGTTCATATGTCAGGCACAACACACCAGCCAGCCAGACACGTCAGAGATTTATGAACAGGCAGGCAGACACCTCATGTGTGTGATCCAACTTTAAATCAATTGGGCAAAGCTTCCTGAACACTTATCTGTGCTCCTGCAGCACAGGGAGATTACTGATGGTATGGATTATCAACAACGTCACACATTGCCATGACCTGATTTTGTTTAAGCTTCCATGATAAAGATATCTAGAGTGGAATAATAAGTACAAACACAGGGACGAAATTCCCAAATCTTTTAAGCAGTCTGTTGTTGGCTAATGATTCTGTCACAGTTTGAGCTGTTGTAAATCAGGATTGATCACTATTTATAACAGTCTTTTTCTTATTCTGTCCTCCCTTAAATCAACTTGATGTGTACCATGGAGACTTCTGCAGTGGAATGTACATGGGTCAAGCCTCAGACAACGAGCAGAAGTGTCCTTCACCTGGGTGTCTCTGTTCCTCCACAGCTGGGCTCATACCTTGTGTGAGCAGTGCTGTGCTTTCTCTTTTTCTCTGTGCCAGATGTAAACTGGTTCTTCTGGTTTGTGACCTTGTGGGTCACTGCTGAGCCGTGTTGTGAAGGGATGCCACTGCAACTTGTTAAGGCCAAGAGATGATCTGGGGACTAAGAAAAATTTAAGATATTTACCTCAGAGGATTTAGTAATTTAAAACTGATAAAGTTGTTTCAATACTGCAGTAAGTTAGAAAAAAAAGAAAAAGTGAAGCAATATAAAGCAATGTAAACAAAACATATGGGTGAGTACTTGTAAACCTAATTCTTATAAACTTGAGAGAATAAAGGCAGGATGTGTAAGTCCTAAATTCCGTGTTCCTTAGAATTACAATCAGCCACCCAACTTTTGTTACCTTTGACCTCTGATACCTCTGACTTCCGAAAGAATCTCAAGCAGTAGAATTTCCTTTAATCCTCTTGGCATTATTTAGCCTAATTTTAATTACTGTGCTCTGAAGTTCTTTAAGACTACTAATACCTTAAAGCAACCTTGATCCTTCTACCAGACTCTGGGCTGAAGGTGAGCCGCCCTGAAAGCCCCACTGCTAAAGGAGTGGGAGACATTTGGTAACTGCACATACCTGCGTTGTCATTGACATTGGGAACATTAAACCACAGGCTCAGACATTCCTAAAAGATTGAAATCATAAAAACGTGGAACCAAATATGCAACTGAAAAATTGGGAAGAGAAACTGTTGTCTTTGGAGACAGTGGGAGTTCCTCTGTTAGTGTCAGAAGGGCTTGATTTCACCTAAAAGAGCTGAGCCAGATCTTTAGCAGGAGATTTAGATGCTAAGTCACCAGCTAAGATCCAGGCTGCAGACTTTTATTCTCATCTTTACAAAGTCAGCAATCTCTCAGAAAAAGTTCTGTGAAGATTCTTTTTTTAGCCCTGGTTACAGCAAAATGACCCAAGTTATTTCCAATCTTGGTATTTATGAAGAGAGGCTGTAAGGTTATGTGAAAATGGAATGTTTCAAAGTAACAAAGGTTGTCCCAAAAGTCTTTCTGGTGCATGTTGCACATGTAGAATGCACATGTGTAGAATCTCTGTGTGTGTGGGAGTGAACTGCAGTTTACTCAAACAGCCTTTGAGATGTTGCAGGTTGGGCCCACACAGCTGTGCCTTTCTCATGAACACACATAACCTTTTCAGTATTCAAGATAAAAATCACTTTGAACTGAGTATCAACTTATCCATCGTGCTGAAACCAAAACATGCACCTTTAATACTGTGTACAGCATCTCTAGTTCTGTGATTTCCAAACTAGATAATTTGTCCTGAGACTACTAACATTTGCTGTATGAGGCTGTTAAACAGAGATATGTGTGCCCATGCACACACAAGAAATGCAGGATAAGTCTGCTATTTCAAGTTCAGCTTCTCAGATGAGGTGAATGTGGCTAAAGTAATTACAAAATATATGTGCAAGTATCAAATATTGCACTAGACAATAGATAACCACAGTAGGTTGCCTGTGAAACATTGTGAACATGGAAATAATCACAGTGCAGAATTTGTAAGGTAAAATCTGTGGTAATTCTGTTTTACTTAGTAGAATAGATCAGAGTTACCAGATACCTTGGCCAAGATATGGCAGTAAGTATGGTGAGGTAATTGTCTTTAACACTAAATTAGCTGTACTATACTAAATAATTAAGATAATGCAGGTAAGATGGCAGCCCTCAGTGTTTACATTTTGTGCTTCTGTAGAATTGTGGCCATAAACAAGGGTTCAAGTTATTCTGTGGAAAACTCTGGCATTCTTAGAGAGTTTGTTTTCCTCTTCCTGTGAGAATGAACAGGCAGGGTTTAAGCTGTAAAATGGATCAGCTCTGATCAGAGTTTTGTTCAAAACTCTTCTTAAAGTCTCACGTGAAACATTCTTCCAGCTTTGGGATTTTTTTAGCATTAATGCACGGTGGGGTTTCTTTTGAAAGTAGGAATGGTTGAAACCAGTTGGCCTGGGCAGCACAGGGTTACATACTCAAGGTGAAATGACAATTATATGAATATTCTGAATTGAGCAGGAAGTCCAGTCCAACTGCTGTCCCTGAGGTGGTGTTGGCAAGGACCTCCAGGGTGTGGGGAAAAGGGAATAGTCTGTGCTGGAATAGGGTCAGTGAGCTGAGGCACCAGGGGCATGAGTGGTTTGGGTGGGATAACAAGAACTGCTGAAGTTGTGGGACTGTCAGCTGGTTTTTTCCTTGTTCTGGTCTAAACCACTTGCTGAGAACTCTTGGATCAATGGCCAGTAAAAGTTACTTGATATTCCTCTTGTCTTTCTTGAATACTTTCTTCCCATATTATCTTACTCTGCTTTTTGTCAAAATTGTACCAAACCACCCATTTCTTCTCAGAGAAGCTTATGTACGTTCTTCACCTTAACCTAAGAATTGCTGTTAAACTTTGCTTTTAAATGCATTTCTGTTATGTCTCAGGATTAAGTCCATGGCAGGGAGTGTTGGAACTAGAGATCTTTAAGGTCCCTTTCAACCCAAACCATCCTGTGATTAAAAATATTAGCCTGCTATATATTGTTATAATAATTTATTTGTCCAGGCAGACAAAGCCATACTTTTTCCTAATAAATTTAATCCTGTTGTAAAAATCCCTTGATCTGGTTCATGGTAAAGATAGCTAAGTGCATGTTCAAGTTCATATTGATAGATAATGATCCTCTTCTGTCTTCTGAATAGGACATAGTAAAAAATGTCACAAGAATAGAAAACACAACATCTAATAAGATTTTAAAAAGATTACATGTTTGGATGGGTAATAGTATCCTCGGCATTAGCTAAGATAAAAGAAATGTAAAATGGAAATTAGTTCTTGAACTCGAGGATATAAATCAGGATTAACCTCTTGAAGCCCTGGAGAAACTTTCTCTGTAGTTTTATGGCCTTTTCCTCCACCTCCTTAAATAGCTGTGGAAAATGGGAGTCCTGCATAGAATGTTTTATTAAGGCAGCTGAGACTGAATATTTGAAGTCCATATTTTAGGTATTTTGTTATCCAGTTTTTGAAAACTGGGTATTGACAGAGATTATTTGTATTTAGGAAACAAAAAAAAGGAACCATTGTTATTTTTTGGGGTGGCATGGAAGCAAACCTTGGCAGAGGGATTTATTCACCCACTGATCACGCAGCTCACGTGGAGGAGGAGAACATGGTGGTAGATGCTCTGTGGTTCCTATTACCTTTAGAACACTGTGGCAAATAACTGGATCAAAATGGCCTTGTTTAGTAGATATACAGGTACCTTTTGCTCAAGGAGAAGAGTTTGCAAACCGGAGAAAGTACCAGGAGGTGGCAGCATCCACCAAGGCCTTCGCACATTTAATCTGTTGGTACTGCGGGACCTCCTTACCTGGAGGTCGCTTCAAAATCCCCCTTTGGAGCCAGTTTTCCCCGGTCTCTTCATTAAATGTTAGTACAGCATTGAGATTAGTTTCTGTCTGTTGGGTTCAGTGATTGGAGAGGGTTTGCCAAGGTGAGGGGGTGAACCCGGCACCGTGAGCCTTATTTCTGTTTTTCGCTGTCTCACAGGAGTGGGGTTTTGCTTAAAGCTCCATGAGTGAGGGATAATTTACAGCTATGCATGAAGAGATGGAAGAGATCCAAACTAGAGGAGGAGGACGGATTACTGATTTACAGACCCGGTCTGACCTGTTTCACAGACTTGGATGTGGCTTTAAAGTGGCAGAGTTAGAAGCTGTCCAGAGCTAGATTTTTCCAAGGTTTTTAAGAATCTTGAGAATGCAGCTAAATTTCTTGACCTGGCTTGCCTTGACTTTGGTGGAAGTTAAGAACAACATTTGCATCTGTCAGTGTGCAAACACCTCTATAAATCTGGATCTTGGAGAAAGGAGTTTTTTTCTTCCCTCAGCCAGCTAGACCTGAGACTGTTCGGCAATACTTTTTCAGTCCTACCTAACTTGGCTGCATTTGGGCTGTTTGTTTACATACAGGCTTTAGGAGGAAGGAAGTGCAAAGCCATTAACACAACATTTATTGTCATCTCATCATTGTAAGGACTACTTCTGTTATTACAAATGCAGTGTCTTCTGGTATTGCATTTTGATGTGTCTGAAACCAGCAAATGCATTATTTTTTTTTTGTTTATTATTTCAAGATTACTTGAGAGGCTTTTATTCAGTTATATTTGTACCTCTTTATTTGTGATGCTTTATGGAGGTTTACAAGTCTCCCCTCAGTTGCTTTTTATTGTTAGTGGGGTTTTGTATGCATGTGTTTTTTGTTTGTTTTTTTTAACAGTAGAAATACCAACCATATCTAATTCAATCATCCTTAGTTATTTTTGTGAGGACCACTGAAAGGCATGTGGGATATTAACATTTAGAACATAACTCTTGGAGAGATGAGGATGCTTTTTCATCTAGCACAGGTTGGTGTGGAGCTGCTGAAGCTCAGATTGAGGTTGTGGCCCAGCATTCAGGTTGGACTAAAGGATTTTTAAACTTCCCTCAGATGATGATTATCAGGAACCCTGTGCCAGTGCTGTGGCAGATTTGAATGGAGTTTATGAAGGTAAAGTTATAGCCACTCTTTCTGGCAAGCTAACAAGATGGCAAAAGTCCTTTCAATGCCACTGAAGTCTTTGAAATTGTGCAAAAGTCCTTTGCATTTATCGAAAGCTAATCAGTATGACATTAACAAAGAACAAAGCAAACCTAATGAAGATGAAAGATTTGAAAAGTGGATTATTTTTCTTTTGTGCTGGCTTTTTTCCCCTGAAACACTTATCCTTGTTGACTGAGTAACAGGCTGATTATCAGATGAAATGGGAACTGTTTACGTGTATTGAATTAGATCCTTTCATTCTTTGTCTGACTTTCCTTCATAAATGCAGGTTTTAACCAAGTCATTAAAATGCTCATTTAGCTGAAATTTGGCAATCTAATTCCTTCCTTGACAAGATGCTTTAAATACCCTTTACCTAGTCAACAAAACTTGATTAAAACCAGTATGGGTGTTTCTTTCCTCAAACTCCTTTCTCTCCCTCTTAATTGAGTGTCCAAAAATACCCTGTTTGGGTACTTTCCATGCATTTCTCCAAGAAAGCAGCATTCAATATAAATGTGAAATTTGTCCACAGTTGCTGGACTGTAAAGCATATCTTATTACCTGAAAATGCAAAAGTAAAGATTAAAGCTAGGAATAACCTGTTAGCAAGAAGTTGTTTTGCACAGTAGTAGAACAGGAAGAAATTATGTTCAGTTGAGTCTTATGGATTGAAAACTTTAAAGATATAACTTTGACTGACTTCAGTGTGTAAAATTTTACACTGTGTAAAACTGTGATGTCTTTCATGGTGCTGTGATGGGAAAGAAAAGTTGATAGGGTAGACCCATTTTCTGGAGTTTGGGAGATTCTGTGTAGGCTGGAGGATGTGTGGAGTTTAGTCTGGTTCATATGTACAAGCAACTGGAAAAGATGAAGTGTCTGTGGTGTCATAAATCATTGTCACTGGAGCTGTGAGAGCTGATTATCTTAGTCTTGCTGTTGGACAGAGTCCAGAGGAGGTACTAAGATGATCAGAGGGATGGAGCAGCTCTGCTGTGAGGAAAGGTTGAGAGGGTTGGAATTGTTCAGCCTGGAGAAGAGAAGCTTTGGGGTGACCTAACTGTGGCCTTCCAGGACCTGAAAGGAGCCCACAAGGAAGATGGAGAGAGACTATTTCCAAGGGCCTGGAGTGACAGGACAAGGGGGAATGGCTTCAAACTGACAGAGAGCAGGTTTAGATAGGATATTGGGAAAAAATTTTTCCGTGTGAGGGGGGTGAGACCCTGGCACAGGTTGCCCAGAGAAGCTGTGGCTGTCCCTGGATCCCTGGAAGTGTTGAAGGCCAGGTTGGATGGGGCTCTGAGCACCCTGGTCTAGTGGGAGGTGTCCCTACCCCTGGCAGGGTGTTGGAACTGGATGATCTGTAATGTCCCTTCCAACCCAAACCATCCCATGATAACATGACATGAGTTTCAGGGTCTTTGATATTGTTTACTTTTCAGCCGTGAGGAGGCTGAACTCTCATTTTGTGGTACCTTTTTCTCTCCCATCCATGGAAAGGTAAAAAATGGCTGTGCCTAAGTTTGTGGAAAAACAAGCAGTGGAGTATTAGGATTTCTGGATTATTCTGCATTGAAAAAGAAACTGTTGAAGATATACTCTAAAAAGATCTATACTCTAAAAAAAACACCACGTAATCAAGCTGTTAAAATAATGATTTGTACAATCACACTTGCTTAAGCTCTGCAGTTTGCAATGCATCATGTTCTTACTGAATATTGACTGCAGGCACCTTCCAGTGGCATTTTCAGGAATATTCAGTACTGTATTTCAGCTACACTTCTGTAAATTGCAACTTCAACATACCCAATGACACAAAAAACCTCGAAGACTGTTGAGCTTTAATGAGGCCTATTTTAGCACAGTATTGTTACTTTCTAAACACCTGCAAAAAATTTTTACTTGATCTCATTAGCAGTAAGGGAAAAAAATATTAATGTTGTTATTTTCAAGGATTTGATTGTTTTGGAGGCTTATTGAAGAACATGGGAGTGATCTTACATAAATCAGAAAAAGCAATAGATTTTGGAGTGTTAAGACTGTCACTGTGTCCTTAGGTCATTGTGTACTCGGATATTGAGAAGGACTCGTAACAAGTGTAATATGACATACACCACCACATGATTTATGCTCCCTCTACCTGGAGAGTATAGGATGGGATAACAGCTAATAGTCTGATTTTTTATTTTTTTTTTCAGAAATCCTCAGCACCAACAACCTCAGCTGAAAGGAAAATAAAAGTGGCAGCTGCCAAGCACAGCTGAAAATGGGGCCATGAATGTCAGCCCTAAAACTGTGTTTTGTCGTGTTTATAGTTTAACGTCAGGATCTCAAAACTTCCTCTGAACAGCACATTTTTAGTTTTATTATTTCTGTAACAGTGGGGCAGGAAAACCATCATAAAAGACATACTTGATTTTTTTAATTGGAGCCTTCTGTCTCCCTCACCCTCAGTCCACAGGTGAACTATTTTTGAGATTTGAGGGCAATCTGTTCAGTGATTTTTAAAGTAGGCAAGAAGTGTCGTGGGAGGGAGATTTTCCTAGCTTCTCTTGTTGTGGCTGTATTTTGTAAAAAAATCATCATTATGTTGAAAGCAAGCAGCTGAAAGATAGAATTCAGGACCTAATTCATACTGGGTAGACAACTCGAGCCCTTCAGTGAAACCCTGTAGGTTTATTGTGTTTCAAAATCAAATCTTCAGTGCACAGTTCTTTGCTGAGTCTGGTGACAGACCTGAGGTGACCCAGACTTTGTCTCACTTGCTTACAACTGGCAGAATCTGAAGATAGGGTAAAATTTAGCCTTTCTGTACCTTCTTTGCTCCTGTGCTGAAAGGCCTCAGAGTGTGGCTTTTCCATTACCTGATGATTTTCTCTGGTCTTGATGGAGAACCAAAGGTAGAGAGCTGAGCTTGGCTGTCCAAATGGGCAATTTTGAATTATTTTAAGGTGTCAGTTAGTATGGAAAGTGAGAACTTAGGAAGAAACCAAAACTATATGGAAACAGTTACATATATGACTTCTACTTGTATGTTGTTGGGCACTCATCTCCCATTCCTGTTGTAGGGCAGAAGCAGGTAGGAGTCAGAGCCAGGAGAGTGTGTGAGATTGTCATGGAAAAGCAAAATGCAAGTTTTGGGATAGCTGTCAAGGCAGGGTGGAAAGCAGGCTTTCTTATGTGATGATAACACAGTGGCTAATGCAAATACTGAAATGAAGGCAGAATAAGCCTTTGGTCATTTCTGTGTTACCTCATCAAGTTGTGACACAGAGGGAGGGGATTTTCGGCAGTTTTAAAAATATCTTAAAATTTTCCACCTTTCTTCAGGTTCATGATATGGTGGGGAGCTGGCTTTTTTTTTTGGAGGGGGGAGTAGATAAAGGGGTATAAGTGATAATGGTTAATGAAAACTTTATAAACTTAGCAAAAACTCTTCACAAAAGTTGTCTGTGTAATGTTAGATGTATGATAATATGATGTTGAAAAGTGTTACTGGGATTCATTAATTTTACCCTGTGCAATTCACTACTGGCTCTTCCAGACTGGTAATACCAAATTCAAGCCAAGAAAATGACTGTACTTATCTGTAAGACGTATACACACTGTGATTGCTTAAGAACTAAATTGCCTTATATAACTTCTAGCTTCAACATTTTCAGTGCTTTGATGGCATATCCTATGTCAGGGAATATTGGTAAATATTGAGGCAAAATTGTTTCTTTATGTAAGTCAAATCTTGAAAGGTTTCATGTGCAGCCAGTGAGTGGGTGTGTATGTTTTTATTTATTTGAGAGTGTATCTGCCTACATAATCACTCATCTTAGAGTCTACATATTTCTCTTGTCAAAAGCAGTATCATATTAAAGGCTGTTAAATACTTTATAGTGTCTTTCATCCAAGCTTCTCATATTGCTTTAGCTATTAATTAATGCTTGATAGTCCTGGTATGAGAGAGAAAATATTATCCCCATTACTAATGGTTAAGCAGAACCAATGAAACACTTTTCTATAGTGGCACTGCCATCCCTGTTTCAAAGCTGGGTTAATTCTGAGCTCACTGTCTTCCTGTAAAATCTCAGTAGACATCAAGAGTGTTAATTTTTTATCTCAACGTATCTGCTCCAGGTCAGTCCTGGAAGTGATTGCATGTGTAAGTGTGTGGGTGACTAACTTGCAGTGTTTAGAATAGTAACTATCTGTGCTTTCTTCATCATCCTTTTTGGTTTTGGTTATTTGAGATTCCTCTTGAGTTAAGCTTGGTTGCAAGATACACTTTTTTGAGGTGAGGACAGAGCCAGCTAAGTCAGAAATTGAGTTGGTAATTCTTATACTCTCATTCTTGTGCTGCTTCTAAACACTCCACTGTCCTTTTGCAGTGTGGATTCATCACACAGAACTGAACCAAACTCTCTCCCCCAGTTATGAAATATCAAAAAACTACCAAGATACAATAGATAGGTACAACAAAATGAGAGTTCAGCTTCCTCATGGCTGAAAATTGACTTTTCTTTTCCAGCTTAACCCACGCTATCCAGAAGTTAATAATGAAGGAAAGGCTTTGGTAAGTGGAATTTATATGTTCATTTAACCTGGGAAATGCTGTACCCTTAACCCAGTACAGCCTGACATGTGGAAGCCCTTCATAGCTTTCTTTTTATTTACATTTTATGGCTGCTGGGACATCTTTGCAAGGATCTTTGCTGTCTTTGCTGCAGCATGGATGGGTTTAGAGGAGGCAACAGCCTTTGCCTTTACAACATCAAGAGCATGTTAGGCAATTCTAACTAACAGGGCAAGGCCAGACATGTGGTTTATAACCTGTGAAGAAAGTGGAGTTTAGACCTTGGGGGAATCTTATTGTTACTAAGACAACAAGTATTCCAAAAAAGAGTAATTCCTCCATCAAATTCCCTAGACTGCCTTGAAAACACCAAGATCTTCTTTGAAAAATTTCAGTTTAATTTCTTTCTGCCTGCCTTCTGGCTCTTGTTCTTTAAGAGGATGCATTTTAAAGTTTTTCTCTGCACGGGGGAAGAATTTTTTTAGTTTTCATTAAATGAAACCCAAGGTTCTTACATAATCCCGTGCCTTGAGGACTGCAATTTCAATAAAAATTGAGACTTTTTTGAGAGTTGACAACATTAATTTTCTATCTTCAGTGGTATTTGGTAATAGAGGTAATATAGCAATAAAAGCTAAGCTGTCTAGAGAAATGAGACTTCTCCCTTCCAAAAGTACAGAAGTTCCACGAGTTGTTTCTCTTTTGTATTGGAATGACACTTGAGGCCTTTGGAGCTTTGTAGCCATTTTAATTCATCTAAATAGTTAAATATTCCCTGGACTGGGTAATGAAGAAGGCCCAAGAGTAATCTGAGCATGAATGTTAAAGATGACTTCTCTAACACTTGGGCTTATCCTTCCTGGGTATTGGTTTCAGCTAAAGCCCCAGGCCAGATAAATCATGTTAGAGAAATACGTCCAATAAAAAATTAATCAAAGCTGATTGATGATCAAAACTGATGTCTCTGTGGAAATTTTAACTTACGCACTCAGCACTTTCTCGTGAAAGATGTTTTGTGAAAGAACTTCTAACAATTTTTGGTAACCCCTCCATGTAAATCTAAGCCTAGTGGCATTTGTAGCATAGTAGGAATCCCTTTGGATCATTCACCCCTTTGTAGTCTTGTTGGAAATGCCATGAGTCAGCAATGGCTATTTTAAGCCTTTATTCTGACCTTGAGCAACCGCATACAGAAGCTCCAGATCTCTGTGCAGGAATTTCTTTTGGTATAATGACAGTGTTTTGAATCATCCCTCAAAAGTACAAGAATCTTATAATATTTGGGTTTCTTTAAGGGTCAGCTATGTCAGTCTTGCATCCAATAGCACATAACCTGGAGCACACATGCTTTCCTTGCTCTGTGATTATCATCTAGTGTTTCCTCTGCCTGGTGACTGACTGACTGGTTCACTGCAAAGTCATCTTCTTTTTCACGTTCTGAAGCAATATTTTGAAATACTGCCCGTGAAGTAAATCTGTCCTAGAGGAGAGGTGGAAGTGGCCCTACCCCAGCAAAATCTGAAGTCTGGGTAGCAGGGAAATGGGAAGTGAATACTTGAATCCTTATGACTGAAGGATTGAACCTGTAGCCTGTGCCCTGGGGGCCAAGAAGGCCAATGGAATCCTGGGGAGCACTGGGAAGAGCATTGCCAGCAGGTCAAGGGGGTGATCCTGCCCCTCTGCTCAGCCCTGTGAGGCACATCTGGAGTGCTGTGTCCAGTCTTGGGCTCCTCGGGACAGGAGGGACATGGAGCTACTGGAGTGGGTCCAGCAGAGACTGTGGAGATGATTCAGGGACTGGAGCATCTCCCTGACCAGGAAAGGCTGAGGGAGCTGGGGCTGTTCAGCATCCAGAGGAGACACTGAGAGGGGACCTCATCCATGTGTGTCAGTGTGTGCAGGGAGGGGGCAGAGGATGGACCAGACTCTGCTCGAGGGTGCCCAGCAATGGGATAGGCCACGGGCAGGAACTGATGCCCAGGAAGTTCCACCTGGACACGAGGAAGAACTTCTTTGCTGTGCAGTGACCAAGCACTGAACGGATTGCCCAGAGAGGGTCTGGAGTTTCCCTCACTGGAGATATTCCAGAGCTGTCTGGATGCAACCCTGTGCCATGTGCTCTGGGATGACCCTGCTGGAGCAGGGAGGTGGCATCAAATGCCTCAGTGTTGGTCCCTTCCAGCAGTGACTGACTCTGTGTTTTTCTTTTCTCTGCCAGTCTGGTACCACCTCCATATCTGTTGTCTGGGTTTTAAAGGCAGCACAACCGTCTGTGCCAACTCTTAACTCCTAAAGGTGTGACAGGGCTTCTTGTGCATGTTCCCTCTTGGTTTACAAGTCCTGGTCACAGTTGCTCAGGCAACTGAATTTTCGGAAGCAGCAACAGAGAAGGAATTTCCATGGTAGAGTAGTGGGCACGGACACGTGGGTCTTTTCTGCCTTGCCTTATGTGACCCAAAAGTCTGAAAGGGTTTTGGCTCCAGAGATCATAAATATTACTGGAAGCCATTAGGACTTCTGTTCCCAAGCGTTAAAGGTATGTTTGGACTGTGGTTCCTTGCTCATTTATGAGCTGCTTCTTGACAATCTGGCCAAATTGTCTTGTGAAGCACTGCTTTTATTTCTGGTAAAATTTGACCTTACAATGAGATGATTAATATTCTTACATCTAAGCTCCAGAAGATTATTTTTTTTTTTTAGATGGGAAGACCTTCCTGTGATTCAAGGGTCTTACAAAAAAAGAAGCTGCTTCATCTCTTGAAGTCTAGGAGTTTGCAGTATATCATGCATCAAAATATGGTGTTCTGTGTTACAGCTCCCACTAAATCCAAAATTGGTGTGTTTTGTGCTGCAAAGTAGGCTATTATTTCTAAGGATAGAAATGTACAGCATCCAGAAGAATGCTCCAAACATTGGGGAAATGTCAAGAACAGCTGGAAACCTGTAATTTGTTAGTGCCTTTGCATTAAGGCCTGTCTTTGCCTTAACTCCATTTGTCCTCATTTTCCAGAGAGTGCTAATTCTAACCAGTTCCAAATCGCCTTTTATTGTTGAGATTTTTCTTAGAATTGAGACTGGTATGTGTTTCTTTTTCTTGTAAAGAAGTTGGGCAGTTCTGCCATGGACTTCCAGGTGCAGTTTAATATATCTCCTTTGACTTCTGTTTATCTATCTTTATGAATTCCAGACATTCTGCAATTCTAACTTTTTTTCCTTGCTGCCAACCTAAGAGATTTTTTTTTTATAAACTATGGAAATTTTTTTTTTTTTAATTTTATTTTACCTTCCAGAACTAAGTTTGTTAAATTATAATTTTATAATATGGGACACGGGTGATGCAGTTTAAACAAGAATAGAGTTGGGGGATTTATTGGGTTTTTTTAAAGGATTAACCTGGCAATAACAACCTAAAAACATTGAAAAGAAAAGAATAATCGTCAGCTTTAAAATGTCAGCATCTCTCTGCTTATATAAAGCCAGTAGTCAGACCACTGGAGAGGCTGGGGAGAAGGGGAGACACAGATGCTGGCACATTATTATTATTCTGCTGTTGCACACAGGTCTGAATCAGCTCTGGAAATGCATACATTGTTTCTTACAGAACGTCTCTGGCTCCTAACAACAGGATTGCAACGTGATGTCTCTGCTAAAAATGCGATGACTCACAAATGAGTCAACAGTGAAGGTGTTCCAGGAGGCTACTGCTGTGCTGTGCCGTCTGCCAGGGCTCTGGAACGTGCAGGAGCAGGGCTGGCCGTTCATTTACTCCATTATCTTTCCATATAGAATTTTTAAAATAATCTAACCTGGGCAGTTCTGCTCACGTTACTGCTCTGGGAAAATACCTGTTTTCTGAGAGCCTCCTAAACTGGGTTAACATATTGAGATACCACATTGTACTGGGTTTAACAGGCATTTTCAGAACTCTGGATGCTATTAAATTTAATTTCTGCTGAAATCTGTAGTGCAGTTTAATGTATTCATTCAGGAGCAGGGCATTAACCTTGTCTGTCTCTATGCCACCAGAGGAGTCTTCACCTATTGGAATTGTAGATTGGGTTTCTAAAAGAAAAGGTATTTCAGGTCTGTCATGGGTTTGTATTGCTTTTTGCAGTTGAATTGAAGGCCCCTCTGTAAGGAAAACCCCATGTAAATCTCCTAAATTTTAGGTATGATGCCCCACTGAGATGAATAAGGAAGGTTTAGGGTAGGTCACAATTACTAGCAAGTTCTGTTAAGAGCTGTTAAAAAGGTTTGTCTGCTGGGCTGCAAGTCTCAAGAAAGACAAATGTCCTTACATATTTTTCCTTCATCCTTGTGAGTGATTTAACCAGTGCACAACAAGAGTGAGGTGATTCTACCTTCTTCACCTTGGATATGGATCTAATTTGACTTGGGACAGCCCGTCACTAGTTTGTGATTAGTTTGGGACAATCAAAACTTTACTTATTTTCCCTCAGTGAATTTACTATTTGTTATTATTTCAGCCCACCCATTTCTTGCACCTCCTCTCCATACTCCTAGCATGTAATTCACCTGGCTCTTTGTTTTCCTATAAAGTCTTGGAAGTGCTTTCCTCGGCTGTCACTGACCACATCTCCAACATCTCTGAAACTGTTCCACTGACTTCCTCTTTGTACTGCTTTAAGTTAAATTTTCTTCTCTCTACGTTTGATTTCCTTTGCAATTCTTTTCTTCCTTTCTCTCAACTGAATCCAGATTTTCTGGCTGCATCTGCTCATATGCCAGTTTTTTACCTGAGCAAATGTCATGTTGTTTTCATCTGGTGAGGAATGCAGTGCTTCTCCTGAGCTCATCATCTTGTCTAATTAATTTAAAATAGCCTAATACTTTCACTTCTTCTCACATCCTCACACAGACTCATCTGCTGATTCAATAATGACTGGGTTTAAGTGCAGATTCTGATGACTGCTTACTAAATTTAATTTATCATGAGAAGCTTTCTGTATGCAAGTGCCTGTGCATTCTCCCTCTCCCACACACAGGCGTGTGCACATGGACTGAGACATAAATTGAGACATAAATACAAATCCCTGCATGTTTATATGTAATGACAGTATTGCTGTCCCTCATGTGCTCCATGGATGCAACTTGTGTTCAGAGCTGCCAAGTTAAGGGACACATGAAGTTTTTTCCATGATTAATGCCCCTAATCCAGGTTGAGCTGTGAGGTTCAGATCCTAAAATAATGTAATAAGGTGAGTTCTGAGGTTTGTGGTGGAGTTCAGTCTGGAGCACAGCTCTTGTGCAGGGCTGGTTTTGCTCAGCTAGGCTTGACATTGCAGCCAGCAGTTTGCAGACACTGTCTTGCCCACTGTTGAAGTGGACTTTCTTTTTAGACCAAAAACCAGATCTTGCTCCTATGCCAGGTTTGATTTGACAGCTGTTAAGCCTGGTTGGTGGGGTTTAGGCCTGATGAGCCAATTCCATTGCTCAACTGGATCTATACAGTTGTTGGGGAGACTAGTGGGTGGTTAGTCAGCCCCAAACTGCAGGGTGAACATCACTCCTGTCAGTGTCGTGGTTTAACCCCATCTGCCAACAGAAAAACCCCCAAACCCATAAAAAATCCCCAAACCAAAAAAAAAACCCCATACAATTATGAAGTGTGCTGCCTTTTTGTATACCAGTCATTTCAGTTTGGAAATTATAGTGGAGTGGGTAGTTTCTGGGAAAACAGAATGTAAGTTATGGGAAATACCAAAAGGTCTGGATGCTGTTCTAAACTATCCTGTGCTACTCATCCCTTTACAGACCTCTTGATCTTTAAACTGGTTTTCAAGTTTTCTGTTTTGTTTGGAAATGTAGAAAGTAGTTTTCATTTAACATTAGATTTTCACATGTATTAAGCTCTTAGAAGGATTCTTTTATAATTTGTGTGCCTTTTCAGTTTTTTCCTACTGTCTCTGTCCTTGATAGAAGTAATGGGATGGAAAGCTGGCATTTTTTAGGCTCGATAATGAAACAAATGAGTGTTTTGGAAGGATTCAAAAAGTGCCTTGAAATGAGATAACTGGCTCTTTCTTACATAGTTTCACTCATCCTTGATTTTTGTTGCTTAATCTCAATTGTCAACATGGATAATCAAAGCTTTGCCCTTGATTATCCCTTACAGTTTGGTTTTAATCAAGGTACTAATGCAAACTGAGTGCAACCTGGCCTTTTACACTGCTCTGTACAGCTCTTCCCTAGTGCTGCATTATAAATCATTATAATAGTATTTCAGGTTTCCAGAGTTTGATTCCCCCCCCCCTTTTTGGCGTTCTTCATCCTCTTTTCTTCTACCTCTATGATATATTTTGTGTACATGAAGGGTCCTGGGCTGCCAGTCTCTTAATTGGTTATTAGTCTTTTGTAATATGTGTAACTCAACACCCCAGAGGGGCAGCTTTTACTTTCACCAGGAATTCTATTGGTTGCTGGGTGGGTACGGACTCAGACTCTGAATTACTCCTTCAAGGCAAGATGTGTCTCTAGGGAAGGTGGAATTTGGAGTCTGTGAAGACAAAGGCATGTAGATAACTAAAGATGAGGGTGGCTGAGTCGCAAAGTCCCCTCAGACTTTCAGCAGACTTCAGCAGACTTCCTACTTTCAGTAGGAAGATCACACCGTAGATTCACACGCCTCGTTTGAGCAACTCAAAGGGAACAAAGTTCTCCCCTTGCAGTGGGTAAAATCAGACCTGTGTTGGTGCTTTGTGTCCCCCCCTTGCCAGGACAGGTAGATCTTAGTGGAGCAGATATCCTGACTCTTGCTGTTTGGAAAGTGTTGGACAGGATGAGAGCAAATGGCCTCAAGGTGTGCCAGTGGAGGTTCAGGTTGGGCATCAGGAGGAATTTCTTCATGGAAAGTGTTGTCAAGCATTGGAAGAGGCTGCCCAGGGGGTGGTGGAGTCATCATCCCTGGAGATGTTCGGAAAATGACTGCATGTGGCACTCAGTGCTATGATTTAGTTGACAAAGTGGTGATCTATGGATTTGGATTTGATGACCTTGGAGGTCTTTTCCACACTAAGTAGTTCTGTGATTCTGCGAAGGTGTGCTGCTGTGATTCTGACCAAATGAGAGGTAAAAAACTTAACTGAAACGACAATGGATTTATGCAAATTGCTTAATTTTTAAATCCCCTCCCTGCTTTAAAAAAAAAATATCTGACTTTCATTAATTCTCTTCTTTGAACTTTCCAAACCACCGCTGTGAGTTTCATCTTATGGAAGTGAGGGGACTGCAACTACTGCAGGTTTTTTGAAGTTGTAGGTGCCAAGTAATAGCACATCCAGTGCTGCAGCCTCTCTGTAGCTCACGGCCTGCTGTTGTTCTAATGACTGCCTGAGACCTCACGTGCCTGGGGCAAAGTGCATCCTTTGTGTCGCTGCAAAGCCAGTCATGGTAAATTCTTGCTAGAAGGTAAAAAGAGGAAAAAAAAAATTACAATTCAGATTGTCTGCAAGGTAATTGGAGGATTTATAATGCAAGAAAATAACCCTTGTGCCTAATCAGCAGAGAGAAGGCGACCTTCCTGCTTCAAAGAAGAAGCGCCAGGCAGGGGAGAAGATTATGTATACTTTGGTCTCTGTGCCACATGGAAATGACATCGCATCTCTCTTTGAACTGGATGCCACCACTCTTCAGAGAGCTGATTGCCTGGTTCCAAGGTAAAATAAAAAAAAGAGAATGAAAAAAGGGCAGAAAATAGTGCTGCATTGACAGGGTTTCTCCCTGGCATTATGCTGGTGAGTAAAGCAGAAAAAAAAATCAAACATGAGCTAGTATTATCCTCCCATTGAAAACTGAGGGGGTGTTCATGGGTAAACAAGGGATGTATAAAACATGATGCTGCTGCTGTGACTGGGTAAAATAATTATAAGGATAAAACAAGTGACACTCAAAGAGCCTGTGAAGAGAAAAATAATGGGCTAAATATCGCACAGATATATGTGAGGACAGAACTGAGGTCTGCGCACTGCTTGAAAAAACTGTGTTCCTAATAGATCTAACTGGATTGTTCCCAACAAAATAACGTGTGTCATGAACTGGGCTTCTGCTTCTCTGACAGATCACGATGCCACTGAAGACATTTGTTATTCAGATGAATTCAGCAAGTGGCTTCTGGGTTTTAATTGTCAATATTTGAAATTTTCAGCTGTGTTGCATAGCTGAGATTGGCTAGATAAGTCAAAGGGTGTTGGCTGTGACTGAATGGGCTTGCAGACACTTGGGGCTAGTTGTTATGATTTTAAAGCTGGGTACCCACAAATACTGCTGTATGAGGCTTTGAAGAGTGTTTGCTATGCTAAGTTTTGCCAGATAATTTGCTTACTTGAATACTCAAAGCCCATCAGTGTGAAAGGGAGAGCGTGAACGAAGACCACAGTGAATATATTTCAAAAGTAAAATTCAGAGTTAAAATTGCAATTGCTTTCTCAGCCCTGCTTTTTGATAATACCACAGATTATCATATGGAAAGAATTTTGAAGGATCTTATGTCTGCTCTTTGTTCACTTGATTTTCAGTTGAGAACTGGTACTGTAATGGAAACCCTGGAACGAGGGTTTGCAGATCATTATGGTGAAGCTGTGAAACCACGGTCAGCTTTACTTTCTGGCTTTTGTGCTGTGACAACTTAAAGTGGGCCATTATTCTGCAGAAACTAAAACAATGAAAGAACTGGGTTTATTCATGAAATGTGTTTCTATTCGGATGGGATTTTATAACGTGTCCCTTTTAATTTTTTTTTCTTCGAAGAATATTTTACTCCTACTTAAAACCAGCACTCTGCATAATTCCAAGATGCTGTTCTTGTTGCAGCTCTGCCTGTTGTTTGCTTTGTCCTCCTTTAGGAACTCCTATGTCCGACTGAGGCATTTATGCACTAACACTTGGGTCACCAGTACCAGCATTCCAATAGATACTGATGAGGAGAGGCCTGTGATGTTAAAGGTAAACACCTATATCTTGGGATTAAAATCCCAGACTCATTCCTCAGTTTGTCTACCAGTGATCTCCCTTCTAACATATAAAATATGCATAATAATCAGGATAAAGGTAAGAACACTCCTTGCCCACTTTAAACCAAAAACTGTTGCAGATTGGGACGTGCCAAACCAAAGAGGACAAGGAAGCTTTTGCCATTGTGTCAGTTCCTCTGTCTGAGGTCAGAGACTTGGACTTTGCTAATGATGCAAACAAGGTTTTAGCATCAACAGTTAAAAAGCTGGAGAATGGAACAATAACCCAGAACGAAAGGAGGTTAGTGAGTTTTATTTTTTTTTCCCTCCTAAAGTAGTATTTGGTTACTCATGACATCATGACCTCACAATATAATGAAATTTGGTAATATCCTCATGGATGCAGAGGCAGTTGGGAGAAGACACTTCAGCGCTGAGAGTGTGAGCTGGAGGTTAGATCCCACCTCTGCCACAGCATCTAGGCTGATTTGTGCATCTCTTCTGTAAAATGGAGATAAACAGCACTTCCCCAATTCACTGGCCACATAAATAAATGGGTAAATGTGTTTGTCTTAATTTCCTTTGATAAACCATTTCTGAGCTGCAATATGAAGGTTCACTGCATCTCATTCTCATGCACAAGAAGGCCATCCATACAAGAGGCAACACAGCAGGGCTCTTGATCTGTGTGAAGTTCATGTTCACCTCATATTCGTGCTGCAAAAGCCTCAGAAGGAGGTTTTAGTGTGACTGAGAAGCTGGCCCAGTAATCCCTTTGCTTTCTTGTTTCTATTTTCCCCCATTCTCTTTTCCTACCTTACGTAATTTTGGTGTTTACCCCTTGTATTCATTCCCACTTGGGCTGTAGCACTATTAGCATGTTTGTTCTTCCCACCTGCCCCTGAATTAAGGGATTTTGTTGTAGTGAAATATATCCCACTGCCAGTGATGAAGTTCACTATTTGTCTTCACCTGCCTGTGGTTAAACTGGATATAAGACAACTTCTCTAGCAGTGTTAATTTGTAAACTGTAATGCATCATATACAGGACCTTTTCTTTTTCCTGAAAATGTTAATTTTTGGTGATAAAACCGGATTTTTGCAGTCAGTTTCCAGTAGCAATTAGACCAGGTGGTTTAATATCATAACAGGCAGATCTGTAATGGCCTGGGTGCTGGTACTCAGCCTCAAAAAGCTGAGTGAAAAAACAAAGAACCCAAACATCTTTTTACTGTCTTATCACTTCCCTGCTTAGATAAAGAGAAGTCCCAGCAGTTTATTTCTGGTTGCTTCATCCTACATCTGCCTTTTCTGCTCTTTTTTATTTGGGGGACACACATACCTTGCTGTTCTCTGTCAGTAGGCTGAGACTTTCTTGGCTCAGTATATATATGAAAACAGTTATATATTAATATATATATGTATATGAAAAAGTATATATATGAAGCAGTTTCTTGGGTCAGTAGGGAAATTATCTAGTGGCAGAATGTTTTTATTCCTCTGCTGAGTCCATCATCTTGTTTCATGGACCCATGATAAAACATAAAAAATCTTGCTAGACTGTTTAAGTTTCTTTTTACTGCTCCTGGGCCTCGAGGCCAGCTGGTATAGATTTTGCATCTCTGAATACTGTGTATCAATCCAACAGCCTGTATTTTTCTCCTGCTTTCCCTCTGGTTGTTGTTTAATGCCTTGGTAAACAGCCCTGTGATTGATTTAAGCTTCTGCTGAACCAAGGCTTGGAATCCTTAAGTATGCGCCAAGCTTAACTTTGCAGTGATGGAAGTTCCATTTTGCCAGGTAAAGCTTGTTATAAACATGATTTTTGTTCTTAATGAATCGTGGCAAGTGTTGAATGACTATATATAATAATGATTTGTCTATTCATTCTAGGTTTGTAACCAAGTTACTGGAAGATCTCATTTTCTTTGTTGCTGATGTGCCTAATAATGGGCAGGAAGTTTTGGATGTGATTGTTACCAAGCCAAACCGGGAACGACAGAAACTAATGAGGGAACAAAACATATTGGCTCAGGTACATCCTACTGTGTTAATAACTTAACTGTGTTTGCAACCAGATTGTAGGAGACAGTGAGGTGAGAAAATGTTATTTTTGGGTAATGTGGCTTATGCCATGGTGGGTTTGTGTGTGGTTGGACTGGGTAAATATAACACTACTGGGTCAAGGCTCATCTCTTGGTCCCTGAACCAGAGTGAAGTATGTGTCTGATGGCTTAGTTTCATGTGATTCTCATGACTTTTAAGGCTACATTTGAGAGCGAAGTGTTCACAAAATTTGAAATAAGCGTGCAGCACTGTCCCAATCCTGCAAGTTTTCCCCATACTGGAAAAATTCCAATGCCCTTCTAGACCTCTGGCTTTGTTTGTATGAGGGCAAACTTGCAAGTAAATAAAAATTAATGTTCTCTTTAAGTAGCCTACAGAAATTAAAAAAAGGGGGAAAAAGATGAAATTGGACAGCAGTCAGCATAGTCTTCCTTTTCCTTTAATGTATCCTTTAATTGTTAAGGCACTTAACAAACAGTGGTCAAAATTGGGAATAGCAGAAATAGAGAAAGCAATATCAGTCAGGTTGGTGGGAAATCTAAAGCTGAACACAAATGCATAAAGCTGTGATATCTCAGATTGTGGCCCCACTTGCATTTAGTCAAGGCTGTTTAGTTTAAGTTTAGCAAAAATATGGGTTTGTTTTCATTGTCATCGATTCTGGTTTTGAGCAGATATTTGGCATCCTCAAAGCTCCTTTTAAGGACAAAGGTGAAGGATCGATGCTGAGACTTGAAGACCTGGGTGACCAGAGATATGCTCCCTACAAATATGTGTTGAGATTATGTTACAGAGTTCTCAGACATTCCCAACAGGACTATAGGAAGAACCAGGTCAGTGGTGTTGAGGGTAATTTTCCTCCTGATTCCTATAATTATATATCCTGGATTTGACATCGCTCTCTGCGCTTACAAGTGGGATTCTGTGGTGAAAGGCCTCGTTTTTTGTGGGTTAGTACTATATGAATTGAAAGCTCGACAATGAGTATCACAAGTTCACCTTGTACTTTTACAGGCTCAAACTGAGACTGGGGTCCACTGCTTCCTTCATGAGCTTCCTGCTATTAAAAATATTCACTTGGAGTCTAGACTATAAAGTGGGAAGTTTGCAAAACTATCTGTTTCTGTGTTTGTAGAGGGATGGCAGTGAATCAGAGCAGAATTTGCTCTGTCAGGTAGCCTGATTTCCCACTGCTGGAGACTTCCTATGAGCAAAAAGGATTTCAGAATGTGGACTAAAGGGACAAGAGATAAAAACTTCTGCTGCTGTGTGTGGCTTCTTTGTTTTCTTTCTAATGCTTTACAGAAATATTTTTGTCTTGGAAGGAGGGAAAACTGAGGAAAAAAGCTTCTTAAACGATATAAAAACCTTTTGTTTTTTTTCCTTATAAAAAAAATTAGCTGCCATTTCTTGAATTTTGTATATATTTTTGTGGATTCATTCCTCTGGTATATAAAAGAATAAGAAGAGTAGGTCATCCCTAATATGAAATCTGTTCCTTGCAGTACATATTTTAGTTGTTCAGATGTTCTTTTGTTCAGGCTAGCTCAGAGAGGAAAGTTTTGAGGGTTATTTTGATTAACTGAGCTGAATGCCTCTGGTTCTAAAATAAAAACATTACTGCTCAGCGGTTTACCATGGGAATTTTCCTTTTTTTTCAGGAATATATTGCTAAGAACTTCTGTGTCATGCAGTCCCAGATTGGTTATGATATTCTGGCAGAAGACACCATCACAGCTTTGTTGCACAACAACAGAAAACTGCTAGAGAAACACATCACAGCTAAAGAAATAGAGACGTTTGTGAATTTACTCAGGAGAAATCGAGAGCCAAGGTTTGATGTGGTCCACACAACTTACTTTTTCTTTATTGATAGGTTTTTGTGTTTGCAGTAACTGTGAATCTCCCTGCTATTCATTGCTCTGATGTCTCTTTCTCCCAGTTTTGATGTGGCAAACAGAAAAACCCACGTAGAAAATATCAATACGTCCTGTCAGTCTTGGGGTTTGACCATGTCTGCATTTCAGAACTTACTGAAAAGACGGTTTATACTTCACAAGATGGTTTTGAAAATTTCGTCTTACTTCAGATTGGGACAAAGAGATACAAACAGAAAGTTTAATTTCTCCTCTATGAAACTACCACTTGTGTTGTTTCCCCTGCCAGTAATCTTGGTGTAAATTACACAGATGGCAGTTTTTCTAAGCTTGTATTAATACCAGTTTTTCTGCAGGTTCTGATTCCAGGTCAGACCTAGAGCAGTGAAGATCCCAGTAAACGTGTCCTTGACCAAATTTTGTTCCAAATGAAAAATTCTGGCCTTGAACTTCACTCATTTGAATTTTTTTTTATTAACTTTAGGTCAGAATATAAAAGAAGTGGATTTTTTTTTTTAACTGGAAAATCTGTTTTTATAGCTGATAGTAGATGGTCAAAGTTTGTACCTGGATTTCTAAGGAAGCAGAATGTATGATATGTACGTGTGTGTGTGTGTGCCTGCTCATATCTGCTACCCCACCAGCTCTTAAGCCTCTTGCCCAGTTTTGGCTACGTTTGTTAGAGGAGTGGTGGGCTCAGGGATGCTTAGTTTCTAGGAGTGTCATGGAAAGAAGAACCTACATAGAGGGAACAAGTCCTTTTGATATCTCAGTGAGGCAAAGGCTGCAGTACTGTTAATGCACACAGAGGAATCCATGGAAAAGAGACAAAACCAGATACCTCATAAATGCCCCAACTGTGAGGAAAGCCTCGACCTGAACCTTGTTAAACATCAGAAGACCTAAGTTTGAGAGGAAAAATTCATAGGAAAATTCATTGTTTGTGCATTACATGGAATGACCTGTTTGAATACAGAGGTCCCATGTTCAGTTTCTGCCAGGTCTTCACTCTTCTCTGGTTGCCTAGAGTTCCCTGGAAGTGTTCAAGGCCAAGTTGGATGGAGCCCTGAGCAACCTGGTCCAGTGGGTGGCATCCCTGCCCATGGAAGGGGAGTTGGAATTAGATAATCTTTAAGGTTGCTTCCAACCCCTACGCTTTGTTGGTTCATACTTCACTAATTGTTGGCTGTGTCACTTCAAGGATTTTAAAAGGCAGCTTTGGAAGGTGGAGGTGTGGTCTCCTCCAGTGCGGTGGAGCTCCCCAGAGGGCACATGGCTGTCTCCAGCACAAGGAACATCTTGCTACTTGGGTTAGGGATATGTGTGTCACCTGCTGGGGTGATGGGTGAGGGTGTGTGCTCTTGCTTTTGGTTCCTGACAAGCATAGTGACCTTCAGTGGAGTTCCCCTGTCAGCCAAACTTGAGACAGCCTCAGACTACTCTTAAGTTCTGGCACAACCCTTTGACCTTTGATTTGCTGAGAAACGTCACACTTGGGATATTTTTATTTTCTCTCCCTGACTGATTGTTCAACACCACTTGGGGTGGCTCTCAAAGCTATTACTCATCTTTTTCTGTTGTTAGTTGCAAAGTATGAATTGGCAAAAGTTGTACATCAATAAATATTGTGATTTGTGCTCCCTTGAGCATCCATACTCCAGTACTGGCTGCTAGAGATTTCTACTGCAGTGTTTCTGAGTAGTATTTTAAATCTCATTTTCTGTTGCATCTGTGTTTTTTTGCCTGCAGATTCTTGGATTATCTGTCGGACCTGTGTGTATCCAACACCACAGCAATACCAGTAACTCAGGAACTCATCTGCAAGTTTATGCTGAGCCCAGGGAATGCTGACATTCTCATTCAGACCAAGTGAGCATCTGTAATTGGAACACAGCACCTTTTTGTTGCCTGCTCTGTTGTTATATCTGTAGCAGTTTGCTGTTGGCTCCATTGTGAATGGTTTGTGTTTGCAGGCTGGTTTCAACACAAATGGACAATCCCTTGGAATGCCCAGTCATCTCAGATGACGTGGATGAAGAGGAAGTGTGGCTTTACTGGATTGACAGTAACAAGGAGCCTCATGGCAAAGCCATCAGACATCTGGCTCAGGAGGCGAAGGAGGGCACGAAAGCTGATTTAGAAGTTCTTACCTACTACAGGTAAAACTGTTTATTCAGGCAAAATGTAAACTCTCTGAAGCCTCCAGTGCTGTTCTTAGTCAGTTCATTTGCCAATATCAAAAAAAGGAAACCAGGTCATACAGAAACTGAGATTAAAAGTTAGTTTCAAGTTTTTCTTGCAGGAGGCATCACAGTTTCTGCTGTCTCTTCCAAGCAAATTTAGAGTTTCTTTTGCTCATCACAGCTCTCTGTATCTCTGTCATTTTGCATCTCACCTTGTCTTTACTGGGCTCTAATTTTAGGTTGTGCTGCCCTGGAAGCAAGACATGGTCTGAGGGAGGAGTGTCCTGAGGGTCTTGAGGACTGGGGGGAAAGGTGATAATGGAACAATGTCTTATACCCATTGAAAACACATAATCCAAGTGATTCAGCCTTCCATTGAACTATTTCCTTTGACTTCCAGAGGGAGCCCAGTCTTCATGGGATCTGGATCCTGACATTAGCATTTTTAATGGCAAGTCATTCCCTTGTTTAGTGAAGTCACTCTTGTCATTTTTTGAGGCTTTATACCAGCAAGGCTGATATTAGGTTTGTAAAACGAGATTTTGAGGGGCAGTGTTTCATTTCCAACTGCTTTCTTTGAATACCTTGTTACTATGTTGTTTTTTTTCTTCAGGTACCAACTGAACCTCTTTGCAAGGATGTGCCTGGACCGCCAATATCTCGCCATTAACCAGATTTCTGCCCAGCTCTCAGTAGACTTGATCCTACGGTGCATGTCTGATGAAAGCCTCCCCTATGACCTCCGGGCTTCCTTCTGTCGGCTGATGCTACACATGCATGTGGACAGAGATCCTCAGGAATCTGTGGTGCCTGTCAAATATGCCAGATTGTGGACTGAAATTCCTACTAAGATCACAATCCATGAGTGAGTTGAAAGCGCTTCAGACTAAAGTACACTTTGTAGGGTTGGTCTCGGGACAAAATGGTTGTAGATGTCTAATGTCGACAAAAGATGTTTCTGTTGCAGAGCACAGAACTGTTAATTAATGTTACTCTTGGAGACTTCCATGGGTTCTATTTTTCACTCTGTTTTTATAGATGTTTAGTTTTCCTTTTTTATGTGCTTTGCACTGTAGGTATGATTCCTTCACTGACTCTTCGAGGAATGAAATGAAGACCAAGTTTGCACTAACTATGGAATTTGTAGAAGAGTACTTGAAAGAAGTTGTGAATCAGCCCTTTCCTTTTGGAGACAAAGAGAAAAATAAACTTACATTTGAGGTACTTCTCAGCTATCTACATCCTACTTACAGTATTCCTCATTTCAGCTAAGTTGACATATTTAAAAATAAAGACAGTTGCAGAATAAATGTTGGTGCAAAATAGCCTGAAGAAGCACCGGTTCCTAATTTCAGTGTTCTTGGTGATGACTGTTACTGCAGAAATTTATATTCTTGTCTGCTGTCAAACAGCTGTATTTTTCCAACCCTTCCCACCTTCTCTTGAGGTGGTTGCATTTCGGTGGAGGGAGAGGGGATATGTGGGAGGATGAATGGCCATATTCTCTTTCTTTCTACATTAGTGAAATAACATGTAAGGATTCTTCAGTATAAGTAAGTACTATTCTCTCTCTAAGATATTACACTGAAGAAAATAACCTAATGCTGTGGTTTAAGTATTGTATGAAATTCCTGACAGAAACTTTAGATAGGCCTAAATTTTCTGGATTCAAATAACATTGAATAAAGGGGAAATGCTTCCAGCTTTTATAGTTCCTTCTCCAACCCACCTCCCAAGCTTTGTCACTGCTGCTTTTGGTCACCCGAAATCACCTCTGTTCTTACCACAGTCATCTTATCTTTCTTCTGACTTCCATCTTCCCCAGCTGCTGCCTCTTCAAATAATTTCCTTCTTCTTGATCTTAGATATTTTCACAGATGCCATTGTATCCTTCCAAGCCTTCCTAAATCTCACCTTGGATTTGCTGTTTGCTGTAATTTGACCGGCCAATTGTTTTTGTGTAACTGACAGACATTTAATGTCACCTTAGTCCAAGGCCCACTTAAATCAGTGGAGAGACTTGTGCTAATTTGAGTGCACTCAAGACCTGAATCTCTGTGGAAGCTGCTGTGTGAAATGTGGATTGCACAGCTGAACACCATAAAGGTTGTCAATACTTCCTTCATTTTTAATTTCTTTTTCTCATAGGTGGTACATCTGGCTCGAAACCTCATATACTTTGGCTTTTATAGTTTTAGTGAGCTCCTCAGACTGACCCGGACGCTGCTGGCAATCCTGGATATTGTTCAAGTTCCTATATCGTCCTACTTCGAAAGGCTGAGCAAGTTTCAGGATGGAGGTGGGAAAAGCAGCAAAATCTGTTATTCCAGTGTGCAATTAGCTTTTTTAGGTTGGAAATAATTTATGGAATATCTCATTACTCTTTCAAGGTTCTTTATTCACGCATAACCCGCCTACAGGAATGTATTGCAGGGTGCATTAATAAGGTTGGGCAAAAAGGAACCTTCATGACTTGTGGTCACTGCCTTGATGTTGCTGCTGCTTTGCTTATTTGCAACTGAATTTTCAGATTTTGTTCCGAGCCTCGGTATTCTTGCAGTGAACATCCCAAGCAAGTTCAAACAGCATCTGCCCGAGCGCAGTGGCACAAATGTTTATCAGTCATCTTAGCACTTCACTGAAAGGGAGAAAAGATGTTACTGGTGTCCCAACTGAAGAAGCACCAGATGGAAGCCCAGAGGAGGATCCTCTGCATGTGTTGATCAGTTTAGAATATCCTTTCTTTAACCCCAGGACTATCCTGTATGACCCATTGCCTTTTCTTCCGTGGCTTTCAACTGGGTTGAAGAATGAGCATGCCAGGAAGGTGCCAAAACTTAGCAGTTTAGTTTTCCCGTGTTTGTGGAAGAGAGGTGTGGCAGTCGCGTGGGCTGAGGGTCCAGGAGACTGACTGATGGCAAATTTTGTGTTAATATGTAGCTGGTGTTGCCAACCAGCTGGCTCACAGCACCAAAATGGATGAGCTGTCTTGTTTGAAACAATTATTTTATATTTTCTCTGGGAGGCGTTTTCCCAGCTTTTGAGTTTTTCTAATCATCTTTCTACTCAGTCACTCCCACAGATACCCTGCAGGAATGTACCATCCCTCATAATGTTTTTTTTCTTTAAGGTTCACACGCTTTGGGGAAGTTTAGACTGTCACTGTCATCTCTGAACCAAGATGTTTTATGCTTGGTTCTCTTGATCTTCCCTCCATCACTGCCAGTAGACTTTCCTGCAAACTTCTGGAAGTCTTTCCTGCAATGCAGTGCACACTAAGTCCTGCTGGAGCTGGCTGCAGTCCCTCCACAGCACTAGAGGAAAGACTGTATGTTCAGGGACTTGGAATTATGTTTTGCTTTTTTGTCCCTCAAAGACTGCATTGCAGACTCTCTTCTTAAATGGCTCTGGACATAGTTTGACTCCACTGACACAACTGGCAACATGGAACATGCAGATGTGGTTCTTCTGTTGAGTTCTCACTCTGCCCAAGTCTTTAATCCTGATTATACATCTCATTCAATGTTTTTACTCACATTCATTACCCATAAAATCATGTTTCATCCTTAATTCTCTTCTATTTCTGTTGAAGGGTTTCATTCCCCTTTCACACAGATATTTCTCTCTGTTAGAAAACTGAGTTGTTGGAACAAGTTACTGGTTTTATTAGTTACCTGTCTTTGTTGGAACAAGTTACTTGTTTTATTAGTTACCTGTCTTTGTTTTTTATTGTCTCTTTTAACTTAAAATACTGATCTGTTAGGCTGTTAAAAAGGATTAAAGTAGAAATTACCCAAGTCTGGGTTTTCTGAGGTTTTGGAAAACGTGTTGGCATTTTCTAAAATAAGAATGGTCTGTTAATTTTTTTTGGAAAGTGTTTTCTTATTCATACCTTCCATAAAATACAGACAGATGGATTGTTCCTTGCCCTCCTTCAGGATGGTGGGAACCCTCCTTCCAGTCAGGTAGGGGTGAGGGTGACTTCTTGCCTTTAAAAAAGGTCGGTGTCCATTCTTCCATATCTCTCCAGACTTTAGCAGGTCCAATACTGTGTGTCCCTCCAACACATTAATGTTCTTGGGATGTGCAGGTTTACACAGCTTCTTTTTTTAAGGAAAATTACCTTCCTTGAGTTGCAAAACTCATTATATTGATGTTCTTTAAACAAACAAACAAACAAACAGGTAAGATTGTATCTGTTGTGATTTTGTGTATATACTGCAAATATATGGAAGTAAATTATAAGTTTGAGAGTTTATAAAAGTTATGGGGTTTTTGGGGGGGTTTTATGTTTGTTTGTTGGTCATTTTGTTGTTGTTTTTTTTTTCTTTAAAGCATCCAGTCAGTGATCACAAATGTCTAGGCATTAGCTTATATCAGTAGGGACACATATTTCATTCTTTGAGCTTAGAGCTTTGAAGTGTAGCTCTAAACTCCAGTTTTGACAAACACTGACAGCCAATCATGGTGCCTGAAATTGGTTATAGATATAAAGAAATATGCTTAAATTTTATCAAGCATTAGAGGTGTGATCCCATAACTCTAATGTGGGAAAGTGCCACTGAATACCAGCTTAGGCTCTGTATATTTTAATTTTTGTCACTATCTTATTGTAAATTTGCACAGAATAATATTAAACGTATATTTAACAGCGATATTTTGTCAATAACTATGCCAATTCAGAAATGCAGTTATTTTCAGATTCTAGGAAAAGCGACTTGAAAGGAGGCTTGACCAAATGAAAAAGTCATGTGATTACTATTCTTCAACTGTAGTAGATAAAAGGTGGCATCTCTACAGAAGAATTTTGGTTAGGATTTATCTATTTCACATGACAGGTCTTGCCTTTTAGTTTTATTAAAAAGTAGTGATTTCCATGGGAAAATCAGTGCTGAATAAATTCAGGAACAGATAGGTTGTACTGCCTTTCAATTATGGCCATTGACTTGTTCCAGATCAGTAACAACAAAAACTTCCAACATCTGGTTCCTGGAATGCAAAGTTGTAGGGAACTGCTGAGCTCAAAAAACTGTAGTCAGGATTTTGGGAAATACATTAATGATGAATGAAAGAATGTGGTGAGTCTTGGCTGTGGGAAACCTGCCTGGAGTTTTGCACCTCAAAATTGAAACAACCAGATGCTCAACCAGCAACCTGGAGCCTTCTTCCATGTTTAATATTTATTTCTTAAATAGACCCACTTATGTCAGTAAAACTACTTGCTAAGTAAAGAAGTATATATGACAAGTGTTGAACTGTTAAAGCAAATCTGCAAAATGGGATGTATTTTTAGGCTTAATTGCATGAAGACTTAATTAATCTTTTACCTGAAGATGTCATTTTCCAAGCTTTGCTTAAGTTTTGAGCCACCTTGGTGGCTGAGGTAGTCCTTGATATTTTGTGTGAATTTTTCTCTGTCTTGGTTCTGAAAAAATTCTCAACAGATCATGGAATCACGGTGTGATTTGGAACAGTGTGAAGGGACCTTAAAGACCATTTCCTTCCAAACTCTTGCCATGGCCAGGGACACCTTCCACTAGACCGGGTTACTCCAAGCCCCATCCAACCTGGCCCTGGACATTTCCAGGGATGGAGCAGCCACAGCCAACCTATGCCAGTGCCACACCACCCTCATAGGGAAGAATTTCTTCCTAATATCCAATCTACACCTGCTCGCTGTCAGTTTGAAGCCATTCCTCTTGTCCTGTTGATCCTTATATTAATGTAAATGTTATGCCTTACTTGCTTTAAAAAGCTTGATTTTAATGCCACTGTCAGTTCCTTCATCCAGAATTAAATTAGCATGCATGTAGTTTTCAGGTGTGACCTTATTTGATGGAGACAGATTGGGGAAAGTTGGCTGGAAACATTTGTGAGAAAAGATCCTGGAAAAAGTAATGATGTGTATTTTTGGAAATGCTTCTTACCTAGATTACATCCTAAAAATGAATTGACGTGAAAATGTTGCAACCAACTTCTTTTTTGTTTCAGTCAGTGTGTCTTAACTTTGAATGATTTTCATGGTTCTTTGAAGCTTTTTTCTGTTCCTTTTCCCCCCTTTTTTAGATTCTAAAAAGAAATAAATATGGAGTTTACAAAATATACTTCTTGTATCCTAAAGAGGCATTTTTTTTTGGTAAGGACAAAGGGAAGACTTCATTTAGTAGTGCTGTCTTTCTGGCACCTTTAAAGAACATTATAATCTCTTGCAGTTTTAATTAAAAGGTAAAGTTGTTGCTTTTCTAGTAAGTGCACCCTGCTGTATCATTCCAAAGTAAGGACCCAATCTGCCTTGTCCAATACTGCTGATTTAGTCTCTGTGAATTAAAATGCACATCTTTCTCTAGGTGCTATTTGATCTTTCAAATAGCTGATTTTGGTCAAACCATGCAACTACAGCATATGTCAGGTCTGAAAGATGAAGCAACATGGTAGGAGTAGTAGGTGAGCTACACATTTTTCATGCATGGAAATACATCCTTGAATTTAAGCTGCATATGTCTTGGGATGCAGGACACAGTGCTGGGCATCAATTGAAAAAGCCCTCAGTGGTGCAAACCTTATCTACAGACTAAGTCTGTTCCTCAGGAGTTCTATGTAAGTGGCTACAATTTTCCTGAGCCAGAGTCCACTGACATCAATGAGAGTCTTCTAGTTCCCTTTGCTGAGTCTTCTTGAACACACTGGTTTTAAAAACTGCCTGTAATAAGCTCAAATTGCTCCTGTGTCTGTGATTCTCCCATGAAATATGTTGCTCGTTGAAATGAAATGCATGGAATGCATCATGAAAAGTGTGTGTCGTGCTGCAAGCTTTCATAGAATAGAGTCATAGAATGGCCTGGCTCGGAAGAGATGTGAAAGATCGTCTTGTTCCAACCCCCCTGCCATGGCAGGGGCACCTTTTACTAGACCAGACAAATGCCAGGACCTCAGTCCCTCAACTCCAACTGGGCAAGAAGTTGGGTAGCATTTTCTTCCAGCCCTCTTGGCTGCAAGTAGAGGTGCATAGTGCTTAGAAACACCAGTGAGACCACTGCTAGAACTGCCTTTTCTCTGGTTCCTTTGGGTCCTTGGTGATCCAGAAGGACCAGATTTCATCCATGACTATTAGAAATGACTGTGCTGTTTCTCAGCTTTTCACCTATGTCTGTTAGCTGCTCTTTTGTCTAGTTAACAATTGGAAATATCTTCTTGAAGCATACCTTGATTAGCAGACCTAATGAGGCAGTGGCTGTCTGGCAGACTGGAGCAGTAATTTAAACCAGTGATTTATGAGAAAAGAAATGTTACAAGAAGAAAAAAAGATTTAACCCTTAGGAAAGTTACCTGTGTCAGTCACAGATGTCTGCAGTGAAGCAACTTCAGAGCACTGTCAGACCAAAGGGGAGGTCATTCTGAGAGCTTAATTCTGTAGCATGAACCATTTCTCTTTCCCTCTTATCCTCTCCCTTATCATGAGCCCTGTGCATTAATGTGATTCCAGAGGCCATTGCTCTTCTAGGAATCAATATCTCTCTTACAGATGTAGCTCAGCTAGAAGGCTTGATTCCCATGATGCTTTTTACCTTCAAGGCTGGCACGGTGATGGATGTTGGTATTTCTCCTTTACCTAATGTCCATAGCATAAAAGCTGTGCTTGACACTGCTTTGTGGTTTTGAGGATAGGCAAAATCAACAGAACCTGCAGAATGTCAGGAGGAGGTGAAGTTTGGTGGAGTTTTACCATGGCTGGGCAGCAGTGAATTTGTATACAAGAAGGGAAGGCTGGAGAGGCCAGAAGCACTAAAGGGGTGGGTAGCAAATGTATGTGCATTGCATATTGTAGGTTTTTTTTCCTTTGTTTTGCCTCATTATTTCTGAGGACTATAAAATGTAGAAGTGACACCTCACCATGTGCCCTTAATGCCATGCATTAGGTTTTCTGGGAGGCTTACTTGAGGGTCAGCTAGTTATTAAACAATGAAAAATGGTTTAGTGAAGACATAAAGTGTGATTCTTGGCCTGTTTATGGTAGGTTCTGAAATCTTTATGAACAAATTCTGTAGAAAACCTGTAAAAATTAATACCTCTTTCACAAACAGAGCTGTAAGGCTTAGTGCTTCTGGCAAATAATATACAGCTCTAAAGGGTTTGAAATAAAATGTGTTCCTTTAGGTGCTGAAGTATGGTTATTATATGTCTTAAAAATGACTGTAACTTTTCATGCAGAAAAATTAAACTGCATGAAGCAATGCAGCCAAATCAGCAGAGGCAAAGAAATTTCGAGCTAAAGCTGCCACAGGGTTTTTAATTTTGCCCTTGGTAACCAGACATTACTGCACACGCTGTTCCCTGCTGGAGGATCCCCAAGGACTGGTGGTGTTGTGTGCTTTAGGATGGCACTGAAGCTTTAGGAAGCTTGTGGTGGAGCAATAGTTTACGTCTGACTGAAAGCCACAAAGCCAAGGCTGCTTGGAGTCTTGCTGTTCTAAGTACTGCCTTAAAACCTGGTTGAACACACACTGGCACATGGGTTGAGACAGCCTGAACCAGTTTTCTGCTGAAAACTCACTTTGATGATGGTAAAATTTTGGACTTTCAGCATCATGCAAAATCTCTCTCCTAATGTGGTAGTAAGCTTGGAAACCAGCCTAAATCTCCCCCAGCACACTGGCAAAATTCAGTTTTGCCTCACCAGGGCTACAGTGGGTAAAAGTGAAATTCATGGGGAAAAGTGAGACTGACTGAGGAGGACTGGGAAGGCTTTAGGACTTTGTTGGGTGGTAGATAGGGAAGGAGGCCTTCAGGACCTCAGCATGACCCGGTCGTGTGCGCTGGCACCCAGAAACCCCCTGTGTGCTGGGCTGCACCCAAAGCAAAGTGGGCAGAAATTCTTCCCTGTGAGGGTGGTGAGACCCTGGCATAGGTTGCCAAGAGAAGCTGTGGCTGCCCCATCCCTGGAAGTGTTGAAGGCCAGGTTGGATGGGGCTGGGAACAACCTGGGATAGTGGAAGGTGTCCCTTCCCATGGCAGGGGATTGGATCAAGGTGATCTTTAAGGTCACTTCCTACTCAAACCCTATAGTCTCTGATTCTCTATGGCAACTCCAATGTAGGTACTTACTTTCCAGAAGCATTGAACATCCAGCTTTTCCCATCCCTAGTGAAGTTGCCGAGTGTTAAAATCCTTTTGAAAATATAGGCACTTTTCAGAATTCTGAGGAGGGAGATGAGCACTGTGGAAAACTGTTCAAGCTAAAAACAGCTGGGCAGTTTTGAAAACTGAGTCCTGGGAATCCATCTTTGACCCCTCTGTGTTGAGGAAGACTGAACAGCAATGTGAGTAAGAACCTACTGCACAGTTCTCTGCACTTTGTGTGAAATACCTCAAATTCTGTGGGTCCTGGATCCCAAACTGAGGATTCTGCACAGCAATTGGCTGGGAACAATTTGAAGAAAAGGCATGGATCGCCAGCTGCCTTTGACAGTTGTTTTTCCTACTGAATATGGTATTTTGTCACTTACCATCCATGCTGCATTGCATAGCAGATTGTTGTTTACTTTTCTATTCTACTTTTAGAATTTTTTTGCAACCAGTAAATGACTTATCAAGAAAATATGTTTATGTAGAAAATGAAGTGTCAGATTATCCACTGTTTCGATTACTTGGGTGGTTGCTATTTTTTTCCCATAATTGACTCCTCTGAAAAGCCTTTCTTCTCAGAGAGGTCGTTGTGTTGTCAATCGTACCAAATTGTATGAGATTATGTGCTACAGTTTTGTGACAGAAACTGATACTCATTAGGAAGTTGTGATCACCGTAATAAAAAGTAATGAAAAGGAGATGCACAGTTGTCTTTTCAAAACATGACAAGCATTCTTCTCTTTCCTGTTCTTTCAGTGTCTGCCAATCTGCAGCTCCTTGAAATTACCACTTGCGCATAGTGATTTCTTTATGACTAACCTTGTGAGACTGTACATTCAACAGGAGATCTTCCTAATGGGTCCATTGCTTAGGGAAGGCTCTTGGCATCTGGCTTGTCTTGGCAGAGGGGAAGGGAAAATTGGAAAAAAGATCCATAGAGATTGCCTTGTGTTGTTTTCCTCTGTTGGTCAGTCACAACTCTGAGCACTTCTGCAGTGGTTTACCAGTGAGGGAGGTGGTTGGTTGCACACACCAACATTGTGACATTGCAATGACCATTGTCTCCCTGCCACGCTTCACAGACTTATATAAACGTTAATACCTTGACCTCAAAGCAAACAGCAAAAGCTGAGGTCAGCAGGTTAAGGGTGGCAGTCCCACATGAAGGCACAGCTCAGGCTTCTCTGGCAAAGTGCACACAAAAGTAATCAGGGTTCTCATCTGCTTGCTCTCTCTCCTGATTTAGCTCAGTTAACCAGCTGAGGCAGTAAGTTAATTTTTCTTTGGTCATTGGTATTCAGGAAGCACTTTGGAGCTTTGACTAAGATCAGGGCTCCCTTATTTTAGTCATTGTGTGCATATGTACTAAGAACTTAAATCTCTTTTATTGAGCCAGTGTATTTTGTCTTGCATTGTTGCAAGCTTAGTGGACATCGTCAGTCACTCTTTAAGCCTCAGTAACCTTCCTGTGTGCCTTACCTCAGACACACACCCTTCCCTGCTGAGATAACTGTATTAAAGCCAAGAGGACACAAAAGCATAGCAAGGAGAAGCAGCTCACTAGCAAGACTGCTGTGGGCCCTATGTTTGTGAGTGACAGATTTAAATCCATGCTTAACTCAGTCTAGACTTGCAAGGCTGGACAGATAACACTGAGCACCGTGAACACTGATTACCTGGGGGGGTCTTTTGGAAGAGAAGCTACTCCCCACTCTTTATGTCCATGAATGATGCCCATGGCTTCTTTCACAGAGTAGAGCAGTTCCTCTCAGTGTTGAGACACATCAGCTGCCTCACTGCCAGCCCCAAATGTGCTGGTTGGCTGCTGTCTGCTCCTTAGAGATGGTTACATTTCATCAGCACCCTACAAAACACGGTTGCTAAAATACCTTTCCTGAAAAGAAATGCTGAATTGCTCCAGTTGCTGTAGCATTTCAGCTCTGGGAGTGTTCTCCCCAAGCCTGCTCTGAGTTAGTTGAAAATTATAGTCAGAACCAAGCAGTTAGTTAGAAAGTTTTTGAAGATGGAGGTACTCCTGACACCTTGTCTCACTGCTGTTATTGACAGAAATCATGCAGTACTGAACCACGACCCATTTCAGCTGTAAATACTGAACTGGATTAAGTAGACTTTTCTCTCACTGGAATCCTTTCCTATGCATTAATGAACTACAATTTGAAATGGCAGGGATAATAAGCACCACCTTAATCATCCCTTGCTTTCCTGCTTCTGTTTGTTGAGAATCAATTGCATGAAGGTCAGCAGTAAAGGAATGTTGTGGACAGAGTGTTTATCCTTGTCAACGAGGCTGTTGGGATTTGCACTGGTTTGTACCATCTTTGACCACTGGTGTTCCATGGGTAAGGGGAAAGGACAACAGTAATTTTTTTCTATTTCCTAGATGATTTTCTAGGGTCCAATATTACATTTAGTGCCTCACAGTCTTTGTTATTTCAGGTCTCTCACTGTCCTTTTTAGAGGTGGAAAAGGTGGCCTCCTCATTTATGGGGGTCATCTTGAAACGCTGAGAGAGTGGCTAATTCCTTGGTCATGGAGAGAGTTCAGTCCCCTTCCCTGCCATGTGTGCAGCACCCCAGTGACAGCTGAGAAAATAAGCCAGATGTGTGCTCTAGACAAAATCCCAGCTTGCTTTCTCCAGGAATTTGAGGTCCACCCAAGATATTGTCTGACTCCTTATCCAAAAGACACAAAGTTCTTTGTTAACTTTACACCAAATAGACTTCAATCTTGAAGGGTGAGCAGGAGCTTTACAAGATAAAGTGGAATTCTTCTGCCTCATTTGGGACAAACTGCAGTTTTATCTAGTTTTTGAAAGAATATCATCTGGACTTGTTTTAGACTTAAGTGGTTTAATTATCATTTACCCCATTGAGTGAAGATATTTAATAAAGAATTCCTGAGTGTTCCAAATACCTTCTATTTATACAGAAGGAAAGGTCTTCTTTTGAAACCATGTTGTGATGACTTCTCAGCTGAGATGTAGAGCAGGGGTATTACAGGCCATGAAGCAGCTATTCAATCTACAGGTCTTGTGATGGACATCAGCATCACGGACAGGATGAAATGAATAATGTCATTTATTTCATTGTTTGAATATTAAGTAGATGCAAAAAGTCAGTTTACGTGACTTTTTGGGCCAGTAGCTTTACACAGGTGTACTAGGTGGTGGTCAGCGCAAATAAATGTTTAGCACACTGGGAGAAAGGGGTTGGGGAGTGGGAGAGGAAGATATATCCATACTCTGTTATTCCCAAGCTGTTTTATTTGACTTGAAAGGAAAATGCACTGTTTTCGTTTTGCCACGAGAAGGGTATTTGGAATGATTTTACTTACTTTATGTTGGTGTAAGCAATTAGAACTTTCTGTGCCTGCCTAAAGTGAGGACCCAGCTCTTACTTTGATTCTAGCTTCTTTTTCCTGACATCATGCAAACTCAGAAATACATTTCCTCCTCTCCTTTGTAGGGACTCGAAGTGTTATTTTCAAAAGACCAATTCAGAGTGATTGCACACCAGACCAGATGCCGAATGGGACCTCAAACCTGACACTAATCTGCTTCATTCACTTTGAAAAAGCAGATTCTTTGTGCCTTGTCCTTTAAAAGTCAGGGCTGAAGTCATCGTCTTTCCCTGTGTGCAGTACTTGAGCTCTGTGGATTGAAGAAAGAAGGGCATAAGAGGAGGATATTGCCAACAAAAATAAAATAGAGCTTTGGCTTTTTACAGCAAATTGTCTGGGAAGAGGGTCTCTTCAGTGGGAGTAAAGCTTGTCCATGGCATGGTGATTAAAGTGCACTAAAAGACATACAAGAACTATTCAGGCTTCTCTCAGCAAAGATCCATTTCCTTCAGTCTTTTCTTTGGTATAATCTAGGTCTTGGCACTCTTTCTGTGAAGAGATGCTGTCCTTCCTTTACTTCCGTCCATTCATTCCTATCTGTGCTTTGCAAGAAAGGAATATAATTCATGTAGGTAGGTAGCGCAATATTCTCATTCTTTCTTCTCCCCACCTTTGTTAGGAGATAGTCATCAATTCACTGAGATGCTTTTCACAGCAAAATTCACTATAAAGACCAGTATAATCTGTGGGAACAGAGTTATTTCTTGGTAAATTTTGCTGAACCAGCATCAGTGATAGGTACCATTGCAAATAGACTGGATAAAGTTTCTGCCACATGAGTATAAAATAACTTTTTCCCTCATGTATGACTGACTTATGAAGGGCACTGTGATTACAGATACTAGTTTGACCTTCAGGACAGCCTTCAAGCCTGGCATTCTCCTGGGACTACTTAATTATTCTTAAAAATGGGTTAAACAAACTTCTTTAAGAAATTATCTTAGATGTAGGTAATATACCTTCAGGTAAAAGGAATGGATTAGGTGAACTACTAAGATTTCTTTAGCTCTACTTTGTATGATTTATTGAACATGTTAACAGAGCTCTGGAAATATTTTGGCATATTTTCCACCTGCTGACCTGGAAGGAATCACACCTGTAAGAAATGTCACCTCGGAAAATCAGTGTAGGAAATTTGTCCCTAAACCACTGGGTAATTTGAATTAATTCCTTCTCCTGAGTTTGATCAGGAATTGAGGAGTTCAGTATGCCTGTTGAGACTGGAACGGGGTTTGATGACATGGGGACGTGTGTGATATACTCATGGCAAATATATATATTTTTGTTTAATGCATAGGAAACAATGTTATGAGGACCATCCATGGGGTAGGAGAGATGATGACCCAGATGGTGCTGAGCAGAGGGTCTGTGTTTCCCATCAGCACCCCTGATATACAACCAAGCATTCACCCAAGCAAGCAAGCCAGCCCTGCAGACAGTGAAGATGTGATAGTAATGGACACCAAACTGAAAATCATTGAGATTTTGCAGGTAATAATGATTGGTGAAATGTTGCATAGCAAACATTTCACAGGTCTTGACTTGTTCACATAATGGTGAATTCTTGCTATTCACTGGGCTGTTCACTGTAAAAATAACTCTTTGGTATGAGGAAGAATACTCCTCTGTGTGAACAGCACACATTTGCTTTGTGTATGAAATCCCAGTTTCTGCCTTGGGCAGTTCCTTGCTTGTGCCCTGAAGGAATGTTTCAGTGTTTTCTATAAATTCTGTGGATCTGTTGGTACCATTTTCACCTTTGAAGGAGCCCATTGGTTCTGACTTCTCATAGGTGATTTAGATTACTTTATTACTTGTCATCTGAAAGGCTCTCAATTGTTAGAGTATCCTCAGTACTGCCTTCTTTGGTTCCTTTAGTTTAAAACTTATGGTGAAGGATAGTGTTATGAAGTAATCACCTAAATAATACCAGTCTTCTCTATTGCTTCTCATTTTCATTTGCTTCTATGACTGAATTTTTCTCCTTAATGTCTTGCTCTACTGATTGATGCCTGGGAGGATGATTCCAGGACCTTGTCCTATGCATTCCCTGAGAGAATCACATTTTGTCTCATCCTTTCCTTTTCCACAGCACGTTCAGTGCAAGAGCACCTAGGATTGGAGAGCGTTTAATCCTAATTTGTTACTTAACCTGTGGTTTGTTGGTTATGGATTTTAGTCACATGGTCAAATTACTGCACATTAGCAAGTTTTCATATGCTGGGTAAATCACAGTAAATGTGCATATATATGATCCTAGTTTGCAAGAAATACAAAATAATTTGATTTCCTTTAATATGCAATGAAGGAGGATTAATTTAAATCGTGTTACCATTAATTATTACTCTTAAAGAATATTTTAGATTTATTGTATTATCGTGCATAGCTAGTACAATGGTGATTAAAGCTATTCTGTTCTAAGAAATATTTCAGTTTATAATAATTTAATTCTCAATCTATCCTCCTATTGCTTTAAGTAAAGGCTTTTTTACTTATGAGTTTCCATTCTGCCCTCAGCCAGAATTAAACAGATGGCCTGAGAGACTTAGTTGACTATGTATGTGTGCTGGTTTAAAAGTTAACCAGCAGGGGAAATGAACTCAACTCAAAAGAGAGATTATAAGTCAGAATAACAATTTAATAAAATAATACAATAAGTACGATTATACAGACAAACAATTGGTCTTAACCCACAAAACCCAAATGTATAACCCAGCACCCTGGAGCATGAACAAAGTGGTGTTCCTTGGCCCCCCCCTGAGTCCAAAGTAAAGGGAGAGGGGAAAAATCTGCTGGTGGGAGAGCTGTTGCAGTCTGGTCAAAAGTAGTGATTGCAGTCCAGTTGAGGGTGGTGGTCTCAGTC